>NC_090440.1:1632138111-1632444749 GCF_031143425.1 Pleurodeles waltl | reverse complement strand
TTCAGCACCAAGCCGAGGCTGTCCATTGTATCCAACACAGGTTTGGTGCCAACCATGGTGGTCCAAAAGCCAAGCTCTGTGGGTTCAGAGCAGCTGGATGCCCCTTTGCAGAAGGCTGCTCGACATGTGAGCAGTGTTGAGGAGGATGGGGAGTTGGAACCGTACTCACGACCTTATGTGCTAGTGGAAGGTCTTCTATCTCCAGATCAGAGCAGGAAAAGGCACCCGGTGGGAAAGTCTTCTTAGCAGAGGCTGACAGCTGTGCAAGTTGTTTCCCCTCAAGGTCCAGAGTGCTGAAGAGGTCCGGGGTGTCACCTTTGCTCCTATCAGCTCCAGGCGACAGGCTTGACGGTCGTGGAGAATCTTCTTCCAGTGGATGGAGAAGCAGGTGTCACAGGCGGCACTGCTGTGTTAAGGCAAGAGGCTGATGGAGAATGGTCCAGGGGTACTTGGTGTGACAGCAAGGATAGCATCTAAAGGGCATCCATTCTATCACAATGGAGGCATTCTCAAGTAAACTAGGGTAATGAGACAGGGGAGGTCCCAAAAGGCGAGACCCACTGAGACGACTGAAGTGGCACTCAGGACGAGGGATGCAAACAGAAACAATACCAACAGACAGAGAGGAACTCATGAAGACCAAGAAGAGCATTATAACTGTGTCTATCTGGAGCACGGGAGCACATGCCCAAACCCAATGGTGGAAAGAAAACAATCTAACAATGGAGTCAATGCCCATGTGCATTACCAGCAAGAGGAGGAGTTACAGTGCCTCATTACTTGCAAGACGTCTTCGAAGAAAAACAACTTGTACACATTTGGGGCTGATGCTAGATGGCAAGAGTACGCAGAGCATGTGTATCTACAGCCACACAACTCGAAAAATAGTTACTACGCCTTTTTCCTATCCTTGAACTAAAGAAGAACCTTGCTATTTCCAAACCCCTCAATAAAACCTAAAATCCTTTTCTACTTTAAAAAAATGAAATAACTTAACCAGATACTCTTGTATTAATTTGATATGTACACTCTTAAAAACGAATGAACAAGTTACTTTCCTTTGGTAGGGCCTTATGTGGTAGAGACTCTATTTAGCAGCATATTTATTACCTTAGAGTAATCCCCTGACATCAGACTGGATCCAGAAAATGTTTTGTGAGCAGTAGCCATGAACGTCAGTAGGTGGCGTCGTTCGGCTCCACATGGCGTCATAGGCATCATCCATGCCAAAAGTGACGTGTGTTGCCTTTATAGGCTCTGCCATAGCGCACTGACATGAGTTTCTTTTTGTGACTTTCCACACCAGAAGCAAGGAGTCATGAACAGCAACCACTGGGGTGGAAAACTAGGGCCTTGAAAGAAAAATCTGTGTGGGGAGAACAGATAGGTAGGCAACGAATCTGTGGCTACATAAAGTCTCTACAATACTTCTTCATCTGATAGAGACTTCTAGACACAGATTCCTTACCTTAGAATACATACACAAGCAATACCTTCATGGAGGCAGGTCTGCAAAACTGTTTCACACTAAAAAGTCCTGCAGGACTAAATGAGTAAATTGCCCATGCCGTAGTGTTTTGTAAAAGTGTGCAGCGATGCCCAGAATGCTGCTTGACAGATGTAAACTCTGCGTACTAACGTAGTGGTCAAGCCTTGGCTCTGGTGGAATGAGCATGCAAGCCCTCAGGGGGTTGCTTCTCGACCAATGCTTAGCAGATTTTAATGCAGAGCACCATCAATTGGGAGATGGTCCACTTCTGCATGGCCTTTCCCTTCTTCGCTATAACATACCCCATGAAGAGTTGGATGTCCACCCGGAATTCTCTTGTATGGTCAAAGCTGAACGACAACACTCTATCTGGGTACAGATGGTGAAGTCGCTCCTGTGGTGGGGCGTAAAAGTAGGCAGGGTGATGGACTGGTCAACATGAATGAGAGTGACAACTTTTGGCAGAAAGGAAGCCCTAGTGCAAAGAGCCAGTTTGTCTGGGGAGATGTTCAGGTACAAAGTCTTGGATGACAAAGCCTAAAGCTCACTGACCCTCCATGCAGATGTTATTGCCACTGAGAAGGCCATCTTGATGGCAAGAGGCCTGGGAGGACAACTGTGCAATGGTGGTTCAAACAGAGTGCATATTAGAAAAGGCAAGTCCACATTAGGGTCCCATTGAGCCATGATGGAGGGCGAAGGTAGAAACATATGTAAAATATCTTTCAAAAACCTATTTACAAAAGGGGATTTGAAAAGGGATGGCTGGTCTGGCAACGACAGAAAGGCTGAGATGGCAGAAAATAGCCCTTTAGAGTGCAGAGAGCCCTGTTTAGCAAGAGAAAGAATAAAAAGAAGGACCTGAGTGAGGGGAGCAGAAAGAGGGTCAAACTGTTTCTCCACACACCACGCCAGAAACTTGCCCAAGGAGTATATAGTCTTGGTGGTGGGACGCCTAGTCGTCAAGATAACACTGGAGACTTCAGGCAGAAGGTCAAAAGCTGTCAACTGTTTCAGCGCATGAAGGCGGAGCGTTGACAGGTTGGGTGGAGATCTCTCCCCTGCTCCTGCAACAGAAGATCCTCCCAAAGAGGCAGCCTGATCGGAGGACCAATGTCCACGTTCAACAGCTCCAGATACCAAACACTCAGAGCTCAGTTCGGAGCCAGAAGAATGACCTGGGCCCGGTCCTTCTTGAATCTTCTTGGAAACTCTGGGCAGGAGTGGTATGGCAGAAAGGAGCACATGAGGCCTGAGCTCCACCTGAGATGAAAATCGTCTACGAGCGAGAGCCACCATGGAAACTCCAGCATGCAAAACTGCTGATATTGTGTGCTCATGTGGTGAAAAGCTCTAACCAAGGCTCTCCTCACTGCTGAGAGATACTGCACCACCTCCGGATGGTGACACCATTCGTGTTCCACTAAGCATCTTCGGCTGAGTTCATCTGCCTTGGTGTTCAGAGAGCCCGCCAGGTGTTGAATAACCAGGGATATGCCCTGATGTTCCAGCCATGTCAGAGACGCAGGGCCTCTTGACAGACGGTCCACTGTTTGTTGCAATATCACAGGGTAGTGGTGTTATCCCTGAACACTTTCATTAGCCTTCCCTTGATGGAGGTTAAAAAGGCTTTCAATATCGCTTGGACCTCCAGTAGGTTGATATGGAGTCCGGATTTCACCAGAGACCTCTGATTGCTAACTGTAAGAAATGGGGTCTCTAGTTAGCAGTCGGCTTGTACCCTGTCCAAGTAGGGACCCTCACTCTAGTCAGGATAAGGGAGATATCCGCTCAGACAACCACTGCTCACCCCCTTGGTAGCTTGGCACGAGCAGTGAGGCTTATCTCAGAAGCAATGTGTAACACCCGTTTTAGAAAAATAGCCAATATTTATCTATATAAAACAAGACCAAATATGATAAAAATCCAACATACAGCCATAAAAATATGAACTCTGCACGATTTACTCAAAAATACAGTTCCTCAAAGTAAATATCTCCACCTGGGGCTATCACGGTGTCGTGATCAACAAAACCAACAATTCAGGCCAGCCGTGGCATCGAGGGCCAGCTACTGTGTCAGGAAGACCTACCAACAGTACCTCTGGAATCTGACACTTAGGGATAATTCTAAGGTAAAGAATCTGCACCTGGAAGTCTCTATCAGATAAAATATTAAATTAATCTTTAAATAAAATCATTTTGCAAATCCACTAAATTATAATAATTTTGAATTTAACATTAAATTGTCTGGTTTTCTAAACCTAAAAATATACATGCACGTATTTCAATAAAATATTTAGACTGAAATATACACGTTCATAAATATTTTAAAGTTAGGACAGTTAAAAATGACTTACCTATGATGTAAAGTACTACAACGTAAACCAGGGGAAAACGTATTGAATTGACTCCTGGTGCACAAACCACAATTAAGAACCCATGGTTTAGTGCCTCTGGTGTAACAGTAACACAGCCTGGAGAATCCCTCAATTTTGCCTCAGATCTCATCTGGCAGAGAAAGCAATATCTGAACTCACAATGTATCACAAGTCTCAACAAGACTCATTCCAGTACCATCATAAATGGATGTGTGCTTTTCCAGGGCATACATTTATCTATTTTGGTGAATCCATGGCATCTGGTAATCCTTGCTACTAGTCTCAAATATTTATGTTTCGTCAGGTGTGATATGAGAACTACGTGAGCATCTGAATTGAATCACGTTTTACATTAATGAAGATAGGTTCAGGCTAGACTTTGCCCACCATGTGATATCAATGGCATCTTGTCCTCTCCTAATATTAATTCATAAGGCCATACACAATTTGAATGTTCCTTTCTTGGCGAGTTTTATTTACTACAAGGTGGTCTTGGGTGGCATGGACAGAAGCTAGGGTGAGAAAAAACTAATAATATGGGGTATTCCACAGACTTTTCTCTAGGCCGTCAAAAACTTGTGCTCGGGAACATGGGTTTGTGTTAAGTTGGGTGGGCGTTTATACTGATCTAATAGGATGTACACCACCCAAGGTTTGAAGCATGTGTGTATCCTTCAAACCTTTTATTTATTTCATTCAGAATAAATCTTGTGAGTGAAGTAGCCAAAGAATGGCTTTTGCAACTCAGGCTGGGCTTGGCCCACTTTCCATTATTACAAGACAATAATGACACCATGTTGAAGGATAACATCTGAGAGGGGCAACAAAGGGCTCTCAAAGCACTTACAATTCAGCAAATAAGCATGAAGTAAATGCAGCTAAAAATAGGGTTGCAGTGTCTGGCCAGCATTCTAAGAAGATGGGTTTATGGTACCTGAATAACAGCCATATTGGGAACTCAACTACTTACAACTAGTTTGAAGAGTGGGGTGTTGAGGTGATAAGTGTCACAAGACCATGATTAACAACAAAGCCTTTTGGTGTACACCATTAGCAGGTTGTTCCATCTGCTAGGCTATTATCACAGAGCTAAAAAGTAAGTCTCTGCCTTCATTAACTTGCAGCTTGGAATCTCATCCAGGTAATTTGGCTGCCTGTTCAGACTTGATACAATGACAGTTATTCAGATATCTGGTGGTTAAATCAAGGTCCATGTTTAGCTGGAGTTTAGACTTTATATAAAATACTGGCCTTACCAGCAGACTAGTTTGAGAAGCTCAATATACTTAATTTTAGCTGTTAGAACACTTGTCCCAACACCTCTACTGAGAGATATGCCAAGAGCAATTTAGGGCACAACGGATAATTGCCTACTACAATCCCTCAGAGGATATGCCCACACAAGTGTCTAGATACTGGATGTAGATATATAGGTTTTACTAACTTGCAATGCCCTCAGACTGTATTCACATTATTTTGTTCAGATACTGCAATACTATCTTGAGGGAAAAAAATGTTTTGTACACGCTTTACACCAAGACAAAGTGAGGCTCCAATATTACACATGGTTCTTTACTTACAAGTAGGGTTACTACTCCACAGCATACACATTCAGTGCTATAAATATTTGACGCATGACCAGCAGCAGATAAAATTGAACGTTCTCACCATATGCTATCTGGATTTATTAAAGTGCACCTTAATTTTTTCTAACTTCCTGTAGTAGGATGTGTTCTGACTGTATGTCCCATACTAATTGGTCAGGCAACTGCCTGATGACCAATAGTGAAATCAACTATGAATACTGCTTAGGATGCTTTCTTCACTTTGGATGACTTATTCACTTTCATTCATGAACCCCTATTTTTGGCACTTGATTTAATATAAATAATTCTGTGCTTTGATGTTGAGAATCACACAAGTACACTATAATTATTTATGGGAAATAAGTAGGAGCTATTGTATACTTGTATGAATTTCTTCTAGCCCTGATGAAGTCACTGGATAATACCTGCTTGACGGAACACCTGTTGACAGGCTAGAACAGGATATTTTTGACAACTTTGGAATCAAAGAAGACTTTTTCTGATTAACTGAGAATATATCCTGGTCTCTCATTTTGGGGTGATTGCAACACCATTTAAAAACATACAAACATTATCATCCTCATATTTTGCAAGTCTATCTTTCACACTCATTTCTCCAACATATCGCTACACACTGCACCACAAACCAAGCTAAGAAATCCTGTCTGGTTAGCCACACACAACACTAAAACACTTACCTGAATGAGACAGGGTGCAAACAAGTTAAAGGCAACCCAACACACATAGCAGGGCACGCAATCAATTTAATAATCACCAATCACACGTAGTGGGGGACATAATCAATTTAATATTCATAGATACTTGTGTAACCCCCGGTACCCACTTCCAGCTACAAATGTGATGAAATCAACTTTTACTTATTTTCATCCACCTCTCAAGCTTGCCAACCACTCCAATGAGTATAACAAAAACCTATACCAATTCAAAATACAATCGTGAAGAACATCATCTTCCATAGTACTTCAAAATTACTGCACAAGGCTCACCACTTCAGCCAGAATTCCGCTACCATTCTGTATGAACAAATGATATGAAGTATATCTGCCTCATCTTTTCTACATCATGGGCACCTTCCCTATCACTGTAAGTTATAGCCTGCAAATGATTTCAGTGGTAGAAGTATTTAATGTGTATGATACAGCACTTGGCATTACTCATAGCTATTTTAAATATGCCAGTATACTATACAACCTAAATCAGAGATTTGTATTTGACTCTTTTCCATTTATGGTTGATCATCAGAGTTGGATACTCTCAAAGTAGTACCATGTACATTAAGCACAGTGGGTGTTCGCACCCTGCTCCAAAAACACAATTTCTTAATATTGAGAATCTTGATGCCCACAAGGAAAATACTCCAACTTAAAGCTGGCTGCCCTGGACATCCTGGTGAATGATAAAAAAAAAAAAAAGTGCCCCGTTGAAACCCCAGCATCTGTTCTGGCACAGTCAAAAGTACAGAGCTGCTATGGTTATATAAGTGACACATAAATGGGTTATCATTATCCAAGCATCTTACTGCTCTCACCTTTAAATATAATTTAAAGGTGGAGGGAGGTGCGCTAGGGAGCCGGCAAGCAAGATGGCCGCACTCCTGTGAGGCCCTCACGCTCAGATAATTAATCCTACATAATCTTGCCCAAAGAAGCAGCAGCAACGCTCACATAGTTCACCAGTAACGAATACTAACAGCATGCAAACAAACAACCGCAAACAGAAATGAAGAACGGTGCTTGCTGATTCAGGTGGAGGTAGCGGAGGCAGTGGGGCCCACGCGACCGCCTGCAGAAGGGGGAACGCAGCTGGCTGTGGCGAGGCCGCGAGACAACTGGAGACTACAGTCCACTGCCGGAAAGTATCCTCAAGGGGGCCGCCAAAGTTGTGATGCCTGGGCAGAGGTCTACAATCGATATGCCCGTGCCGCCGACAAAGAAGGGAGAAAGGTCCCGGGCGGGCCGCAGAGCCCTGCAGCTGGGACTGGGCAGTCGGCCTGATGGTCGGGGGCCTCTGCATCGGCCCCTAAACCGAACAGCATCTACAACAGGGCCTGGTCAAAGGGTGAAAGGAGAGCGCGCGCTGGACTAGGCCCTCGACGGCCGTAAAAGAGCACGGAAGAGGTGCAGAATGGTGACGAGAGGAAGACTGCTTGGGTGCAGCAGTCCCCTCGCTGGCCTGATAACGCGTGAAGCCTAAACTAAAATGCTGAGCAAAGTCTACACAACCTCAACGCAACTAATTCTACTAATAATAGGCCCTGGACACTGCATGCTCAAACTAAGGGCGTCCCCAGCAAAGCACCAGAGGGATAAGACAGCGAGGCGGAGAGGGTTCGCTGTTCTTTGTCTCTCTCCCTTCAACCCCCCAACACACACACACACACACACACACACACACACACACGATCCATTTCAGAGACGCAAGCAGGGGCCCCAGCTTTCAAAATGGCAGGCATGGGGAAATCGGATGCAAAGCAAGTAAAAATACTATTTGCGACTAAGAACGCATCCAGGTTGCAGCCAGAAATCATGGACAATGAAACATCTGCTCAACCAGAGCTAGGGGAGACATCCGAAACGGGAGAAATGAAAGCTCTTCTGCTCGCAATGCAATCTAGCCTCTACTCTATAGACATTAAGATGGACAACATGAATGCCAGACTAGACCCGCTCACTAACAAGCTGGAGAGGCAAGCAGAGGCATAACAGAAGCTGAGTTGCGCATTTCAAATGTGGGAGACAGTGCAAGCTAAAAGCAAGCAGCTATTGCAAATGGACAAAATCTTACAAATCACTGCAAATAAAAATGAAGACTTAGAAGCGAGATCCAGAAGGAATAACTTGCGCATAAGTGGGTATACCGGAATCAATAGACACTGTGCGCATGGAGCAGTACATGGAACGCCTGCTCACCACTGTATTTGGCACAGAGGCATTTTCTAAAATATTAGTGGTGGAGAGAGGGCACAGGGCCCCGATGACAAAGCCGCCACCAAGGGCCAAACCATAGAGACAGGGACACAACGCTACAACTAGGTCGTGAAATGCACCCTTTGAAATTTGAAGGTAATGAGATATCGATCTACCCGGATTTCACAATAGCAGTGCAGGAGGCTCCGAATAAATAGGCTATTGTCAAACAAAAACTGAAACAAGCAAACATCCCCTAAGCAATGCTATATCCAGCTTGCCTCCGAATCACGCATAAGGGAAGAGACATTATCTTTGCTACACCACAAAAGGCCAGTGAATACCTGAAACTTAACCGTGAGAGTCACCACAGCGCAGCAACCGCACAGCCTATCAGATCAAGACTAACCTTAAGGGTCGATGGAGGTGTTTACCGATCCGATGAAGTAGGGAGGCTTAGGTATGACAGCAAGGAGAAAAACTGCACCTATATGCCCTCCATCATCAAAAAACAGCCGCTTGTAGAGGAACTAGATGTAACACAACTCACTGGAGATCACAGTTCGTTAGCCAGATGTGGCTTCCAATGGGCCTCACAAAGGTTATCCAGGCACCCTCTCTCAACAGGGAGGTTCCTGTGCAGCTTCTGATGGCCCGCCTGTGGGAAATACGTTTCACCTTTAGTGAACTAATGGGTTAGGTTGGTAGTTATGTATAGGGAGGGTCATAACTGACGGAATTGGGTTGTCATTGTGGGAGGGGGGAGGGAAGGAAAGTTTAATTGTTACCCACTGCTACACAACATGCAACCCAACCAACCACATCAGATACACTAGATAGGCTGTGCGTACTGATCTCACCAAACACGCCCCACCCAAGTTAGCACCAATAGATGCCGGAGGGTAGAATAGGAACCCGGCCTCTGCGACCGGCTCATACGCTAAATTGCCTTAAATGGAACGTGCCAGGACTAGGAGATCCACGCAAGAAGAGACAGATAATAGCATATTTAGAGACACATAATATATACACATCGCACTGCTGTAGGAAACTTATTTTGCGCCTAGTGCACAGGTCACCTTTGCAAAGCTTTGGGCTTCATATAGACTATGGGGGTCATTACAACCTCGGCGATCTTGCAAGAAGACCGCCGAGGCTGCGGGAGACAGAATACCGCCATTGACGGCGGTATTCCTGGCTCCCTATTATGACATTTCCGCTGGGCCAATGGACGATAACAGTGTTACCGTCCGCTGGCCCAAGCGGAAACGTCACATCAACATTGCTGCCGGTTCGTAACAGAGCCGGCGGCAATGCTGATGCACAGCGGGTGCAGTAGCACTCGTCGCGCATTTCACTGCCCGAAATTCGGGCAGTGAAATGCGCGACGGGGCTATGCCTGGGGGCCCCTGCACTGCCCATGCCAAGTGCATGGGCAGTGCAGGGCCCCCCAAGTCCCCTTACCGCCAGCCTTTCCATGGCAGTGTTTACCACCACGGACAAGCACCGCTGCCCTGGGGATTATGACTGCCAGGCGGAAACCTGGCAGTAAATTGGAGGGGCCGGCGGTATGGCCGTGGCTTTTGCGCCACGGTCATAATTGCTGGCGGAACACCGCCAGCCTGTTGGCGGTGTTACCACCACCTTACCGCTGGCCGCCAGGGTCGTAATGACCCCCAAAATGCCACCTACTCCTGGGGCACAGCAATCCTAATAAGAAAAGGCACCCCATTCTTCTGCAGAGGGCTAGAAATGACCCACAAGGGAGATACAATCATAAGTTTGCTGTTTTGAATTGCCTGTTATTTGCTACTACTGTGTTCACAGCAAAATCAATAAACAAATATTTAAAAATAAAATAAAAAATATATAATTTATGAAGTTACGCTAGGCCCCACAGTGGTGCCTGTAGTGAATGTAGTGCTAATGATGTTTTTGTTAGGCTACATTTAGATTCTATTTTCAGATATAAACCATCAAATTTACATTTGCAACCTCAAAATTAAGTTAAGAAACTGACAGAGGAGATTCATGTTACCATGGCTTCTACTTAAATTATGTTTTCTACTTCGTATACTGTTTAACCATCCTGGGAAAGATCACGATTGGGACGCGATGTAGTTGTTGGAGGTGTCTGTCTGCTGCTTTTGAGTGCAGGTGCATGGGCTGTATGCTGTTGTGAGGTGCATGGCTGTTGGGTGTCTGAGTGCTTGCGTTTGTGTACTTTAGGAAGCGGGGGACAGACACAGTGGCAAAGGACACAGAGGATGTGTGCGTGGCTGTTGTGGAGGTGTCTGCCAGTGAGGTGTGTGTTCTGGAGGGTAGAAACAGGGACAATGGCTGCCATCAGAAAGGAGGCCAGAGCCTGAATCGATCTCTGTTGGGCCGCCAATCCAGTGTGAACGCCCTCCAGGAATACATTAGATTTTTGCATCTGGGCTGCCAGGCCCTGGATGGTATTCACAATGGTTGACTGTCCTACAGAGATGGATCTCAGGAGTTCAATAACCTCCTCACTCAGGGCAGCAGGGCTAACTAGGGCAGGACCTGAGGTGCCTGGGGCAAAGGAGATGCCCACCCTCCTGGGTGAGCGGGCAACTCGATGAGGGGCTGCTGGGAGGGCAGTGGTCGTACGGGGGTGGCGGATTTACCTGTAACTGGGGTGGTCACAGAAGTGTACACCACCACCAGGGAGCTTCCATCGGAGGAGGTATCTGTGTCAGAACTGTCCCCTCCAGTCTCCGCTGTGGTGCTCCCCTCTGTCCCACTGGTGCCCTCAGCGTTGGTGGACTCTGCCTCCTGGGTCCTGTGGGATGCAGCTCCCTCTGTCGCCAGTGCCTCTCCTCCTCCACCAGATGACGCTAATGCACATACGGACAGGATGACAAAACAAAAACAGGGGGGGAAGAGACAAAGGATACACTTGGTCAATGGCTGCACCAACACCACAGTCGGCGTACACAGCACCCTCACACACAGGGAACAGGCCTACACAATATGCCATAGCACTACCAGAGAAATAGTTAGTGGCCAAGGCATGGGGAGGAGCACACACCGCTAAATGTATCACACCTGGGACCCATGTAGCCTTGACCTGTAGTGGATGATTACATGCTAGGTAGGCAGTATTATCCCTTCAGATCCCTAGCCACAAGAGGACTTACACTGCTATGTCAGGCCTGGCCTAGGGATACCCACTGACACACATCCACCACCAGGATACCACCCCACCAGGCTTAAGTTGTAATGATAGGCACTGTACTCACCCCCTTCTGGCTGCTGTGTGTGTGCAGGCCATCAGGGGTAGTCAGGGTTCGCCGGGCACCCCTTCCTCGATGGGAGGCCATGCCCAGCTGGGCCTCTGCCGTCTTCCATGGCAAGCGTCTCAGGTCCTCCCACTGTTTGAGACAGTGGGTGCTCCGCCTACCATAGACCCCCAGGGTCCGTACCTCCTTGGCGATGGCACGCCATATAGCCTTCTTTTCATGGGCGCTGACCTGCAGAGGAAATAAACACAGGAAAATAGATTCAGACAAACAGTCCTGCCTGTGAAACATATGGCTCACCATACCCTTTTCCATCACCATTTACACACACATGGCCCAGCACACAACCAGTACGCCGCCCAGAGGACATCCACCCCCTCCCCCCCTTACACGAGGCCTGCACACTCACCACTCCATGCATTCATGCCACATGTATCGTGCCCACAGTGTACTCACCTGTTGGTCTGGAGGCCCATACACCAGTCCGTATTGGGGTAGGACCACATCCACCAGTCTCTCCAACTCCTCCGATGTGAAGGCTGGGGCCCTTTCCCCAGTCACACGAGCCATGGTAGGTTCCAGACTCATGTCACAGCAGCAAATGCATTGTGGGTCCTCTCCTGTGGAAGGTCAGGTAGCAAGTGAGGAACCCGATAGAAAATGGCAGTCACGTCCGCAGCAGTGCATACCCTCACCGCCGGCGTAAATCACCATTAGCCACTGTAACCCATAGGGCCTAATGATAACTAACGAGGAGTTGCATGGCGATTCCCGACCACCTCCCGCAACGGGGCACAAAATCAGCGGAATTACCTCACTTCCATCTGTCCCTCCACACAGGACAGGCGGATGCCATTTCATGGGTGGAAGGGGAGGAGGGGCCTGGAAAATTGCTGCGTCACTAGTGATATTAGGACAAACTGGACAAATCACACTGACCCATTACAAGTTAACAGGATGCAAAGTTCTGTTGTAGCTCCACTGTTCAATTTGTGACCGTCTCCTCACTCTTTTGTCCCTTAGATTCGTACTGCTGCGAATGAATAGGAGATGGAGACATACCCTAGTGTACAGACCCCTGGTGGACTTGGCAACACTGGAGGGCAGGCACATTATCCTCACCTATAGACTTGACAGGGCCACAGTCACAGAGCTGTGTGCCCAACTGGAGCCTAACCTGATTTCTGCTATCCGTCAACCCACTGGGATCCCCCCTCTTGTGCAAGTGCTATCAGTGCTCCATTTCCTGGCAACTAGTTATTTCCAAGTAACAGTGGCCTTGGCAGCAGGAATGTCACAGCCAAAGTTCTCAAACGTGCTGACAAGAGTGTTGTCTGCCCTGCTTAAACACATGTGCACTTACATTGTTTTACCACAGGTTGAAGATTTGGCCACAGCGAAGTTCTATGCAATGGGACATATCCCCAACATAATTGGGACAACTGATGAAACACATATTGCATTTGTTCCCAACCGCCCCCCACCCCCAGAATGAACAGGTGTTCAGAAATCGGAAGAGTTTCCACTCTATAAATGTACAGATGGTATGCCTTGCAGACCAGTACATTTCCCACCTCAATGCGAAGTATTCTGGGTCGGTGCATGATGCCTTTGTCCTGAGGAAGAGCAGTCCAACTACAGAGGCACAGGGTGTGGCTAATAGGTGTGGGCATGGTATGGAGTGGGCCCTGTGGGATAGTGGGTTATAATGAGGCCCATGGGCGAACCAGAAGGATAATTCAAAGAACCTTTGGCCTCCTGAAGGCCAGGTTCCGGTGCCTCCATCTGACAGGTGGATCCCTTTGCTAATCACCCAAGAAGGTCTGCCAGATAGTGGTGGCATGCTGCATGTTGCATAACCTGGCCCTCAGACGCCATGTCACATTCCTGCCGGGGAAGGAGGCTGGAGATGCCTGTGTGCCAGCAGTGGGCCCTGTGGACAGTGAGGATGAGGAGGCAGAGGATGAGGACAACAGAACATCTGTTATCAGACAATACTTCCAATGACACATAGGTAGGACAGTGTTACTTCACATTTCAATGACATTTGTTTGAATTTCTGTGGCACTGGCATGCTGATATTTCCCACTTCTATGCCCACTTACTGTTCCCTCTGGCAATTCATTTTGCAGATGTTGGTGACCTCAAATATACTCCTGGTGTGATCTCTGCAGTCAGCTACATGAATCTATGCTTATGTGCTACAGGTCATTAATGTATGCTTATTTTCTGTACAGCTGAATTGCAATGTTTGTACCTGTGTCAATGAATACATAATTGATATACATGACATACTTCAAACGTTTTCCCCAAGGGTGTTTATTGAAGTGTTAAAATATAGAGGGGCAAGTGCAATGGGATGGGGTGATGGAGGAAAGTCCAGGGTATTGTTCCAGTCTGTTTGTAGCACAGGTGCATTGTCCAAGAGGACATAAGAAGGGGAGCAATGGCAGTTCAAGGTGGACAGGGTGACTGAGTGGGTCACAAGGGTGACAATCAGGAGAGTCTCATATCCTGGCGGGGGTCTTGGCAAGTGTCTCTGGCTTCTGTCTGGATCGCAGGGAACGTTTGCGGTGTGGTTCACCTTTTGCAGGGGGAGAGGTGCTGGTGGCCTGTGAGTCCTGTGCCGGGGCCTCCTGTCCACTAGCGATAGTGGAGGTGGAGGTGGAAGGCTGTTCGACTGTCTAGCTAGTGGTAGGGGCCCGCTGCTGTGTGACTGTCTCCCTCATAACACTGGCCATGTCTGCCAGCACCCCTGCTATGGCGATCTGGATGTTGTTGATGACCTGCAAGTCCTCCCGGATCCCCTGGTATTGTCCCTCCTGCAGCCGCCTGTTCTCCTGCACATTGTCCAGGATCTGGCCCATCGTGTCCTCGGAAATGTTGATAGGCTCCTGGGATCTCTGCATGTGCCTCCTGGAGAGTCAGTTCCCTGGGCCTGTCCTCCCCCTGGCGCATAACAGTCCTCCCAGTTTCCCTGTTGGCCTGTGCCTCTGTCCCCTAAACCGTGCGCCCACTGCCACTGACCCCAGGTCCCTGATTGTCTTGGGTATGAGGTGTGCCCTGGGGTCCCTGAAGAGGTGGACACAATGCTGACTGACGTGTCCTGGGGACAGAGGTGTGGGTACGCTGGGTGGGTGCTGTGGTGGTGGTGGTCCCTGATGGGGGAGGCTCTGTGGTGGTGCGTGACTGGGCCTGGGTAACCGGCTGTCCAGAGGACCCTCATGGGCCAGGGAGGTCATCCAGATCCTGAAGACCAGAGTTGCTGTCATCACTGTGGGCCTCTTCTGTTGGGGGACTGGATATTGCTGGCACCTCCTCTCCGCTGACATTGGCTGGGGTGCTGTGGGGATGTAAATGATGTGTTATGGTTTCTGTGTCTGACATATTGTGCATCCGTGGCTTGCCCTCTTTCGTTGTATTTGCCCTGGAAGCTTTCACTTATGTACGTTGGTGTATGGTGGGATGATTAGTTCTCTATAGTGTGCATGCTGTAATGATGAGTGCCCATGCAGGGCTTTGAGTGGTGTCCATGCATTGGTAGAGCATTCAGGGCTTGGCAGTGGGATGAGTGACATGTAATGGTGGGGTGTGTGGGATGGAGTGGAGTGATGGGAGTGAGGGTGGGGGTATGTGACGGCATGCAGGTAGGGGGTAGTAGTAGTAGCGAGTTGACTTACCAGAGTCCAGTCCTCCCCCTACTCCGGCCAGGCCCTCAGGATGCAGGATTGCCAAGACTTGCACCTCCCGTGCTGTTAGTTGTCGGGGGAGGAGGTGGGGGTCCACCCCCAGTCCAGTCCTCTGTACAGCAAGCTGGTGTCTTGCTGCAATGAAACTTACCTTCCCCCGTAGGTCGTTCCACCTCTTCCTGATGTTCTCCCTAGTTCTTGGGTGCTGTCCCATGGCATTGTCCCTGTCCACGATTCTCTGTCATAGCTCCATATTCCTAGCTATCAATATCTGTCTGCTGCACCTGTGCTCCAAATAACTCTGGCTCTACCATGATAATTTGCTCCACCATGACCCTTAGCTCCTCCTCTGTGAAACTGGGGTGTCTTTGTGGTGCCATGGATGTTGTGTGAGGTGTGTAGGTGGGGGTGTTTTGGGTAATGTGTTGGGGTGTGTGAGTGGTGTATAGGTGTGAATAGTGTGTGGCTCTAGTTGTGTCTGTGGTCTTGATGTCTCTCTGCTGGCAATGGTTTGGAATGGTAAAGGGTTGTGGGTACTGTGGATGGGTGTCAGGTGTGTGTTGTTTGAATTATTTAATAGGGGGGGCGCGTGTGTGTGTGTCCATTTTTAGCACAGCAGTGTATACCGCCAATGGTTTACCGCCATCGAATGTCCGCCATGGTGATTCGTCGGTCATAATGTGATGGGTGTAGTTCTGTTGGCGTAATGGTGTGGGTTTTGATACAGCTACTTTATCACTGACCTTTGGGCTGGCGGATTTGTGTATGTGGCTGTATACTGACGGATTGGTGTGTGTCATAATATGGTGAACGGATATCCGCTGCCACAGCGGAAAATTGGCGGCAGTCAGCGTGGCGGTAAGTGGGATTAAACGCCAATGTCATAATGAGGGCCATAGTGTTTGGGGGCATTTCCTTTTGCGGGCACTAGAACTACCCACACAAGTGAGGTACCATTTTAATCGGTAGACTTGAGGGAATGCTGGGTGGAAGGAAATTTGTGGCTCCTCTAGGATTCCAGAACTTTCGGTCACCGAAATGTGAGGAAAAAGTATTTCTTTGGTCAAAATCTGAAGTTTGGAAAGGATTCTGGGTAAGAGAACCTGGTGAGAGCCCCACAAGTCACCCCATCTTGGATTCCCCTAGGTGTCTAGTTTTTAAAAATGCCAGGCTTGGTAAGTTTCCCTAGGTGCCGGCTGAGCTAGAGGCCAAAATCTACAGCTAGGCACTTTGCAAAAAACAGCTCTTTTTTCCTTGGGAAAATGTGATGTGTCCACGTTATCTTTTGGGGCATTTCCTGTCACTGACACTAGGCCTATGCGCACAAGTGAGGTACCATTTTTATCAGGATACTTGGGGGAACGCTGGGTGGAAGGAAATGTGTGGCTCCTCTCAGATGCCTGAAATTTCTGTCACCAAAATGTGAGGAAAAAGTGTTTTTTTAGCCAAATTTTGAGGTTTGCAAAGGATTCTGGGTAACAGAACCTGTTGAGAGCCCCACAAGTCACCCCATCCTTGATTCCCCTAGGTGTCTAGTTTTAAAAAATCTACATTTTTGGTAGGTTCCCCTAGGTGCCAGCTGACCTAGATGACAAAAGCTACAGCTAGGAACTTTGCAAAAAACACGTCAGATTTCAATGTAAAAATGTGATGTGTCCATATTGCGTTTCCTGTCGACAGCATTAGGCCTACCCATGCAAGTGAGGTACCATTTGTATCGGGAGAATTGGGGGAACACAGAATAGCAAAATAAGTGTTATTGCCCCTTGTCTTTCTCTACATTTTTTCCTTCCAAATGTAAGACAGTGTGTAAAAAAGACGTCTATTTGAGAAATGCCCTGTAATTCACATGTTAGTATGGGCACCACAGAATTCAGAGATGTGCAAATAACCACTGCTTCTCAACACCTTATCTTGTGTCCATTTTGGAAATACAAAGGTTTTCTTGATACCTATTTTTCACATTTTATATTTCAGCACATTAATTGCTGTTTGCCCAGTATAGAATGAAAGCCCATTGCAAGGTGCAGCTCATTTATTGGCTCTGTCATCAAGTACCTAGGGTTCTTAATGAACCTTCAAGCCCTATATATCCCCGCAACCAGAAGAGTCCAGCAGACTTAACGGTATATTGCTTTAAAAAATCTGACAGAGCAGGAAAAAGTTACAGAGTAAAACGTGGAGAAGAACAAGTTACTTACCTTCGGTAACGCCTTTTCTGGTGGATACACTAGCTACCTGTGGATTCCTCACCTAAAGGATGTTCCCCTCGCTCCAGCTTTCGACGGAAATTTTCTTCTAGCTCTGCACGTCGACGATGACATCACAATTGCCCGACTCCACGTGACGCCGTATGACGTTATCACCATTTTGAGGCGAACAGGTTAACATTTACGTTACAGAAGTGATATAAGTACATCAATAAAACTTTTATTCCAATAATATGAAACAAAACTAATGGAAACATAATAAATATATATCCACACGTTTCCTTTTATATATATATGTATATATATATATATATATATATATACATATATATATACATATATATATATATATACATATATATATACATATATATATATATATATATATATATATATATACATATATATACATACACACACATATATAATGAAATATATATACATTGCATCATCATATACATATATACAATATACAGGTGCTCACCCAAGGAATTCGTGGTAAGACCAGTCAGGCAATGGGGAGGCGGGCGGGACCGTGAGGAATCCACAGGTAGCTAGTGTATCCACCAGAAAAGGCATTACCGAAGGTAAGTAACTTGTTCTTCTGATGGATACAACTACCTGTGGATTCCTCACCTAAAGAATAGAGTCCCAAAGCAGTAACACCTCAGGAGGTGGGTGCCTGAATGGTCAAACCAAGAAATCCTGCAGCACTGAGCGGGCAAAATGACCATCCCTCCTGACCTCAGAGTCCAAACAATAATGTTTTACAAAAGTATGGAGGGATGCCCAAGTCGCCGCTTTGCAGTTGTCAACCACAGGAACACCCCTAGCCAAGGCCGACGAAGCAGCCTTAGCCCTGGTGGAATGAGCTCGGAGCCCTACAGGAGGTTCTTTCTTTGCTAAAGAATAACGCAGCTTGATGCACAGAATGACCCACTTGGACAGTGTTCTCTTGTGGACAGCTCAGCCTCTCCTATTCCCCACGTAACCAACGAAGAGCTGATCGTCTTGCCTGGACTCCCTTGTACTGTCGACAAAGAAGCTCAACGCTCTTCGTGGATCCAACCAGTGAAGCCTCTCTTCCTCCTTCGATGGATGAGGTGGAGGATAAAAGGAACAGAGAGTAACAGACTGTCCCAAATGAAAGGGTGTAACAACCTTCGGGAGTAAAGCCGCCTTGGTCCTTAACACCACTTTGTCCCTGAAAAAGGAAATATATAAGGACTCTACGCTAAGAGCCTGAAGCTCAATCACTCTTCTAGCAGATGTTATGGCCACTAGAAAAACAGTCTACAAAACTAAAAATCTCAAGGAACAAGAGTGCATCGGCTCAAATGGTGATCCCATAAGAAAGGTAAATACTCAGTTAGGATCCCACTGTGGCATAACAAATGGAGTGGGCAGACCCTTATTAGCGAGACCCTTCATGAACCTCAATACAAGAGGTGACTTAAACAAGGAGGGTTGGTCTGGAAGGCACAGAAAAGCCGACAGTGCTGATAAACAACTCTTAACTGTGGCAACTGCACAACCCTTTTGTGCCAAGGATAAAGCAAATAACAATACATCAGACAAACGGGCCTTCCAGGGATCAATATGGTTCTCTCCACATCAACTGACAAATCTGGCCCACCTGCTTGCATAGATCGATTTGGTGGAGTGTCGCCTGGCCGATAAAATAACTTCCACCACCTCCGGCGGGAGACAAAAGGAACTCAGATTGCCCCGTTCAATCTCCAGGCATGAAGGTGCAAGCTCTGGAGGTGGGGGTGTAGAACCTGCCCCTGCGACTGCGAGTGGAGGTCTTCCCTGTACAGGAGACTGAGCAGGGGGACACAGAGAGTCGGAGAAGATACGAGTACCACACCCGTCTTGGCCAATCCGGGGCTATTAAGATCACTTGTGCCCGGTCTTGGTGAATCTTCCTCAAAACCCAAAGAATCAAGGGTATGAGAGGAAATGCGTAAAGCAACTGACCCTTCCAGGACATCTGAAATGCATCCCCCAAAGCTCCTTGCACCAGATACTGGAGGCTGCAAAACGACGGGCAGTGCGCATTCTCCCGAGTGGCAAACAGATCTACCTGTGGATATCCCCACCTCTGGAAGATGTAAAGGGCCAGATCTGGTTGAAGACGCCACTCGTGATCTGTCAAGATGAGCCGACAGACTGTCCACACACAGAACTCCGGCCAAATGATTTGCTACCAAGCAAATCTGGTGGTCCTGAAGCCAGGACCAGAGCCGAAGAGCTTCTCTGCAGAGAAGATACGACCCCATTCCTCCCTGCTTGTTTATATACCACTTAGCGGTAGTATTGTCCGTCAGGACCTGAACCGACTGACCGCAAAGGGACGGTAGGAAGGCCTTTAGAGCCAGATGTATCGCCCGCTCCAACAGATTGATGTGAAACCTATGTTCTCCTGGAGACCAACCATCTTTGATCTCCACGTCCCCCAGATGAGCTCCCCACCCTAGAGTGGAAGCATCCGTTACAACTGTGGCCACTGGCGGAGGTAGCGAGAACGGCCTTCCTTGCGACAGGTTGCCAACCGCAGCCCACCATTGAAGATCCGATGCAGCGTCTCTGGAGATCCTTATTGAGTCCTCGAGATCTCCATTGTGTTGAAACCACTGCCTGCGGACGCACCACTGAAGAGCCCTCATGTGCCAGCATGCATTAGTGGCCAGCAGAATGCAAGAAGCGAACAGACCGAGCAGACGAAGGACCTTGAGGACTGGAACGACCGCTCCATTTCGAAACATTGGAATCAATGTCTGAATGTCCTGAACCTGCTGCGATGGAGGAAAGGCCCGACTCAATGTTGTGTCCAGTACTGCCCCTATGAACAGGAGCATTGAGAGGGCTCTAGGTGAGATTTGGGCACGTTTACTGAAAAGCCCAGATCGAACAACAACTGAGTTGTCGACTGCAGGTGATGCCGCAAGAGCTCCGGAGACTTGGCTTTGATCAACCAATCGTCCAGATACGGAAATTCTGCTATCCCCTTTCTTCTGAGCTCCGCTGCAACCACCGCCATCACCTTTGTGAAGACTAGAGGTGCCGAAGTAAGATCAAACAGAAGGACCGCAAACTGATAGTGTTGCGACCCCACCACAAACCGGAGATACTTCCTGTGCGACTTGAGGATCGGAATATTGAAGTACGCATCCTGCAAGTCGACAGACACCATCCAATCTCCTTCGTTCAACGCCAAAAGAATCTGTGACAGGGTCAGCATCTTGAACTTTTCCTGCTTGAGGAACCAATTCAAAATCCTCAGGTCCAGGATTGGCCTCAACCGACCATCCTTTTTGGGGATCAGTAAGTATCTTGAATAGCAGCCCTGACCCCTCTCCTGCTCCGGGCCCAACTCCACTACGCCCTTTGACAAAAGGGATTGCACCTCCTGTTGCAGTAACAGAAGATGGTCGTCCGAACAGAAGGATGGGCGGGGAGGGATGGGAGGAGGAAACTCCCGAAAGGGAAGAGCATACCCTTTCCCCACAATATCGGGAGTCTGATGTTATTGACTCCCACATGCGAAGACAGTGAGTTAGTCTCACCCCTACAGGAGATGTGTGAACAGGGAGTGATGGAGAACTATGGTTGCTTTCCCTGCTGTACACCTCCGGAGGAAGAGGAAGAGGCAGAGTGCTGCTGGGCGGCCCCTTTAGTGCATACTTTACCCCTGCTCCTGAAGGATCTAAAAGGAAGAGTTCCTGCAGATTGCTGTCCTGCCGCATGGAGCCAGCCACGAAAGGAAGCACCACAACCAAATCCTGTAAACCTTCTGAATGATTTCAAAGAGGAGGATGTGGCTGCTTGCAGTCCCAAGGATCTTGCCGTGGCTCTACTCTCCTTAAATCATTCCAAGGCAGAGTCGGCTTTCGATCCAAAAAGTTTGTCTCCATCAAATGGCAGGTCAAGCAGAGTGGTCTGAACATCAGGGGAGAACCCGGACGATCGCAGCCAGGCATGCCACCTCGTGGCTATGGACGTGCCCATAGCCCTGGCCACCGAGTCCGAGGTGTCCAGCCCAGATTGAATCACCTGGGTCGCCGCCACCTGAGCGTCCGATAAAAGGTTCAGCACCTCCTGTGATAATCCCGGGTGCCCCTTAGCCTCATCCATAAGGGCATAAATGTAACGTCCTAAAATGCAAGTAGCATTTGTGGATTTCAAAGCCATGCTACATGACGAGAAGGCCTCTTTAGCTGACTGGTCCATTCTCTTAGACTCCCTGTCTGCTGGAACTCTGGGAAACGATCCAGGAGCAGAACAGGAGGAGCACGACGCTTGCACAACCAAACTCTCCGGAGTCGGTGCTTGGACATAAAGTGTGGATCACCTGGGGCCACTCGATAGCGTCTCACCACCGCCCTGTTTACGGCAGCCGAAGTCACTGGCTTCTTCCAAACTTCCCTAATAGGGTCCATAAGAGCCTCATTGAAAGGAAGAAGGGGCTCTGCCAAAGCTGATGCTGGATGCAACACCTCAGTAAGGATGTTGGTCTTCACATCTGCAGCAGGAAGAGGAAGGTCCAAAAAGTCTGCTGCCTTCCGCACCACAGCATGAAAAGAGGCAGCCTCCTCTGTATACTCCCCCAGAGAAGCCAAGTCCCATTCCGGGGAAGTGTCTAGGCCGCTTGCAGTGTCCAAGCCTTGCAGGTCCCCTGAAGGCTCCATGATTTCTCCTTCCTCCAAGTGCTGCTTCTCATATTCCGGTTCCTCCAGCAGCCTCAGAGCCAACCTCCTGGAGCGGAGCCTGGACTCTATACCTGGCGTCGATAAGGCGTCAGCCGAAGACCTCAGACGGTGTTGATCCTCGGAGCCATCCGACGCAGGATCCCCCAGCGCCACAGGCATCTTTAAGGTCGACTGGATCCGTGGTGAATCCATTGGCGCTGGGACGGTGGACATCGTCGGCGTCACCGGTCTTCTGGGCGACGCCAAAGGCATCAGCGCCAAAGCAGTACTTCTCGAAGGAAGAAAGGGCATAAAGGGTGTCGGCCTGTAAGGACCAGGAGCACCCATGTCAAAGGCCAAAGGACCTGACTGCCCCGCATGCACACCTCCAGGCGCCATGGTGGCAAAGATATTAAACATAGCATTAAGAAATGCTGCCCTGCGAAAGCCGGATAACCCTGAGGAGCCGGTGCTGGAGGTGAAGCCGACGACAGCCAAGGCATCTCTTGCTCCGGAGAAGCCCTTGGCTCCTGATGCAGATCCACTTCATACACCAACAGTGGATATGTCGGTGAAGCTGGAGTCGTCGGAGGTGGAGGCGTCACAGTTGGGCTGATCTCCCACGTCAGTCGGCGCCGAGCCGATGGTGACCTCGAACGGGAGCGGTCTCTGCTCGATCGGCGCCGTGATCCATGCCGGCACCAAGAGTCCCGATGAGACTTCGATGATTTAGAAGAAGACTCCCTACGATGATGCTTCTCCTACTTCTTGGATCGAGCAAGAAACAACTTAGCCTCTCGTTCTTTCAGGGCCTTAGGATTCATGCGTTGACATGAACCGCACGACTCGACTTCATGGTCGGAACTAAGGCACCACAAGCAATTGTCATGTGGGTCCATGACCGACATGTGACCTCTGCACTGCTTACAGGGTTTAAAACCCAACTTCCTCGGCTGCGACATAGTTACACCGAAGTGAAACTGTAGCTCCCTGGTAGCCTCGAAGAATGAAAATGTCACTTACCCAGTGTACATCTGTTCGTGGCATCAGTCGCTGGAGATTCACATGTTCTGCATAGCTCGCCATCTGGTGCTGGGTCGGAGTGTTACAAGTTGTTTTTCTTCGAAGAAGTCTTTCGAGTCACGGGACCGAGTGACTCCTCCTTCTGTCTCCATTGCGCATGGGCGTCGACTCCATCTTCGATTGTTTTCCCCGCAGAGGGTGAGGTAGGAGTTGTGTTGTAGTAATAGTGCCCATGCAATGGAGTGACTAAGTATGTACCTATTTAAGGTTAAAATAATATATATACAAATGTACAAAGTTGAAGCTAACTTCCAAACTGCTACAGGCTCCCGGGGAGCCGGGTGGGCACATGTGAATCTCCAGCGACTGATGCCACGAACAGATGTACACTGGGTAAGTGACATTTTCAGTTCGATGGCATCTGTCGCTGTAGATACACATGTTCTGCATAGACTAGTAAGCAGTTATCTCCCCAAAAGCGGTGGCTCAGCCTGTAGGAATGGAAGTGGTTTGAAATAATGTTCTTAACACGGCTTGACCTACTGTGGCTTGCTGTGCGGATAACACGTCTACACAGTAGTGCTTGGTGAACGTGTGTGGCGTAGACCATGTGGCTACCTTACATATTTCTTGCATTGGGATGTTTCCTAGAAAGGCCATGGTAGCACCTTTTTTTCTGGTTGAGTGTGCCCTTGGTGTAATGGGCAGTTGTCGTTTTGCTTTAAGGTAGCAGATTTGGATGCATTTAACTATCCATCTGGCTATACCTTGTTTTGATATTGGGTTTCCTGCATGAGGTTTTTGGAATGCAATAAATAGTTGTTTAGTCTTTCTGATGTTTTTCGTTCTGTCAATGTAGTACATTAATGCTCTTTTGACATCTAATGTATGTAGTGCCCTCTCAGCTACGGAATCTGGCTGTGGGAAGAACACTGGTAGTTCCACTGTTTGATTTAGGTGGAACGGTGAAATAACCTTTGGTAAAAATGTAGGATTAGTCCTTAGGACGACTTTATTTTTGTGTAGTTGTATAAAAGGTTCTTGTATTGTAAACGCCTGAATTTCGCTTACTCTTCTTAGAGATGTAATGGCGATGAGAAATGCAACCTTCCAGGTTAGGAACTGTATTTCGCAAGAGTGCATGGGTTCAAAAGGTGGACCTATGAGTCTTGTTAAGACAACATTCAAGTTCCATGAAGGAACAGGTGGTGTTCTTGGTGGTATAATTCTTTTAAGGCCTTCCATGAATGCTTTAATGACTGGTATCCTATATAGGGAAGTTGAATAGGTAGTCTGCAGGTATGCAGATATTGCCGCAAGGTGTATTTTAATGGAAGAGAAGGCTAGGTTAGATTTTTGTAAGTGAAGCAAGTAACCCACTACGTCCTTTGGAGTTGCGTGTAAAGGTTGGATCTGATTATGTGTCAGGTGCTAGCCGGCGCCTACAGGGCCGATCGGGAGATTGTAGTCATTAGGGACTACACCTCCCATGAAGCCCAGCGCGGTAGAGATCGCGTAAAAGTCGGCGCACCCTGGAAAGGGTGTGCGTTATTTGTGCTAATGAGGCAGGTCGGAGCCTCAACGAAGTAGGAGCGGACGGCGTTCCCCAGGGGGGAATTCATCGGCGGCCGGAAAAAAGGAATGAGATTCATCAGGGCCCCCTCCTGGAAACTGACTTTTTACCGGCAGAAGGAGTTCCTAGCTGCTCCTCCTTTCGAATTCCAAGTACTAAGAAGGTGGTAAGCGGCAAGCTTGCTACTTGCCGGAGGCTATCGCCTTTCTTTATTTCTGCATTCCTTACGGCCAGGTTGTGGGTGACTGTCATATATTGGAGCACTTTACTTTTTGAGGTGCCATAATAAAGGAACGGCGATCTTATGAGACAATCTTTTGGCTTTTTGTTGGCGGCAATTCAGAATGAGATTTACTGTTTGCAGGATTCCAAACAGCCGGGACAAATAATTCTTGTCAACATTCACTGAGATATGAACGAGTTACTTCTTCAAATATACGTGACATTAACGAAAGGCTTAGTGGGTTAACTGAATCATAGGAAGAAGTACAAAATAGATTTTTTTCACCTTATTCTTTCTCCTCATGTTTGTTTCGTTATACGTACTGTAGTATTGTTTAGGAGGAAGGGCGGTGAGACCCTTAGGTGATTATTAGTGGCCGTAGTTGGCTTGGGTCATCCATTGGTGATACTGATGGAACATAGTTAGGCTTTGGACTAGTTCTGCCCTTATGAGTTATGGGCAGGCCAGGTCGTTTTGGTTTTAGTGAGACCTTATGAGAATAGACAGACAATGTGATAATTAACACTGTGTATTTTTCTTTACAGTTATCCCGTCCCTGCTGATCCTTCCCCTTCCTTCCCTCGCTTGATTACTCCAATGCACTATGGTTTTTTATCAGTGACTTGGTGGTGTCAGGAGGTGGACCTTGTTTGCATCACACCGAGTCTGAGGAGTACCTACACCGTGACAGAATAACGCACCCACGAATAATACTCCTCCTGCTCGGTGTAATGCAAAGATGGCATCTATGGATGATGTATTACAGGCGTTAGTGTTAGTGCAGCAAGAGTTGGCAGATTCTAGGGTGGAGGCAGCGGCACTAAGGGACAAGGTAGAAAGGCTTACTAGGAATCCCTTCGATGCCTCAGCATCTACACCGCAGATAACCGTGAACGTCTCCCCTCCAATCCCTTTGGCCAGTCCGGAACGGTTTTCAGGGGACCCCAGGAAAGTTCAGGCTTTTTTAACGCAGTTGTCTCTTCAATTCTCATGTAGACCGGCGTCTTTTCCCTCTAACCTTTCCAGGGTAATGTTCGCTATTTCTTATCTCTCGGGAGATGCAGCCAACTGGGCAGTGCCGTTAGTTAGAAACGATGACCCATTATTATCGGATTGGAATGCCTTTCGGTCGGCCTTTGAGAAGGTGTTTGATCACAGAACAACCACCTTTAGTGCTGATAGAGAATTGCTGGAACAGAGACAGGGGAGGTCTGACCTGGTTACTTATCTTACCACCTTCAATAGACTGGTAGCGGAATCAGAGTGGCCAGAGGAGAAAAGAATGTCTCTCTATTATCAAGGATTAAGAGACGACATGAAGGATATCCTAGCCCAAATAGATCCACAGCCTTCCACGTGTACTGAACTTGTGAATCTTACCTTGAGATTGAATCATCGGCTAGCAGAGAGAAGGGGAGAGCGTAGAGCGGGTGATAGGCGGCCGGTCATTCCAGAAAGAGAGGGGCGACCAGTTCCTAATTCCCATGATTTATGCGGGGAACCTATGGAAGTGGGAGCCGTTAGGGCACCTCTGTCAAAGGCCGAAAAAGAGAGTAGGAGGGTACAGGGGTTGTGCATGTATTGCGGCAGGAAGGGTCATTATGTGAGAGAATGTCCCCAAAAACCAAGAAAAAGGTTCTCCTACTCCCCCACTCAAAAGGCCGCGGTGACGTCAGGGAAGATATCAGAGAAAGAGGATTTGCCCTTTATAGAACCCCTATCGGGGTTCCGGTTGACTTCTTTAACCCTCTTGCCACAAGAAGAAAAGGCGTCACACCTGTTGTTATCCGTAGAGCTGGTGTCCCAAGATCGAAACCATCCTGTATGGGCAATGATAGACTCAGGAGCCACGGGAAATTTCATAGATGAAGGGGTGGTTAAGAGACTGGGACTTCTGAGAATTCCAAGAAAGAACCCCGAAATTGTGTTGGCAGTTGACGGTACACCACTGAAGTCTGGACCCCTTACTGAACAAACTGAGGATGTGGGGTTGGTTTTCAGTGGAGTATCTCCGGCACGCAGAGAAATAATCAGGCTAGATATAATAGAGGCTCCTCAGTATGAAATAATTTTGGGAATGCCCTGGCTAAGAAAGAGCAATCCTGTTATCGATTGGCAAACCAAGACGGTTAGTTTTCAGTCCGTGAGGAGTGAGAAAGTCTGTTCCTTATATGATAACCCCCCCGCGTTAGCGTTGGCTCAAGGGTTACAGTTGGCCACAGTGGTGGAGAAAGCGGTGATATTGCCCTCTGTTTACGCCAAGTTCAAGGATTTGTTCGACGAAGGTCAGGCGGAGACATTGCCACCCCATCGTATATACGATTGCAAGATAGATCTGATTCCGGGAGCACTCCTTCCTTCTTGTAGGGTATATGCTCTATCAGACCCAGAAACCAAACATTTGCGAAGATATCTGGACCGTTTCCTGGAAATCGGGTTCATTAGACCATCTTGTTCTCCGGCAGCTTCTCCACTCTTTTTCATAGCTAAAGCGAATAAAGAGTTGAGAACCTGCATCGATTATCGAATGCTGAACAAGAACACGATAAGGAATAGATACCCTCTTCCCCTCATTCCTGTGTTATTGGAACAGGTGAAAGAGGCAACTATCTATACAAGGTTGGATCTGAAGGGGGCTTACCATCTGGTCAGAATCCGTGAAGGGGATGAATGGAAGACGGCGTTCAAGACCCGTTATGGCCTGTTTGAATACTTGGTAATGCCGTTCGGGTTGTGTAACGCCCCGGCGGCTTTTCAATACTTTCTGAACGATGTTCTCAAAGAATACGTAGACCACTTTGTGATCGTTTATATAGATGACATATTGGTGTATTCTACCTCCTTAGAGCGGCACATGGAACATGTTTCCCTAGTACTCCAGGCATTGCAACAGCACCATCTTTATTGCAAACTGAGCAAATGCGAGTTCCATGTACAGAAGGTTGAGTTCTTGGGGGTGGATTTAAGCCCGGAAGGGTTCTGCATGTCGACAAGAAAAATACAGGCGGTTCAAGAGTGGCCAGTGCCCACTAGTGTGAGAGACGTGCAATGCTTCCTGGGGTTTTCCAATTACTATAGAAGATTCATCTGTCATTTTTCCCACATTGTGTCACCTATAACAAGGTTGCTAAGAAAGGGAGTGTCTTTTGTTTGGTCAGAGGAGGCAGAGGAGGCCTTCTGCTTCTTAAAACAGGCCTTCTGCTCAGCGCCTATACTTCAGCATCCACAGCCAGAAGTACCTTTTATAGTCGAAGCAGATGCCTCGGATATAGCCATTGGGGCTGTGTTATCCCAAAGAAACAAGACCTCGGGACAGCTTCATCCGGTGGCGTTTTTATCTAAGAAGCTATCTGCTGCGGAACTCAACTATACGGTGGCAGAAAAAGAACTACTAGCCATCAAGAAGGCATTTCAGGAATGGAGACACTATCTCTGGGGGGCCCAACACCCGGTCACGGTATATACTGATCACCGAAACCTGCAGTATATGAAGGAGGCTAGACAGCTTACCCAGCGGCAAATGAGGTGGATGCTGTTCTTTTCAGAATATGAGTTTGTAGTAACCTTCCGTCCTGGGGTCGACAATCGCAAGGCAGATTCACTGTCTAGACAAAGGGACGTGAGGAACATCACTTCAAGACCTGATGAAGCAATCATCCAACCGGAAAAAGTGCTTTGTGCCCTTCATATATCTCACTTCCTAGAAAAGGTCTCTAAGCATAAGTCTGCTGCTCAGTGGAAGGAGTGGGCCGAAGTAAGTCAGGACCGTACCCTTAAGCATGGAATACCGCTGCAAGGTAATCGTTTGTATTTACCAACACCTGAACTTCGAATGCAAGCCTTCAATTGGTGTCATGATGCGGTAACAGCTGGTCATCCGGGGTACACCAAAACTGCGCAAATAGTTCAACGACATTTCAGGTGGAAAGGTTGGGCTAAGGACGTTGCGACATGGGTAGCTCGGTGTGAGATATGTGCTCGATCCAAGGGAGAAAACGCGAAGAGCCAGGGCAAGCTGATGCCTTTGCCCACTCCGGAAAAACCATGGCAAACCATCAGCGTGGATTTTGTGGTAGGATTGCCAATGGATCAGGGGTACAATGCTATCATGGTGGTAATCGATAGTCTTACCAAGATGGGTCACTTTCTCTCTTGTAGAAACCTACCTACAGCAAGTCAGACCGCCCATCTAATTCTGTCTCAAGTGGTGCGGTTACATGGTTTACCAAGAACCATTATTTCAGACAGAGGCCCCCAGTTCGTTGCTAGGTTTTGGCGCATGTGGTGCAAGGTTCTGCGCATTGAATCCGCCCTATCCACCAGTTTTCACCCACAAACCGATGGCCAGACGGAGCGTCTCAACCAAACCCTGAAGAAATATCTGAGGTGCTATGCAAAAGACGCGCAGGAATCGTGGGTGTCATTGCTATGGCTGGCCGAACTATCGTACAACAATGCTTGGCATAGCTCGATAAGGGAGTCTCCTTTTCGTGCTAACACAGGGTTCCACGCGGAGATGTTGCCCATAATCATACCTCGGGATGTCACGGATCAACCTACTGTCCATGCTATGGTTAAGAACCTACAATCCATGCAAAAAAAAATACGACTTAATTTGGATAAAGCCAAGGAACAGTATAAGAAATGGGGTGATGTACATCGGCGTGAGGGGCCGGTGTATCAGCCAGGGGACCGAGTGTGGCTTTCCACCAAGTATATACGTTTTAAGATGCGTAGCATCTTTCATCCTCGTTACATTGGTCCTTATGAGGTGGTACGCAAGATAAACCCTGTGGCTTACCGTCTCAACTTACCTGCTTCCTTAAGAATCCATCCGGTGTTTCATTGCAGCCTTTTGAAGCCAGCTCTGTCCGCGACCCGGCGGGCGGTGCCTCCGGTGGTTAGAGACGGGCAGCTGGAGTATGAGGTGCGCAAGGTGTTGGATTCCAAACTACGGGGGGGTAAGTTATGGTACTTGGTGTCGTGGAAAGGGTATGAGGCCGAGGAGGATTCATGGGAGCCGGAAGGCAATGTTCATGCCCCTAGGGCGGTGCAACGGTTTCATGCTTGTCATCCCACTAAACCTGGCCCTAGGAGGCGCTTTGGAGGTGGGCGTACTGTCAGGTGCTAGCCGGCGCCTACAGGGCCGATCGGGAGATTGTAGTCATTAGGGACTACACCTCCCATGAAGCCCAGCGCGGTAGAGATCGCGTAAAAGTCGGCGCACCCTGGAAAGGGTGTGCGTTATTTGTGCTAATGAGGCAGGTCGGAGCCTCAACGAAGTAGGAGCGGACGGCGTTCCCCAGGGGGGAATTCATCGGCGGCCGGAAAAGAGGAATGAGATTCATCAGGGCCCCCTCCTGGAAACTGACTTTTTACCGGCAGAAGGAGTTCCTAGCTGCTCCTCCTTTCGAATTCCAAGTACTAAGAAGGTGGTAAGCGGCAAGCTTGCTACTTGCCGGAGGCTATCGCCTTTCTTTATTTCTGCATTCCTTACGGCCAGGTTGTGGGTGACTGTCATATATTGGAGCACTTTACTTTTTGAGGTGCCATAATAAAGGAACGGCGATCTTATGAGACATAATCTTTTGGCTTTTTGTTGGCGGCAATTCAGAATGAGATTTACTGTTTGCAGGATTCCAAACAGCCGGGACAAATAATTCTTGTCAACATTCACTGAGATATGAACGAGTTACTTCTTCAAATATACGTGACATTAACGAAAGGCTTAGTGGGTTAACTGAATCATAGGAAGAAGTACAAAATAGATTTTTTTCACCTTATTCTTTCTCCTCATGTTTGTTTCGTTATACGTACTGTAGTATTGTTTAGGAGGAAGGGCGGTGAGACCCTTAGGTGATTATTAGTGGCCGTAGTTGGCTTGGGTCATCCATTGGTGATACTGATGGAACATAGTTAAGCTTTGGACTAGTTCTGCCCTTATGAGTTATGGGCAGGCCAGGTCGTTTTGGTTTTAGTGAGACCTTATGAGAATAGACAGACAATGTGATAATTAACACTGTGTATTTTTCTTTACAGTTATCCCGTCCCTGCTGATCCTTCCCCTTCCTTCCCTCGCTTGATTACTCCAATGCACTGTGGTTTTTTATCAGTGACTTGGTGGTGTCAGGAGGTGGACCTTGTTTGCATCACACCGAGTCTGAGGAGTACCTACACCGTGACATTATGATGGCAGTAGCAGACAAACCTCTTCCATTTACTTGCATAGCAGTGCCTAGTGGACGGCCTTCTGGCTTGCTTTATGACGTCCATACATTCTTGGGTAAGTTGTAAGTGTCCGAATTCTAGGATTTCAGGAGCCAGATTGCTAGATTCAGCGATGCTGGATCTGGATGTCTGATCTGTTGGTTGTGTTGTGTTAACAGATCCGGCCTGTTGGGCAATTTGATGTGGGGTACTACTGATAGGTCTAGCAGTGTTGTGTACCAGGGTTGCCTTGCCAAAGTTGGGGCTATTAAAATGAGTTTGAGTTTGTTTTGACTCAATTTGTTTACCAGATAAGGAAGGAGAGGGAGAGGAGGAAAAGCGTAGGCAAATATCCCTGACCAGTTCATCCATAGGGCATTGCCTTGGGACTGCCTGTGTGGGTATCTGGATGCGAAGTTTTGGCATTTTGCGTTCTCTCTTGTTGCAAACAAGTCTATTTGAGGTGTTCCCCAGAGTCTGAAGTAAGTGTTTAGAATTTGGGGGTGAATTTCCCATTCGTGGACCTGTTGGTGATCTCGAGAGAGATTGTCTGCAAGTTGATTCTGGATCCCTGGAATAAACTGCGCTATTAGGCGAATGTGGTTGTGAATTGCCCATCGCCATATCTTCTGTGCTAGAAGGCTCAACTGCGTTGAGTGTGTCCCCCCCTGTTTGTTTAGATAATACATTGTTGTCATGTTGTCTGTTTTGACAAGAATGTATTTGTGAGTTATAATTGGTTGGAAAGCCCTTAATGCTTGAAAAACTGCTAGCATTTCTAGGTGATTTATATGCAGTTTTGTTTGATGTACGTTCCATTGTCCTTGTATGCTGTGTTGATCGAGGTGTGCTCCCTACCCTGTCATGGAAGCATCTGTTGTTATTACGCATTGTGGCACTGGGTCTTGGAATGGCCGCCCTTTGTTTAAATTTATACTGTTCCACCATAGAAGCGAGAGGTAAGTTTGGCGGTCTATTAACACCAGATCTAGAAGGTGACCCTGTGCTTGTGACCATTGTGATGCTAGGCACTGTTGTAAGGGCCTCATGTGTAGTCTTGCGTTCGGGACAATGGCTATGCATGAAGACATCATGCCTAGGAGTTGTAATATCATCTTTGCTTGTATTGTTTGTGTTGGATACATGCGTTGTATGATCTTGTTGAAATTTTGAATTCTTTGTGGACTTGGAATGGCTACTCCTTTTGTTGTGTCTATTATGGATCCCAGGTATTGTTGTACTTTGCACGGCAAAATGTTGGATTTTGCAAAGTTGACGGTGAACCCTAGTTTGTAGAGGGTTTGTATGATTTGATTTGTGTGTTGTAAGCACTTTGTTAGTGAATTGGTTTTGATTACCCAGTCGTCTAGATACGGGAATACATGTATTTGCTGCCTTCTCATGTGTGCAGCCACTACTGCTAGACATTTTGTAAAGACTCTTGGTGCGGTTGTTAAACCAATAGGCAATACTTTGAATTGGTAATGTATTCCTTTGAATACGAACCGTAGGTATTTCCTGTGCGACGGATGTATTGGTATATGGAAATACGCGTCTTTGAGGTCTAAGGTTGTCATGTAGTCCTGTAGTTTTAGCAATGGTAACACTTCTTGTAGCGTGACCATGTGAAAGTGGTCTGATTTGATGTAGGTGTTTAGTATTCTGAGGTCTAGGATTGGTCTCAGTGTTTTGTCCTTTTTTGGTATTAAGAAGTACAGTGAATAGACTCCTGTGTTTGTTTGTGTGTTTGGTACTAATTCGATTGCATTCTTTTGCAATAGTGCTTGAACTTCTATTTCCAGAAGTTCGGAATGTTGTTTTGATAAATTCTGTGCTTTTGGTGGTATGTTTGGAGGGAATTGTAGGAATTCTATGCAATAACCATGTTGGATAATTGCTAAGACCCAAGTGTCTGTAGTTATTTCCTCCCATGCTTTGTAATAATGACCTATTCTTCCCCCCACTGGTGTTGTGTGGAGGGGGTGAGTGACATCTGAGTCACTGCTTGGTTGTAGGGGTTTTGGGGCTTTGAAATTTTCCTCTATTCCTAGGGAATTGCCCTCCTCTGTATTGGCCCCGAAAGCCTCCCCTGTACTGTCCCTGGTAGCTGGACGGTGTTGCCTGCGAGGTGCTGGCTTGTGTGGCCTGACCCCGAAACCCCCCTCTAAAGGGTGTCTTGCGGAAGGTGGTGTAGGTTCCTCTGCTCTGCGGGGAGTAGAGTGCGCCCATGGCTTTAGCAGTGTCAGTGTCTTTTTTAAGTTTTTCGATTGCCGTGTCCACTTCTGGTCCGAACAGTTGTTTTTCGTTGAATGACATATTGAGCACTGCCTGCTGTATCTCTGGTTTGAACCCAGACGTTCTTAGCCATGCGTGCCTTCTAATGGTCACAGATGTATTAATTGTTCTTGCAGCTGTGTCTGCTGCGTCCATAGAAGATCGTATCTGGTTATTTGATATGTTCTGTCCTTCTTCAACCACCTGCTTTGCCCTCTTTTGTAGTTCCTTGGGAAGATGCTCGATGAGGTGTTGCATCTCATCCCAATGGGCTCTGTCATAGCGCGCAAGTAGTGCTTGAGAGTTAGCGATGCGCCACTGGTTTGCAGCTTGTACTGCGACTCTTTTCCCAGCTGCATCGAACTTGCGGCTCTCTTTATCTGGGGGTGGTGCATCCCCAGATGTGTGGGAGTTGGCTCTTTTCCGAGCTGCTCCTACTACGACGGAATCCGGTGGCAGCTGTGTGGTGATGAAAACAGGGTCTGTAGGAGGTGCCTTATACTTCTTTTCCACCCTTGGCGTTATTGCCCTACTTTTGACCGGCTCCTTGAATATTTCCTTTGCGTGCCGAAGCATACCTGGCAGCATAGGCAGGCTTTGGTAGGAGCTGTGGGTGGAGGAGAGGGTGTTGAATAAAAAGTCATCCTCGACTTGTTCTGAGTGGAGGTTTACGTTGTGGAATTGTGCTGCTCTAGCCACCACTTGAGAGTATGCTGAGCTGTCTTCTGGTGGTGAGGGCTTTGTTGGATATGCCTCCGGACTGTTGTCCGACACTGGGGCGTCATATAAGTCCCAAGCGTCTTGATCCTGGTCACCTTGGCTCATGGTGGTGTGAGCCGGGGAATGTGACGGAGTTTGCGCTGGTGAGACGTTAATTACAGGTGGAGGAGAGGGTGGCGGAGTCACCTTTTTCACCATTTTTGTTTGTGGCGCCTGGTCTGTTTGAAACTCCAGTCTCCTTTTCCTCCTAATAGGGGGAAGGGTGCTTATTCTTCCCGTTCCCTGCTGTATGAAAATACGTTTTTTGCGTATGGTCCACTTCGGTGGATTGCAGCTCTTCCTCAAACCTATGCTTTCGCATCTGAGAGGACAGTGATTGTTCCTCTGTATAAGAGCCTGGACCTGGGTCGGTTACGGGTTGTTTCGGCACTGAAACCCTGCCTGTATCTCTTTTCGGCTCCGAGGTGGCTTTTTTCTTTTTTTGCGTCGAAACCTCTCGCCGTCGATCTTCGTCGGTGCCGCTGTCTCGGCGTCGAGCCGCTTCTACACCGCTATCTCGGTGTCGTTGCTTTTCTCCAGCACTTTCTCGATCCCGAGAAGGCTGCGTGCCGGTGTCTCGACCGGAGTCGGACGATCTCGGCACTGTTTTGGCCTTTTTCGGTGCCGATGGTCGGTCACCGAATTTATGGGTGGAGCCATGGCCTGGTGGCAGTGGCGTCCCCTGGGCCTTGTCACTTTTCTTCTGTGTTGTTTTCGACGTCTTACTCACGGTTCTTTGATCGTCGAATTCCTCAGAGTCCGATTGGTGGATCGAAAAGGTTTCTTCTTCCTCTTGTTCCTCGAACTCTCGGTGCGCTGTCGGCGTGGACGCCATCTGAAGTCTCCTGGCTCGACGGTCACGGAGTGTCTTTCGGGACCGGAACGCACGACAGGCCTCGCAAGTCTCTTCACTGTGCTCAGGTGACAGGCACAGGTTACAGACCAAATGTTGGTCTGTATAAGGGTATTTGTTGTGGCATTTGGGACAAAAACGGAACGGGGTCCGTTCCATCGACGTTGTTCGACACGCGGTCGGGCCGACCAGGCCCCGACGGGGGATCGAAAACTACCCCAAAGGGCACCGGAGCGCGTCGATCTTCGATGCGGTGTTGAATCTAACTACGCCGATCCCGAACGCAACAATACCGACGAAAATCTTCCGATATTAACTAACTTTCCGTTCCGAAACTCGGAGCGACAAGAACACGTCCGAACCCGATGGCGGAAAGAAAACAATCGAAGATGGAGTCGACGCCCATGCGCAATGGAGACAGAAGGAGGAGTCACTCGGTCCCGTGACTCGAAAGACTTCTTCGAAGAAAAACAACTTGTAACACTCCGACCCAACACCAGATGGCGAGCTATGCAGAACATGTGTATCTACAGCGACAGATGCCATCGAACAAACCGTTACTCGAAGGCACGGAAAAAAGGAAACTGACATCTGCACGTCGACGAGGGCTTCTTATTGCCTGGATGACATCATACGGCGTCGCGTGGAGTCGGGCAATTGTGACGTCATCGTCGACGTGCAGAGCTAGAACATTTCCGTCGAAAGCTGGCACGAGGGGAAAATTCTTTAGGTGAGGAATCTACAGGTAGTTGTATCCATCAGAATAATGGCTGTTTTTTTCACCTCAATTTCATTTTTTATTTTATTTCAGCTGTTATTTTCTGCAGGAAAACCTTGAAGAATCTACACAATTTACCCCTTGCTGAATTCTGAATTTTGTCTACTTTTCAGAAATATTTAGCTGTCTGGGATCCAGCATTGGTTTCACACCCATATCTGTCACTAACTGGAAAGAGGCTGTAAGCAGAAAAAATAGTAAAAATGGGGTATGTCCTAGTAAAATGCCAAAATTGTGTTGAAAAATAGGGTTTTCTGATTCAAGTCTGCCTGTTCCTGAAAGGTGGGAAAATGGTGATTTTAGCACCACAAACCCTTTGTTGATGCCATTTTCAGGGAAACAAACGCAAGCCTTCTTCTGCAGTCGCTTTTCCCATTTTTAAAAAAAAAAATAAATTTTCACTGTATTTTGGCTATTTTCTTGGTCTCCTCCAGGGAAAACCACAAACTCTGGGTACCATTAGAATCCCTAGGATGTTGGGAAAAATAGGACGTAAATTTGGCGTGGTTAGCCTATGTGGACAAAAAGTTATGAAGGCCTAAGCGCGAACTACCCCAAATAGCCAAAAAAGGGCTCAGCACTGGGGGGGGGGGGGGGGGGGGAGATGCCCAGCAGCTAAGAGGTTAATTTATTCCACTGATGTTGGAGTAATTTTGCTCTTTACATTTTATGTATTTTTCTAAATTGGCTTTGGAATATTATTGCACTGTATCCTTTACTTTAAAATCACTTGCACTGCTTGAACTTAGTATGCATTTCTCTGGGGATTGCCTGCTGCGTGAGCCACGGCTACCACGGTAAAGATTCTTTCAAAACTGAACTCTGAACTAAAAATAGCAGGTTTATTGAGCTGGCATCGGTGCCCTCCCAAATGAAGATCCTAATTTCCTAAAGCTATCAAAAGAGAGATTCTAGTGATCCAGCAAAATGAACATGCGGTTCAAGCTCATCACCCTAATCCACAGCCCTGTGCATATTAAAATAATAAGCAATGGTAAGTGGTAGAGCATGGACATTTTGGTATGAGTAACAGCTCCAGCTAGCAAAAATAATATCTGGACCAAATGCCCCAAATTAGGTGGGGTCACTGATGAGATTTCAGCAACAAAGCAGTAATAACAAAAAATAACGCAAATACATATTCATGTTTTAAAGTATTCATCTTAACCGATTTAACAGAATTAATGTCTATCTGTTTTGATATAACTTATTACGACTTGCATTGGGGGTGACATTTATTTATGGCTTTTAATCTGCTCTGTATTCCATTTTCATTAGAATTAACATTTATGTTACAGTAATAAATGGAGTGTTGGAATGTTCATGTACCTTCAATGCCATATTTTGCACACATCTCACTGGTTACTTTGATTCACAATGTCTGCTGTCAGCAATGTCTACCATGTACGATGAGGATTTCATACATCCTTTGCAATTTAAAAAAGCACTTCTGAATATGACGATTCGCACGCCAAGCAATGTCATCTCAAGAAATACATTTAAACATGTCCACACAAAGAGAATACTCTTGCTGTGTGGCTGTCCACTCAAAAACATGTCATTAGTAATCTACCTCTGGCAGTGCTGCTGCTTAATTTTGCTCTCTTTCGTTTTCCCACACATTGGCTACCATCCAGATCCTCCTGCAAAAAAGTTTTCAAAAAAGATAAAAAGTTAATCGTTTTTTTTTTATATTTTACATTCTCTATTTTACCTTTTTTCATGACAGCAGGATACATTCTAAAACATCTAAGGATATTTTACGAACAGAATATCGGTACATGTTATCTATTTCATATTAAGGCCAGTGGCAGCAGTCATACATTATCTGCCAGCACATAGCGCCTAGACAAGGCAATACATATTTATTTTTTATTTTTTTTAGTTTAAATGTTTTAACATTTATTTTTTCCTTGAATTGGGTGCAATATTTAACTTTCATCCTAGGCAACCTGTTAGGCCATTCACATACACTAGAACCCCCTTAATCATTAACTATAACAAGTCAGTCATGACCCTAAATGGAATGATTAAAACGGATAAATTTTCTGTGTGAAGAACCGAAGATGAAAACTTTACTATGTTCCTATTATTCCAAGAACTGGCACAACAGATGGGGTTTGATTGCAACAAGGCCTTTTAATTGCTCATAACAAAGAGCTAAAATTGAGGTTTTTACTCGGATCACTGGCTCAATTAGTCTACCTGAAGTGGTCAAGATTAAGCAGTTAAAACTCAAACTACCTCCTCAGCTTTGCTCACCTTTAGAATAAGACAATTCTCCAAACCCACATCTCCTAAATAAAACTGGTTGTCTAGTCTAGTGCAGATGAGTTATATATTTGTGGTTAGTGAGCCTAAAATCAGAAGATGTTGAGCGCATTTCTTCACCCCTCTGGCAGTGTGACAAGCCAAAACTCATCTTGCTGAGTTCATTGAAGAGATGCCCTGGGCAACAGAAAGATTAAGACATTTCCTGTCAGCAAGGTTCCTTGTGTGACATAACATTCACTCTCAAGGCATGGGCATGTGACTGCCTACTCAAATAATATGAAAATGAACTCCCTGAAACTGAAATAATGCACTTCTATTTGCTCCCTCTGCCTTTGACCACCACTGATATTTGATCTTCCTTTGCAATTTCAAATGTTCCTCACTTCACCCTTCCTTAATCCCTTCGATATCCCCGGAAAGAGCCGGCATCTCTTTGTACTGTGCATGCAGTATCTTGTTGCAGAATCAGATGTAAGAGACTAGGAAAGTAATTCTCATATGGAAGAGTAGCTTGTCCAATACACACATTCTTACTTTCTGAGTACTGTTACTCTATCTGCCACATCTAGTATTCATTCATTACTACTTTCATCCTCATCATTTCTGGTGGCGGGCAGTTACGCATATCGACCAGACTTGCTGTCATTTCACAGAATGAACACCTCTAAAATGCCCATCCCGATCAATAAAATTCTACAAAGTAAATCATAAGACAGTACTTTTTTATTGATAATTACTATTGACCTTTACTGTGTTTCTTTATTGTTTTACTTTTACAAATCTACTTCTAAGGAGAAAATTAGTGAGGTGCACTTTCTAGGTGTTGAAGCATTGATATCTGTACAGCTGAACCTAATGAAAGAGCTTTTGAATGAGGTCGAGGAGAGAAATAAAATGATAATTTCCAATTGTATGAAGTTTGATGGAGCTGAAGGTCTTTATGTTTGTTGTATTTTTCAACAGAGTGAGAATGGAGTACAAAGAAAAGTTGCATGCTTAGGCCCCAGACAAACAGGTTCTTCACCTTTATTAAAAACTCTTTCAAGTGGATGCTGAATCAAACTGCAGATTCCTCACCTAATGACTATCCCCCCAGGTGTCAGACCAGATATAGACTTAAAAGTAGTTCTGTGCACCAGTTGGTGGCATTGTAAGGCGCCACACAGACACTATTCCAGCCCATAATTGACACATGGGACCGCATATAAGCGCTACCCAGACGCTCTGTCAGTTGCTTTTTAAGACTTGTCTGCACCCTCAGACAGAGCCAATCAGCAAATTTGTTTGACCAGTGTGGAGATATCTAATGCGGTACCTTTTTAGTTAAAAAAAACACAGTCAATTCCACGTGTCCATGGGGAGGTTGGAGGGTTGTTGAGGAGCCTGTGGTTAGAGTATCCAATAGAAAGAGCCTTACCATAGGTAAGTAACTTTTTCTTATGATGGATGCTTCTAACTGCAGATTCCTAATCTTTTGAATGTTTACCAAAGCAGTACTACTTCCTTCAGTGGTGTATCCATGGAATGGCTCAGTCCAAAAAGTCCTGCAAGACTTAACGGACAAGAAACCCAACCCAACGGACCAGACTGTCAAGGAAATAGTGTCTGATGAACATGTGCACTGCCGTCCAGGTAACAGAATGACAGATGCACTGGCCTGGCACTGCACATTCTAGCGCAGCAGTAGCAGCCTTAGCTCAAGTGTAGTGAGCCCCAAATCCTTCAGGTGGCAGCTTCTTAGCCAGTGCATAGCAGATTTTTACATACAGGACTATCAAACTAGAGATGAATCTTTCCCTATTTTCTATGCCCTTCTTTGATTACAATATGCCTAAAAAGACCTGATCATCCAGCCACTAGTCCTTGGTACAATTAATATAGAAATTGTGGGCTCTCTTGTGGTCTGTACTATGGAGTAAATCATCACCTATTGAGGGGCAAGGTGGGGCAGAAGGGGTACAGCCTGCTCAATGTGAAAAGGTGTTATTACCTTCAAAATAAATGCAGCTCAAATTCTTTTGTCTGGAAAGAATGCAGGGTAAGGAGGCTGGACCAAAAGGGTCTGTAGCTCAATCACACAATAAGCTGATAGACTGTTTTTAGGGTCCAAAAAAAATGTAGTGGGCAAATGTGCAGTGACTCAAATGGGGGTACGCATTAGAAAAGTGAGAACAAAACTCAAGTTCCACTGTGGCATCACAAAGAGCTTCAGTGGAAGCACATGCTGTAAACATTTAAGAATCCCATCACAACAGGTGATTTATGTTAAAAAAGACTGATTCAGCAACCTCAAAAGAGCCTACAAACAGCCTTTTACAGTGTGCAATACGAGTACAGAATGATTAGCTGGAAGCTGATCAACCTGATGGGTGGCCGCATCAAGCCACAATCTTATCACAGCACCAAGAGTATATACAGATTTTGTATAGGAGATGCTTGGTTGTCAGAGTCTATCAATGACTTCGGTAGGAAAATCAAAGGAGACTAGCTGGTGCCACTCAATCTCCCCACAAGGAGGTGCAGAGAGAGGAGGACCAGGCTCCATACTCTTCCCTGTTGCTATGAAAGTGCATCCTCCAGAAGCCGCACTTGATTCGAGGTCAGATGCTCTTAACAAGAAGTTCTGGATGGCAATCACCCCTTCTACTCCCACTGTCTGAATCCTGAGCCATCAGTATGAATTGGGCCAGTCACCCTTGATCTTCACAACTGACTGTAGGCAAGAGGGGAAGGGGCAGAAAGGCAGTTGGGAGTCTCCAGCTCCAATCTATGCACAATGTGTCTACAAGAGAGCCTTTTTGGTTACTGTAGTGTGTAAGAATGCTGACATTGTGTGTTCTCTCTGGTGGCGAAAACAATCAGGATGGGATTCACCCCCAAAGGTAGAAAACACCCCGCATCACCTTTGTGTGTTACTTCTATCTGCGATCCACTAGGTGACAGCAACTGAGTTTGTCCACTCTCACATTTAAAAATCCCATTAGCTGATACGTGATAAGAGAAACATCCTGACAAGTCAGCCCGTTCCAGAGGCACAAAATCTTGGGGCGCAGGTCCCAAGATCTCACTGTGCCTTGCTTACCTCAGTACTACATGGTGGTAGTGTTGTCTGTGAGAACCTGTTGGATGGTAGGAAGGCCTTCCAAGCCAAGTCGATCACCTGCAACTCCAACAAACTGATGTGGCAACAGTTCTGCCGGAGGCTAGAGTCCTTTAATCTGCGCTTCAATCACATAGCCACCCAGCCAAGCAGTGATGCATCCATGACCACAATCACCTCTCTGTTGGTTAAGTTGAGGAGTCTACCACTGAGACTACTGTGGTCTAGCAGTCACCATTGCAGATCTTTTGCAGACTAACAGGATGAAGGAGGTCAGCAGCCCCAGCAGACTCCAGGCCATACTCACTGAGATCCAGGACAGAGGCTGAAACATAGAGATCATAGCCTGAATATCTTAGATTCTCTACTCTGAAAGGTAGGGGGTGGGAGGAGGCTCAAAACTGCACAATATGCAGGATAATTCCGATGAACAAGGGAGTCTATGAAAAAGTAATTTAGGAGTTTGACCATGTTGATAGCGAACCCTAATATTGTTAAGAGTTTTACCGGCATCTGGAGGTAGTCTATGGCTGGCTGGAAAAAACCCTCCTTTAAAAAGCAGGCATCAAGATACAGGATGACTGGTACACCCATTCAAAGGTGCACTGCAACCACAGTCAGCACTTTCATAAACACCCAAGGGGCATTGGTAGGATCAAAGGGGAGGACAGCAAAATGAAAGTGTTCCTGGACTACTGTGGACTACAGGTTATATCTGTGGGCCTACAAGATGGGAATATGGAAACACACGTCCTGAGAGAATAGCCAAAAGTTGAGGAATCTGCAGTTAAAAGGATCCATCAGAAACCACATACAGACGATGTTAGGGACAGTAACCAACATTTCCTTGTGTCACCAATTACATGGTTTAAACCTGCTCACTTGCCAACAAAAATATTCCAAGTTGAATGCAAATCAGAGTAGCGTAGCACTCAATCCACATCAAAGGGAGCCGAAGAAAAGTAACTTGAAGAAGTACAAGAGCTATGGAATGTTTTTAGAGGTCCATTTAGCCTAGAAGGAAGTGAGGAATCTGCAGGTAAAAATAGTTATCAGAATATCTCAACTTGTCCTCACCCTCACGCCTGAAAGGGAAGCCTAATGGTCCCTGTTCATTAGATGGGCTTGCTGGAGATCAAAATGAGCATTCAACTTACATATTGAACAACAGAGAAGACCCTGAACAACATCAACTAATACACAAATACTGTATTTTTAAGGGTTCCAGGTTATAATGTAGTTCTATTGACTTTTCTACTGTCCTAAATCCCATTAGCTTCCCTTAAATTGATAATCACCATGAGAACGCAATAGGGTAATCTCTACAAGAAAACCAACATTTGCCTAGAACAGAGCTGCATACTGCCTCCTATGTTCTCTATGTTAAATATTTGGGGCCTGCTGTAAGGACAGTTCTTGTATGGCTGTGAAAATGGTACTACCTTGACCAAGTTTGCCTTGCTGGTCTACCCTGTGATTTTATTCACAGTGCCCTCAACAATTTATGAATCCAACTGAGGAGCTCCACTTTTTTGTTAGGACATTCTGGAGTACATCCTTTGATCTACTGGGTAGTGTTCCCACACAGCAGGCTACAGGATCAATAACAGTTGGTTCAAGTTGATTCAAGAGGTTACAGGCCTCTGAATATGTACTCCTGGAAGAGAGGCATCCTAGAAGCTCTCCCCCCTAAAACCAACAATCCCACACCTCAAGAACAGAGGCTCTCCCCTCATGGTGTGTTGTGTGCAGTATTCCAAGTGCTATGCAGATTTGTTTATGGCACGAGTCGTCCATGTATGGGGTGATTAGTACCCTGCGTTGACAGCGTGTGACAGCACAAAATGATGGTGCCCATCCAGTTAAGTTCCTACTCCTGGGGGTATGACAATCCTCATGTGACTTGTTTCCTGGTTCCTTGTCCTAACTTCCAAGGTGTTCTGCTCCCTACCAAATCCTGAAGACCAGATTCTATCTTCACCGTACAACAGATTCTGTTTGATGCTTCCTTGTTATGCTAGCCATTATCTATAAATCAGAGGTGCTTGGCTGAGTATTTTTAAGTGGCCATATAAAACAGATCCCCTTCTTGCTCCTTGTAATGAGTTGACAAATCCAGGGTGACTGGAGGAGTGAATAAAATTACAAAGACAGCCTGTGCTTTAATTTGACAGGATATGTCCACCTAAGCAGAATAAATGTTAGCTCCCTCAAACTAGTACCTTGTACTTTGGCTGGACACTAGGGAGGTACTATTCCAGAAAAGGGTTTACCCCAGAAGAGGCCCTCCTGTCATCTTAAGGATTTTGCGGGTTCGGTACTTCAGGGGCTTGAATTTGGAACAACTTTGTATTTATTACCCCTTTTCTGCTAGTTCAAGTCCCATGATGCCTAACAATATTCAATCATATGTTAAAGACTGAGATGGAGAAAACGGAAGATGTGCAATAAAGACTTGCCCTGGATCCCCTCAAAAGATGAGGGCTCTGGGCAATTGCTCACATTGCCCTTGCCTTAAAATATCTGTGCCGCCTACCCCTGTCCTTCCTTAAAGGTCGAAACTAATTTCCTAGACTCTTGAAAAAGGCTTTTACAACGTAGTTTGCTTTCTGTTGTTTCCACACCTCTCCCTTGCCCAAGCCCCTCAGCAGCAAATAAGGGACAGCTGCAGGGTAAAGGTGGAGCAAGGTGTCAACCTTGTGAAATAGAAGGTCACAGATCATATGATGTTACTTGTCGTAGACCTGGCATTTTAGTAAATCAACATCCACATTTGTAACCTTTGCAGTAAGGGAGTCCAGGGCACTGATTAAATGGTATACGGTCCACAAATTGAAAAATGTTAAAGAGCTATGTCAAGGCACTTTTTCTGAAAACAGTAAGAAAGACAAGAAAATATGCTTTACAATTTTTGGATAAGTGCACATCAACTAAAATATACTTAAATTTACAAAATGCGTTATTGTTTATGTACCTATAAAGTAAGTGTATCTTTAACTATTCAACATTTCATATGAAACCCCTTTAACAAATAAACTTGAACACAGATGATCAATACTGTAACAATAACTTAAAATATTTGTGGTTGAAAAGTACAAAAGGCCTTCCAGTCGGAAGTCGTATGGGATACTCTCATACTGCCAATGCTTTGCAACAATGAGTACAGGTATGTTCCTTTTGTGGTCGGCACATTCAACTCATAATAGATGTGCAATTTGGGAGAAAAAAAAACATTTGACTTGGAAGGTAATTATAATAACAAGGTAAGTTCCTCAGAAAACATATTTTTACACTAAGTTTAGCTATTTTTAGTTAAATGGAATATCTCAGTTTTATACGGCTTGAGACTTAGGTACGGAAAGTGTCCAAGGGCGGCAAGATCCGGAGGTATCAGATGAAATGTTCATTAAGTGAAAACTGCTCATGGATGACCAAGGTATCCATCCAGAATGCAAGAATATAAAATCCATACACTGTGCCACCTAAAATTAGACCTTTGGTTAATGTGTTGAGGAACTGGCATGTAAAAACAGGGCTCAAAGGAATCTGTATCTTAATCAATCCTGCAACCATGCATCAGACACCCTACAAGATGAAAGGCTTGCTGTATGCAGATTTTATAATGCAGCATCAGATGTCAAGTGAGGTTTAGTGAAGTAAAACAGACGAACACAGCAGAAGGTGCAGAAATAAAAGCAAAAAAATATTCAATGCAATCTGTGCACAAGCCCCAAACATGGGCTCATCTACCCACCTATGTTTGTCAGGACCAATCTCGTGTTAATATGCACAGTTAAAAATTTAGCAACAAGCATAGCAAACAAATTGCAGAAATCAAAACATGTTGGGGGAACAGGAGAAGTGGTAATAACAATTTGACCCGGCAGATAGGCTAGCAACAAACTTATTGGGTGCCGTGGGGCAGCGTCGTCCAGAATCCAGATTAAGTTAGTAGAAGTTCACTGCCCCTTATGATTCACCAAATCTGGATAAATCCGAACGAATGGCAACATTTCTCAAATTCTGAAGCATTATAAACTATTCCTTGAAGTAAAATGCACAATATACCTTTAAGCAATGTTAGTTGGTTGGTGGGATGAGGCTAGGTAAAGATTTAGAGTCTTTCCCAATTAGTCGCCAATATAGTGTATCAGAAGCTAAAAACTGAAACATACTTCAAAAGGATTCTAAAATGGTTAGTCCCAGCTACCCTTTCATGGTTTGCAAACCTTGTTGAAACCGACAATGGGAGGAACCTGCTTATCAAAAGATGCTATTGCAGCACACGCACCCCCCCCCCATCCCCTCATAACAACCTATGTGAAACTTAATCAGTTCCAAAAACACATACAAGTGCACAAGTCGAAGTAGAGTTCCATATGTAATTGGGTGTGGTGGGTTGGTCTTCGAAGGTAGAGAAAAATTACGAGATCCAGCTTTCTTATTTAAGGTATTTCCTCTCCTTCTCAAACAGCTGGCAGAAATTTCACAACTAACTTCCAGGGATAAGGTGAGGGTATATGCAAGACCAGAAATCGAGCACAAAAAAGTCAAGGAACTCTTGGCTGCTTATAACATTACTCCTAAAAGAACAACCAGAGGGTAATGGTTAAAGAAGCTAAGTAGTAATTCACATGACTGTAATGCAGAATTCACAGATACACATTGCTTTCCTAAGGCTTTAGGTTAGTAGACTTGAGCTGGAGCAGGAAAGGGGATGCACACATTTCTATCCGTACAAGGGCACAGAGCAGGGCTTACTGAAGGCCAGACACTGCCTTAAAGCCTGCTGTGCTTAGCTAATAAAGAAAGCAAAAAAGTGATAGGTGGAATGCTTGAATTAATCTCAGCCATAAGTAAACTCAGGTCCATTTCAGAGCGTCCTCACCTGGCAGTGCAGGCAGGAATGTTCCTAGTAAAGATAAAAAACTGATTGGCAGATAGTTGTTTCCTGTCTGAAGTGGCGTGGTGGGCAAAAAAAAGGTGGACTGGAATGTGTCCCGCATAAATACCAGTGGCTGATATGAATTAAAGGATTTCTCCCATTACTTTTTTTTGTATTCCTCAGTGATAAGCTAACGGCCATGTTCTGTGAGTTTTATTCAATTGAAACCTGAGAGCTCAAAACAAATTTAAACAATGCAAGGTCTCACCTTCCAAACAAGGATGAGGTTTAGTCTGAAAGACTGTAAATAATGTACTGGTTAATCTGAAAGTATAAAAACAATATGCATTTTACAAATTTGTCTGGTGATAAGCATCATAAACCTCATTGGTTGTTAGCATCAGCTCATCTATTTTCCTAGCATATATACTTGCTACAGGAGAAGTCATCTTCCAAGATTACAGGTTCAAAAGGCTTGTGCGCAATAGATGTTGGAAATAAACTGAGATCAGCCTGGGGTGTAACTTTTCATAAGGGCAATACAAAAGCTATCTGGCATACTAAAGTAGGCCAGAATGAAAGAAAGGCATTGTTGCAAAAATCTACATGGTCTGATTTATCATTCTAAATGAACCGTCCATTCGATGTGGGTAATGCCTGCTCAGGAGGAAGTCTCGGCATATCTCATCAAAGTTATCTAGTTGGTCATTAAGCCTATATATAATATGTTTAAGATCCGCTATTTGATGTATCTCCTTCAACCATGTCTTCCTGGATAAGTTGGTCTAATGAGTTTATTCTACACGTTTGAATTCCATCCAGCGTTGCCCTTCTTCTTCCGTTCTGATCATGCCATTTCACACGAGTTATGCCTGTGTATGTAAATAACCATCCACATGATGTAACTTGTGGACCATGTGCCAAGCATGTGCAGTTCCATGGAGAATAGGATTTTGTTTTTCCGTCTGGCTTTGGGCTTTTGTATATGGCATCCCTAGCCCCCCTAAACCTTTCTCATGTTTCCATTTTCTACCACTGTCTAACATGGGGTTTAAGAGATGTGTTCGTGCAGAACACCTGTTCTGCCAACTGAGGCAAACCAGCACTATTCCGCAAGAGGCAGTTGGAGATCCTCAGATTCTGTGGACAAGACAAGTCACAGAAAAAGGGATACAATGAAGTAAAGAAGAGAAATTGGAATATTAGATACATCACTAGGGAGAGGAAAGTTACTAGATCGCCTCTGTGTGCATGAAGCAAAGGTGCTAATCCTGGAGGTATTAGTTGGAGGGACATGTGATTCTTTCATCCTGAAGAGTGTAGTTATTCTTAAAGCAACCACATTCTGTAAGTGGAACAAGCGGTGGAACAGGGTTATGTGCAATTTTAAAGCTTTTAGGTTTGTCACAACCGCAAGTTCTCAACTGAAAATAGTAACATTACATTGAATAGATACAGAGATTGGGTTCAGGATTTTATAAAGTGTCACACATGAAACCTGGATATGGTATTCATAGAAAAGTAAAGAAATATCACACATAGGTAAACTGTAAACTTTTGGGCAGGCATTTCATTACTTTCACTGGTGGAGTTGTAATTGGGCACAAGGAAGATAACATAGACCTGCCAAAAGTTGTGCAGAGCTTGGCTGGGCAGAGGGAGGCATTAGTGCCCTCCTCCCAGCGCAACACCTCTTGTACGCAGCTGCTTCTTGTTTGCACACAACCCATACTACAAGAGAACTGCATGCTCCCATGCACACAACATCAAACAAGGGACTGCAGAAAAGCCACAAAGTTAAAATCTTAAGCATCAGTGTTCCTTACTGGACTATTAACTCTATCGCCTAGTCATAGTGGCAAAAAGAAAAAAGTAGAAAGTCCTGCATTATGCAGCATCCCTTGTCAAACACAGTAGGCAGTGGCAGGTACTTGTTGCTAACCCTGTGTCAAAGGTAGCAGGAACAGGCTAATACATTGTGCTAAATATCATATACAGGGTGTACTGGGTAAACCCTATTGATAGCACTGCACTAGGGAAAGCAGTGGCAAGAGAAGTCTGGCTATTGAATCATTGTGGGCATTTGAGGTCTGAGTGTAGCATTTCGTTGCGTACATAGATTAAATTATATCCCCACCACTGGTTCATTAACAGTTATACATTGCAGAGTCCTACTTTATTAGCCCACACCACAGCAATGAGTAAACCTCAGAGTACTAAACGTGTGTAGAGACTGAGAGGTACTTTATTTTCGAGCCTATGCATAACATCAGTCCAGCTTCACTTGTTTAAGTTTAGAACGCAAACACAAAATGAGTTCTCCTAGCCAGTAGGCGATCATCAATCAACATTTTACATGGAATGAAAGCTTTGTGGAGTTGTGTACCTGTTGCACAAAACAGACAATACAGTGAAAAAGAGGGGTCTGGTGGTGGAGGGTAATTGGGATCTCCGGATCTTTGGTTGGGTGAGTTACTGGGGATTCAAGGGAAAAGGTCAGGTGAGGCTATGTGGCACAAGCTGGGAACGCTCTATTCAGAGTGACTAGTCCATGTCCAGTATTGAGGGGTTGGATCTAGTGATGAAAAGTCGAGGTGACGAGATGAGGGAGCATCGGACCATGTCCTAGGGCAACTCACATGTGTTAATCCAGGGCACTGTCCCATTCCACCTTGTCACACCAGTGGAGATGGTTGGGTAAAACATGAGAGGCCTTTGTAAGCGGTATTAACTAGAATATTCCAGGAAAGTAATGTGCTCTATTGACAGACTTACCAGCTAAAAACCATTGCCTCTACCGGAAATCTAAAGTAGGCAGCAGCTTAAGATGTATAGTCCTCTGCTAGTAAAGTCAGGCGTGACGGTGCAGATGTCGGTATGTAAAGCGATGATGCATCAGTCAGGAGAAGCTGACCGAATTCGAGTTTTGTTGTTGTGCTTGTCAGACAGCTTTGAGACCTCTCCTTCCTGCCAGGTTTGTGCAGGGACCTAGATTTGTCTCTCAAAGAAGCCTGATGTCTATGGTGGTACTGTCCTCATGAGGTCCACTTTCGTGTAAGCTTCTCAAAAAAGTTTCTCTCTTTGGTCAGCGAATCCAAGTCAAACCTGGATCTGGTTGCAGGGCTAATGTAAATTCTGGTTGTAGATGGGAAGTGTCCATATCTGAAGGAATCTGGTTGGCTAGATATCCTTCCAAGTTGCTGTGTGAGGATTTGGGTGTACTACTTGACAATGCTGTGGTGACTTAACGTGCAGTACAAATACCACCTTTGGTCCAGTCAGTCTTGTTTACTTAATCTTAACCCTGGGTAATTGTGGCTGCGAGTAGTAAGGCTTGGCAAAGGAACAGCACAAAACAATGAAATAAAGTTACAACACACGAAAGAAACCAGATTGGTTTCATACTTGGTCACAACATTTCTCTGATGTTAAGCAGTCTGATCCACTGGATAACCAGTGTGTCAGAGTTTAGCTTTTCTTTAGTGGTGGTGTCTCAGAACATGGAAAAGCCCTTCAAAAGTTTAGAAGGCAACTATTTATTTGCTGTATTTAGAAAGAAGGGTTTCAGCAGTTAAACACTTATTTGCATCTAAGTAATGCATTCGGTCCCTGCGGCACTGGTGTTTTGAGTGGGCACTAGTGAACGAGGTTCTAAAATGGGATGTCCCTTGTTCCCCCATCCTTGTTGCTTTGACCATGGAACCATTTGATTGCTTTTCAATACTAAAGGGGCCCAATGGGCCAAAATGGGAGTGGGCAAGCAAAAGAGATGATGGCCTACTCTACCGTTGAGAAGCCAAGCGACATCTAAATATTAATATGGAATCTACAAAATGAGTTTATCTTCTTTAAGGCATTATATTAGCTGGGTGAAATTTTGCCTTTTACCGCTCTGACTTTAAAAGAAAAAAGCTCAACAAGGCCTTGCCCCTTCCAGGCTACAATGTAAATTGTCTGCATTCAAGTAACTAGATATTCAAATTTACACACAGTCACAAGAATTTGATTTCCTTTTTTCCCCTTGATTTTTTTTTTTTTTAAAGTTGTTACGATCAACCAATCATAAATAAAATAATATGACCAAGATAAGCATGCAGCATTAAGCATAAATATTTGTACAGGATAATGGCCAAAATACATCATAAGATACATCAGCATAAATGCAAATAAGAGAAAAATAATACAGAGATGCCCGGTTTTAGGTCTCATGGGAACAGATTGTCAAGACATTATTTAAATATGCTCGAGCCTTGGGGGCCCGTGGCCTTAAGAATAGCAGATTCAAGTTTGTAAATCTAATGAAACAATGACAATCATTCAAAGGCCGCGTGAGGAGTAGGATGCACTGATACATAACCAGGCTATTGATACCACCAAATTTGATCTGGGCAGATATTAGGTTTGTAAGCCAACATAATATCCTTAACCGACCACTCAATATGATAGTCCAAAAGAAAAGATAAAAATTGTGCTACACCATACCAAAATGTTTTAAGTGCAGAGCATTCCACAAACACATGAATTATATTAGCTGCATGTTGACCACATTTGGAACAACAGATCTTATGATTTGAGCTATTATTAGATCATTTACATATTCTGTCTGGGGTATATTATAGCATAAACACTGTTTGCAATTGCTGCAATTTAAGGCTAACTGAGCAGACCGAACGATTAATAACATCAAAAACAGCCATAATTTCAGAGACTGAAATATGATGACCAAGCTTAACATCCCATTTAGCAGCCAGGTTAGATCTATCACATGCTCTATCTATGGACAAACTCTGATATAAAATTTGAATTGATGGCTTTCCATCAAAGGTGAAAAAGTAAGTCAGGATATCATCATCCTTATCCCCAGTCATAAATGTCGGACTTTGTAGAAAACAAATTTCGAATTTGTAAGTATTTAAAAAAAAAAAAGAATGTTAGAGATGACCATAATATGTTTGCAGAGTTGAAAAGGCACAACCCCCCCCCCCAATCAGTCACAAATCTGACTTCTAGTCTGGATGCCCCGGTTAACCCAGCTTTTGAACACCGGATCATAGAAGCTAGATGGAAAAATAGGGTTCCCCATAGCAATGTAAATGAGTATATAGCCTGTAAAGAATATCGGGTGAACTGATGGAGCCAATGAGCCCGCCTCCGTCAGAGGGTTGAGCAACTTGAGGCACAGAGACTAACACTTGAGAGCCAATACACTGCTACCCAACGGGTCCTTAGGCAAGAGCTCACAAAAGGAAGCTAGGGATGCATGGTTGGCCACCCACAGCCTTATATATCAGTGGGAAGACAAAACAAGTATAACATTGCACTGGCTGTGCACACCTCACGAGATGGGGTTGCCGCTAGCTTTCCTTGAAAGGGCAGATGAACTCGGGTAACAGGTAGTACAGATATTGTGGCTGAGTTTGCGAGTTCTTATGGTAACCATTATAGGGTGCAGCCCAATAGCCCACCTGAGGATTTAGAACAATTTGTAACAGATGTGCCACTCTCCAGACTGACAGCCGAGCAACGTGATAATCTGGAGGCAGAAGTCAAGCTTGAGGAGCTGGGGAAGCGCTGAGCCAGCTCAATTCGGGGAAGGCATTGGGACCAAACTTATTCCCGGATGAAATCTGGCACCTGCTTAGGCCCACAGCAGGCCCTCAGATGTTGAACACGTTCAGCAAATCCATAAATTGTGTTGAACTACCCAGGAATTTGAGGGCAGCCAAAACAGTTGTGATATCAAAGCGCAGCCTCCCAGGCAATAAATGTGCGGAATATAGCCCAATATCATTACTGAATAAGGAAGGTGAAGGTATGGGCTAAGATGCTGGCCAATAGGCTGAACAAGATGATTAAACTCTTAATTCACCCCGACCAGTTGGGGTTTATGATCCAGCAGTCGACTCACTACAACATCCGGAGGGTATACAAGGCTGTAGGACTGAGTGGGGACTTGTCGGGCCAACAAGCGAACAAGCGCTCCTCTTGGCAGATTTCTAAAAGACTTAACTCTGTTAGCTGGGATTATCTTTTTGTCCTGCTCCAGAGATATGGATTCAGTTCATGCTTTATTGGCTATGTCCGCTTGCTATATACTAATTTGAGGGCGTGCATACAGGTTGGAGGGACTGACTTCCCCTGGTTCAATCTCAGGCGGGGAACCCATCAGGGCTGCCTCCTGTCGCCTATTTTGTTTGCACTGGCACCTGAACCCTTGGCGGCAAGGGTGTGGGTTGACACCTTATATCGGGGATTCAAGTGGGCAGTGGAGGCGAGAGATAGGATATCCCTGTATGAGGATGACGTCTTGCTGTTTTTAGATAACCCAGAGGAAACAGGATCTCAAGCAATACAAATACTGAATATGTTTGGTGCCTACTCTGGCCTCTAAATGAATGAGGCTAAGTCAATAATATACCCAATAAGATCATGTCCCAGAACTGCTCCCTGGGCCCCAGATTTGAAAATACAATTGAAGAGCTTTAAATATCTGGGAGTATTCGTCATGCTGGACCAGACTGTCGCGCATGAACGTAACTTATACTCCATCATGTAGGGGCTGGCCAGAGATATTAAATTTTGGTTATCCCTTGCATTGTTGCGGATGGGCCAATCAGCCATATTTAAAATGATGACCTTCCCAAAGCTCCCATATCAACTCCAAAATGTCCCAGTCATTCTAGATCAGCTCTTTTTTCCATCGTTAAACACCTTGCTGAGATCTCTACTATGGGGACAGGGGGCCCGGCAAGTGTCCCTGGGAAAGTGCTGTCGACCGGTGTTTGGTGGAGTATTGGCTACACCAGACACGCTTATTTACTATCGAGCAGCCCACCTATTAGTCCTCAATGACTGGTGGTTTGCACGCTTCAATGAACCGGCTTATGCTTCAGATGGATGGGTCATGGGATAGGCCAGCGTGCCTCACTTTCTGTATGGCAGTGCAATCCCACAGCGAGTGCCCTCTGCCATCCCGTCCATGTTAGAAGCATTGATGGAAGCACTTAAAACAATAAGGTGGGGGTGTGGACTCACACTGGAAACCCCTTTATGGAAGGGTACTCTATTCCTGCAGGTGGCCACCCTGGGTAGCTTTTCCCCCTAGGATAATATCGGCATCTCAACATTGTGAGACGTCCTACAAGAGGGTGTAATTAAGGGCCAGATGTAGCAACCCGTTTGCGAGTCGCAAACGTGGGTTTGGCATACAGAAATGCATATTGCGAGTCGTTACCGACTCGCAATATGCATTTGCGACTCGCAAATAGGAAGGGGTGTTCCCTTCCTATTTGCGAGTCGCTGTGGGATGCAATACCATTTGCGACCGCGTACGCGGTCGCAAATCGCATCGCAGTTACCATCCACTTCAAGTGGATGGTAACCCACTCGCAAATTGGAAGGGGTCCCCATGGGACCCCTTCCAGTTTGTGACTGGACCCCTAAATATTTTTTCAGGGCAGGGAGTGGTCCAAGGGACCACTCCCTGCCCTGAAAAAATACCAAAACAAAAGGTTTCGTTTTTTTTGCAGTGCAGCTCGTTTTCCTGTCAGGAAAACGGGCTACACTTAAAAAAAAAAAAACGGTTTTATTTAAAAGCAGATCGCGAACATGGAGGTCTGCGGACGTCAGCAGGCCTCCATGTTAGCGAGTGCCTATACTCCCAATGGGGCCGCAATTTGCGACCCACGTCATGAATATTCATGAGGTGGGTCATTGCGACCCCATTGTGAGTCGCAGTCGGTGTCTGAGACACCGTACTGCATAGCAAATTGCGACTTGCAATTTGCGAGTCGGATGGACTCGCAAGTCGCAAGTCACAATTTTGCTTTTTGCTACATCTGGCCCTAAGTTATTCACTGACATGCAAGCTCAATTTGACCTCCATCACTCCTAATTCTTTAGATACCTCCAACTACAGCATGCACTACAACCATACATAACCCCGGGGGAAGGCTTTCCTGAGTATTCTCCACCGGAGGTTAAGTTGCTCGAAACTAACATCAAGGGACATAAACTATCAGACATTTACCGCTTGCTTGTCCAAAACACGCTGAACAGTATGAAGGGGGCGCAGGATTTTGGGCCCCTTGGATGATGAAGACTTCAACGAGCACCTGGCTGCCCCACAAGAAGCAGCAATTGCATCCCAGAAATTGTGCCATATTTCACAAGAACACGCCTGCACAAGATGGGGCTGATCCTGTTGAGTTGTTGCTTATGAAGGGACCACCTGGAGGGCGATATATTACACATCTTCTGGCAATGCCCTGGCGCCATACTGGGAACATATCCTAAACACTATGGGAGAGGTATTAGACTGGCCCATCCCTAGAGACCCCAGACTGATACTCCTACATATTACTGATGGTATAGAAGGTAATATTTATCAAAGAGCACTACTGCGGTTGGGAATTATGATAGCGAAAAGAGATATTGCACAAGAATGGAAATTAGTGTCTGCCTCCACACACCTCTAAATGGGCCAAATGCATGGAAAATTGCACTGCCACAGAGAGACCAATATACCTGGTGTGCAAATGTCCCAAAAAAAAACACAAGATCTGGCAGGGGTTGCCTGACTACTGCGGAATTACACTAGAACTATGCCCCACCTAATCATGGACGATACACAAACATTCTGTGACACAAGGGAGAGGACAGGAGGGAAGGTCAGGTATGCCCGACTAAGAATGGGGAGAGAAATTGAGTGGAGAGCCTCATTTCTTGGCTATTTCCGTGTGATAGATGATCCAGAATGATCTTAAATCGTATTGGCTTGAAATAGTTCGGCTCAATACATCTACTCAGAATGAACTTCAAATTGGCCCCTGGGGCCACTTGATACCCCTGAGTAAAGCACTCCAGTCATGGTAAGTAAGAATATTCTTAATGCAAGAGCCAGAAGTGAGCCAGAAATACAGCTAAGTATTATGGCTAAGTAGGAGTTTTAAAAGGCTAACAGCCCTTCCAGCTCTCGGATACCCCCAGATGAAACTGCCGATTGCCCCTTCAAGGCACTTAAAAACGTGATCTGGAACCTGTAAGGGGATTGCCAAGAAAAGATAAAGAAGTTTGGGTAAAACATTTATTTTGACAACATTACATCGTCCAGTGATACTGAATGGACGGTGATTTCAAGACTGCATCTTTGCAAGGGGTTCATAATTTAATGGAACCATACTATCTATGTTGGCACAAAGTTTAGCCCTGAGGTAAGTAGCAGCAGTAACTATTCCTGGAACTGAAGAGTCGGGATGAAAATTCAAAATAATTTGTGTTTTGGACAGTCTAAGCTTGTAACCAGAAACATCCCGAAACTCAGGTGGATCAACAAAATGGCCATGAAATTCTGTCAAAAGCCTTCTCAGCGGCAATTAAAATCAGACCCAGCCTGCTGCCAACATTCTTAGCCACACAAAAAATGGTGACAGCCGAATTAAAGAACTTTATTTCCAGTAATGAACTAAATGTCTAGCTCCACAAAGAAAAAATTATTTCTTCAGTTGAGGTCTTCCATCATTGGCTCCATTGCTGGGTCTGTTAAAGATTATCGTGCTTATAACCCATTCTGTACATCTTTACTAAGATAGTCCATAATGTAACAATTGTGTAGGAGCATAATTTTTATGCTTGATAAGATAATAGGACATTAATTAAAAATAAAAATGTAGCCTCTCCTAGCTCCTTAACCATAGATACTGAACATAAAAAATAGTGTGGCGAGGGGCATCCTCCATGCTCTCACAAGAGACGTCTTCCCTCAGAATAGCCTTATGACATCCTGATCACCACTTCGAATTCACAACTGTTGCAGTGGAAGGGCTTTCCGTGCTCAAATTCAATTTCAAACCCTAAAAAGATTGGCAATGCAAAGATCCTGAAACATCTTACTCTTAATATGAGGTAGATGTCTTGAAATACACTGAAAAGGTATTAACTCCAATTGAATATAACATGTTGTGACGTCCATGGCAGAGCATGAAAAAGAGCCATAGTCAAGCCAGTATCACAGAAGCAATAGCACCTCAAATAAACTATCATAAATTCTTTACCCAACCATCAAACACAGCTCACACAAGAGCTCTGGGAAGGCCTCATGTTTTTCTTCAATGACAAAATACCCAAACGTCATGCTATTAGAAACTCTTATAACACTCTCCCTGGAAACCTATAATGCTACTACACATCCAAAACCATTCTGGGAGCCTTTTGTCCTAATAACTCAATAATTGGTAATACTGTCAACAAAATTATCAACAACCTTTTCCCACCCCTTCAGACCCCTGTAATGTAACAACAATTAAACTAAGCCAATCCACCATAGTGCCAATCATTACAAAATTCACTAATACATACCTGGTGGCAAAAGTCACTTCCAAATTGTATTATTGTTATGCCACACCTTAAAGAGCCCATCACTAATCCAAAGTACTGACTGATTTCAGGCTTCCCTACTATAGTCAAATCCTGGAAGTAGAAGCTGCTACCAAAGCTTCTATTTATATTGGGGCCAAAAATATCCCCAGCAACTCTAATTTAAACCTATAAGGCCAAATCTGTTTTATTGAACATTTGGGACAATTGTCAAAGCTGCGCCTTGATACTTCTAGACCAGTCTGCTGCTACATGGTTGACCATAACATCGTACTTAGCTGCCTGGAGATCACGTATTTTGGCATTAAAGTATAGTACCCGAATAGCATAACAATAAAGAACTGAAATCCTTGTAATTGCTAGGCCCTGTGGGCCTAAAAACTACACTACTAATAGTTGCTGTTTCTCTTTCTTGTTCTCCTTTTCTCAGGTCATCTACTTCAATATATTTGAAGGTTGAAGTCTCAGAGGAGTAAGGAATAAATTACCTACAGTATCACTGATATTCCTGCAGTGGAACTTAGCTACTATCTAATAATCACTGCGCAGAGTGGGAATACCCATGATTTATCAGCTGCTTGAGTATCCTGATGCCACCTGATCTTGGCTGGGACAATGAGGAGTCTTGCAAAGAATGTAACAAAAGATATTTGAACTATCTCAAAAGATGGAAATGCTTAGTGCTTAGCAACATAAAAATATGATGGACAGAGTGTTGAGACTTTTCAAACTCTCACCCCCTGCCACAGATCTCGGTTAAATCCATACTTTTTTATTTGCTCATCATGCCACCTCAGTTTGGACCCAGCCATATACAAATAAGTCTTGACCCTGCTCCCCATGGGAACAGTCCAGCCTGAACTGCCAGGCCAGGTCCTCCCTGGAACAGAAACAAGCATCCTGGGACATGATTCGGGGTATCACCCCTCATCAGCCTAAAGTTGCCCTAAATGGCCAGGATATGCCCAGACATGAGACCCCTGCTTGCTGTGCCACTGGATTCAAGGTAGCCTAGCTGGTGAGGGGTGATACCTCAAAATCGGTCCAAGGATACTTGTTTCTGGTCCAGGGAGGACCTGGCCTAGCAGTTTGGGCTGGACTAATCCCATGGGGAGGAGGGTCAAGGTTGATTTGTATATGGCTGGGTCCAAACTGGGGTGGCAATGTTGAGCAAACAAATGATGGATTTAACCCAGATCTGTGACTGGGGGTGGGTGTTTGCAAAGTTCCAGCAGTCCCTCCATCATCATTTTGTGTTTTTTAAGGCTTACTGCTTCTCATGCTACTGTGAGTGGGCCTTATTCTGTGGGAGGTACTAGTGCAGATGAGGCTACCCATTGACTTTCTGTAACACCAACAAAGGCATCAGTTCCCTCTAGCCTCAATATATCTAGGCCCCTTCTGAGACATTCTGGGGACCATAACAAATTAAATATTATTCTCACAAAATTCGGACCTCATTTTCTCTGCAAATCTAGCTTGCTCCCTACTCATCGAGACCAAGGCAGCATTCATTCAATGATATTTAACAGATGATTAGACATTGTGGTCCATGTGTCTGCTTTCAGAAAAATCCTGTTAAATAAATATGATCATTTTTGCAAGGAGAGGAAAAATTAGTTTGACACAATCCATCAATAATGAATCATTAGGTTGAAATATGGAAAAAAAGACCTTTTTCATACTTAATACAAGTTGAGTAATTCATTTTGGAATCAAACCGGCGTATAGTGGAGAGGAACTCCTTTTTATCGAGGTCTGAATGAGGACGTTAAGGATACATTTTCTCAGTATCCTACCCTACCAACTGATGGATCAAATCTTATTATTGGATCTATATCTCACTGCATTTTATTATTTGGTATGCATGTTATGTAAGATAGTGTTGAGTCATGGTCTTTATTTTCCTCAATGCCCCCACAATATGAAATGTTGAGATTACTATGGTTAAAGAAAACCAATCCTAAAATGTATTGTATTAGTGGGGATATAATTTAATCTTTACACTTGTAAGGGAAACTTAACAATTAAGTAGAAAAGCAAATTATAGTCTTTGTTGAAACATACACTGATGAAGCAGTAGTAAATGGAAAAAGATTTTTTCACATTCCAGTGGAATATCATAATTTTACGATTTAGTAAAAAATAAAATAATTTTTTTTTAAAAAAAACAGGTGAAAGGTTACAACCACATCCTCAGAAAGGATGCAAAATAGACTTGTTATCAGGTCAGTATGACTGCAAAAATAGACTTGCTACCAGGTGTAACGTTGAATTGTTGTAGAACTATGCCTTGACAGAAACTGAGACTATTTGGATTAATATTTGACTAGCCACACTTGTTTTTCATTCCCAATAAGAATGGAAGTGTTAAAATCTTTATCGTTTATCAAGCCGTTTTTGTGCTTAGAAGGAAAAACAGATATCCTATTTCACTAAGATCAGCAAGTTCTAGTTAATGGCACCACAGCATTTACTGAGCTAAATTTGAAGATTATCAGCTGGTCAAGATAGGTCAGGGAGAAAAAATGAAGACCACTTTTAAGATAAGAGTTGTGCTATATAAATATCAAATTATGCTCTTTGGGGTTTTGTAATGGTTATGTCACTTTTCAGTTTTTAGTTACTGAAGCGCTACATTAAGTTTTGTATAAGCTTGATATTGTTTATTCAGATGTTGTCTTAATTTATTAAAAACCAAAAACAAAAAAAAACTCTTTAAAAAATCATTCCCCAAAAGCAGGCAGTTTTCTCTTTACTGAGAAGGTATGGGTGGTTTGTCAAGGCCCAAATTTTTTTTTTTCATCTGGTGTATATATAATATCTTGAGGTTGACATTGTAGAACATGCCATACAAATGGATGAAAGGAAAGTGGAACCATTCTATCTTGCCTATTTCCTAAAATGGTGAAAGAGGTTCATGGATTTTCAGATTTACCAATTTCTACAGATTATCTGTGGCAAATGGGCTCGGACCATGTAGTACGGCAGGATATTTAGCTAATGACCATTTGTTTATTATTATTATTATTTTTTTTATTAACATTTTCCTGTGGGTGTTTGGCTGGCTGGTTAAGGATGGGCTTCTGAGGATGCCCCCACCAACAGAAGTGGAGCATCAGGAATCAGGCAGAAGAGAACACTGGCGCAGGGACCCAGCAAATTCAGTTCCCTACAGAAGGTACATATTTAGAGGCATGGAAGCCTGATTAAAAAAAATGCCTTTGATATATAGGCCTGACCATCAGAACCAAAACAAGCCTAAGATCAAAAAGTCTGGCACAACAAGGCCAAGGATAGGCTATTTTTACTATTTGCCCTTGAAGTGTAAGGAAACCTAATAACAGAGCATGTGGTGCTTTGTCACATTTTCCAAAGACTAGCCACAGGCTTGGCAAGGGCCTAGGGGCTTAGCACGTTTATTTATTCATTTCTCTTTGGGGAGGGTGAGTGTGTGGGACCCCCATCTCCGTGCCCTTTTCTGTCCCAAGACCCCATCCCAAGGGCATGCAGATAGAAGTGGGTGGGCACTTTGCCAGCCCGTGCCAGGGCTGGGAGGTGCGAGCAGGGAACCAGCTGGAGCTGCAGGATTCTTGCTTCTCCCCCGGTGCCTTTAATGTGCCTTCTAGCATGTGGGTATCCCACGTGTGACTAGGACACCCCTGTAAGAAAAAACAGAAATAAAAGGAAAAACATAGCCGCTGAACAAAAACAAAAGCAACTTTTGCTGCTCATAATATATTCACTGCTCCCAGCCTAGAGGCACCCCATGATGCCCTAAGGGGGCAGGTACTGAAATATTCTCTCCCTCGTGGTGCCCCAAAGAGAGGCAGGGGGGCACCACCAACATCATGGCCAAGTGTTTTGAGGGTAGCATAAAGTACAGCAGAGCCCTCTTAAAGGATGTTTAAAACCTTATCCCAAAGTCTTCTGGGGCCAAGGACTCCGAGTTTGAGTTTTAGGCTCATTAGCCTGGGATTGCGGGGACACCTAGTGGATGGTGCTGTGGCTACTTTCTGTGGCCTGTAACAAGTAAAGAAAGTCTTAGGCACTCATGTTATTTTTTTTTTCTTCAAATTCTTTAAAGAATGGTTTGTGTATGTGACAGGTAACCTAACATTGTATAGCACCTGCTCAGTTTCCTAGCTGAGTTTTGTGGTAGGAGTCCCAGCAAGCACTTGTCTACAGTGGTACATCCCATCCGGTTGCTGCTTTCAACGGGGCAACAACCGGCCCCCAGAATCTCCTTATTGTGGGGGAGATCCATGACAAGTGAAGGAAGGTGGCGTCAGCTGGCACCCATTTTGGGCAATTATTTTCTTGGGGTGGGATAAAAGGGTATATGACGTGTAGACGTCTGGGGGTTAGGTATAGCATATGTACAAAGTTATATTGAATTAGTTTGAAGCGGACATTAACCGCTTCTTCCTTAATTCCCATATGTATTTGGACCACTCCTTTGGGGTAAGTTCTCTTCCCATATATAAGTGCCAGCGATTCCCTATTGCCAAGGGTTGTACTGTTCTATCTGTGCGTAGCGCTTGGTACATGTGGGTTATGAGCTGGCAGCCCCCTTCCATCCCGAGCAGGGTGCCTAGCATTTTGTTCGGAGTGGGTGACTCAGGAAATGTGGGCCATAGTTTCCTGGCTATTGACGCTTTTTTTCCACAAATTGTAAAAAGTGTCCTGAACCTATGCTAAATAATTCCTGTGCTTGTTGGTATGTGATAAATCTATTGTCGGGGTAGAGGTCAGAGAGCGTTAGACAACCTCCCTCGTGCCATTTTGTCATTAACATTACCTGCTTTATCTGTACAAAGGGAGGTAGTATCCAAATACCTAAACTTTCTTAACTCTCCGGACTGTCCATTCTCAAATTTCTCCCATTAATTGAATCAGAAGTGGGAACGTGTGGGAGATTCTTCCACCTGTGGGAGATTCTTCCACCTTGCATCATACGTTCCCCAGCTGGTAGGTCCCATGTGTTACCTCCAACACGCATCTGTCTCAGTTTGGTTTCTCATCCAGCCAATGTACTGTGTGTTGCAACTGGTCGGCTAGATAGTATAATTCAAATTCAGGGACCTCCAATCCACCTTTCTCCCATTCTCTCCAGAGTGTGGACAGACTTACCCTACTTCATTTGTCCTGCCCCAGGAGGTCAACCTGCAGCTCGTCTAGTTCTTTAAATATTGATCTTGGGCTCTCATAATATGACTCCTGCATTATGTATAGACATTGTGGTAGTACCACCATTTTTGACAATTCTGTTTTGCCCATTAATGATAAGCGCAGTGTGTTCCAAAATTGTATGGTAGGTTTCAAGTTTACAATCACAAAACCCAGATTGAGTTTATAAAATTGATGTTTATCGTGGATAATGTGTAGCCTAAATATTTTACCTTATCTCTTTTCCAAGGGAGCCCCTCCAGTGTTTTTCCCTCTAGTTGTTGACTCACCAGGGTTCCAAGAGGGTACAATACTGATTGTTGTACATTAACCCTGAGTCCTGAGAATTCCCAGTATTCTTGCATCACATTTAATAATAGTGGGGCTGAAATGTCTGGGCATCTGAGATAGAGCAGGGAGTCATCTGCACGTAGGGACACTATGGGGGTCATTACAACCTCGGCGGTCTTTTTTGAAGACCGCCGAGGGACCGCCATGCGGAAGACCGCCAGTGGTGGCGGTTTTCCGCTCGGCCTATTATGACCGTCGGCAGCTCTCCGTCCTTTTACCGACGGAGAGCCGCCAACAGCCATACTGGCGGGAGGCGGGGAAGTGGAGGTTGCTCCACCTCCACCGCCACGCCAACAAAACACCGCCCAGCGACTCACGTCCTGTGATTCGCTGTGGCGGTGTTCTGTTGGCGGTGTGGTGTCGGCGGAGCTGCCCCCATGGCTCCCGTCCCCTCCCGGAGGATCGTCGGACCAGGTAAGTCGATCGTCCATGAGGGGAGGGGGTGGGGGGGTGTTGTGTGGGTGCGTGCGTGTGTGTATGTAGAGGGGTTGTGTGAGTGCGTGTATGCTTGCGGGGGTGTTGTGCGTATGGGAATGAGTGCGTGTATGTCTGTGGGTATGTCTGTTTGGATGTTTTCTTGTATGTTTGAATGTGGGTGTGCATGTCTGACTGTGTGTGTGGATGTAGGCATGTATGTCGGCGTGTGTGCGTGTAAGTGTGTAGGTGGTGCCTGCGTGCATGTCGTGTGGGTAAGGGTGATGTGATGTTGGGGGTCGGGGTGGGGAGGGGGGTCCTGCCACCTTTGGGGGGTGGCAGGGGTGGTGGGGGGTGTAGGGGAGATAGTCGGGGTGGGGCTGGGGGGGACCCCTATCAGTGCCAGGGAAGGAATTCCCTGGCACTGATAGTGCTTACCGCCATGGATTTCATGGCGGTTCAAACCGCTGGAAATCCACGGCGGTAAGCCAGGTCCAAATACCGCTGCAGGTATAGTGACGGCCACCGGGCTGGAGACCCAGGTCTCCAGCCCAGCGGTCGTCTCCGCCCTGGCGGGCGGAACGGAGAACCGGCGGATGACCATGGCGGTAACCGCCATGGTCATAATTCCCCAAAGTAAGACCGCCAGCCTGTTGGCAGTCTTACCGCCAGTTTAACACCGCCAGCAGGGTTGTAATGACCCCCTATATGTTTCCTGGCCCTCACTTCTATGCCCCATTCTGTAAGGAAATGTCAAGGTTTGCATGCCAGTGGTTCTATAGCAATGGCGGATATTAATGGAGAACGGGGACATTCCCTTTTGAGTCCTCCTTTGTACAATGATCTCCTCAGACATATTGTCCTGTTCGCACGCTTGCTTTTGGAAGGGTGTATAAAAGGTTCCCTCCTGCACTTATGGATCGTGTACCACATGTGCTGAGAAGTTTAAGATCAACATTTAACATTGATAAGAGGCAGTAGGATCTGGGCTCCATCCAGTCCTTTCCTGGCTTTGGTATTAGGGAAATCAATGCTTCAGTCATAGAACCTGGTAGTTCTCCACTCTTATACACCTCTGCATCGACTTCTACTAGTTTCATTAATAGCATGGTTGGGAAATGTTTATAAAATTCAGAGGGTAGGCCGTCTTCCCCAGGCACTTTGGCTGACTTTAAGGTCTTTAGTGCCTCTAAGAGTTCCTGTTTGGTGATAGGGGCCCTCAAAATTTTCAGTTCATCAGGAGATAGATTTGGCAATGGAAGTCGATTCAAATAGGTTGCTGGGTCTTGATCCTGCCTGGTAATTGTGGGTTTGCATATACTGCACTTAGGTGAGCAGCAGATATCTCATTAATTGACTGTTGTGTGCATTTCAGAGTGCCATAGCCATCTTTTAATGCAAATAGGGTTAGGGTGTTTGCTCTGACCTGATCAGCCTAGCTAATAGCCTCCCTGCCTTGTTTCCTTCACAGTACCAGCTTTGTCTATTTTCCTTTCTGCTGTGTTTAACTAAGAGATCCCATATTTCACAGAGCATGTGTTTTTATCTATCCGTGTTGGAGCCAGGGATGCATCAGAAGCAAGTTGTTCTTTTAATCGTTCTATTTCAATCTCCTGCTTAGTCAGGTCTTGTTCCAAGGCCCGCTGCACCCCAACAGAGATGGCGATAAATATCCATTGGACAATCACTTTCATAGCATCCCATTCAGTGGCTCTAGGCCCTGTTGTGTTCCAGTTAGACTTGAAATACTGTGTCAAAGTTTTTGCTATAGTGTCGTGGAATACTGGGTCAGACAGAGATTCAATCATAGGTGCCAAAGTGGGACCTTGGGTGGCTGTATACTAAGGGAGTAAGTCAGTAGACATGGGGAATGACCTGAGATATACCTCACCAGGTACTGGGTAGTTGACACTCGGTGGGCGCCTGACGTTTTGTGGAAAAAGTAGTCCAGAGGCCGATGGGTGTTATTGGCTGGGAAGTGGCAGGAATATGCACGAGTATGAGGGTTACACATCAAGGAGTCCCCGAGTGTGGAGCATCTGGTGTAACACCGCTGTGGCGTGGGGGTTAAGACCGACCATGCAGTGGTGGTTTGGGTGGGACAAGATGGGGGATGGTTGTTTCAGTCAACTATCCCATCCATCACGCAGTTGAAATAGCCAGTAAGGATTATTTCTGTATCTGGGGTGATTTGCGCTGGACAGATTACTGACCCTAGAAAGTTCCCATCATCAGAGTTGCATGCGCGGGGCGTGGCCTGACGCCGATGGCAGAGGAAGCCTCTCCGTGAGGCTCCTGCCAGCGATTCCCACTCCGGTCCAGCCTGAAAGGCAGTGGACCCCCAAACCGCTCCATTGCCTGGCTGAATATGCGCAGGGGTCCCGAGGCTCATTTTGAGGGGCCCGATCCCGGAGAGAAGAGAGTTTCGGGGCCGAATTGGCGGCCAACGGAGTGCCGCGAAAAAAAAAAAAAAAAAGATGGCGGCCGCGATCTGAACGGCGTCCCCGGTGGCAGAAGAGCCACTAAAGCAATTCCCTGTTCCTTTCCCGCTCACCCCTCTGGGAGACAGGAAGTACAAGGGGCCCTGGTGGTTCCCTCTGGGGTCCCACGCCGACGAACAGTGGGGCCCAGCGCGGCGTCTGTGCTCGGATAAGGACCGCGGAGCACACACAACATGGCGACCGACACCCGAGGGAAGGACCGAGTGGATCACGGTGAGAGGCGATAATTCCGGGGTTCCCCCAGAGCTCCTTTGGCAGCTCCCCTCTGAGGACGTCTGATCGCAGTCTACACGACAGCGCCGGGGGGTACTTCTGGGAGGCTTGACCCCATGGACCGCCTCAGGTGAGCTGGAACGAGGAGGGCGAAGTCGGCGACTTGATGGGGCGAACCTGGCCTGCACTGGGACACGGTGCATGCGGCCCCCCTCTACGGGGGTCCCCCTAGATGCGCAGTGCTACATACAGGAGAGTGCAGGGGGCCCCCAGACACTGGATGGGAGTCATGCATGCTTGGAGGCGCCCTCCACGAACGGCGAGGCTTTTTGGCTCGACGGGTCCACACCCTGACTGGGAGGAGAGAGAGTGTCCTATCTACCTGGCGTGTGGTGTACCTCAGGGGTTCTTAGCGGCCTAGAGTGCGGAGTGCGGCTGGCACTGGAAGGCGATAATCCTCTTACACGTGTACCGAGCGCCAGAAACAGCAAGTCTCTAATAAAAAGTTCAGCGATCCCTCTGGCAGTGCAGTATACAGCGCGGTGGTGGGAGAGTAGAGGTCCAGAGCCCACCGATCAGACGGAGTTGGAGCCATACCCCAGAAAATGAGTAAAGTCGGTCGCCGGAGGGACATAGAACAAAAAGGTGGGTCCTCAGCTGAGGCACAGGCAGTCCCGCCTGAACCCAGGAATGACGCTTCAGGAGAGGGCCGTGACGACCCCACACTTCAAGATGTCCTACAAGCTATAACGGCTTCCCGTGTAGCACTGGAGGGGAAAATCGACGCTTTGGCCACAGATCTCACAGTACTGCGAGATGATCACCGCCGCCTGGCCGAAAAGGTGTCCACCACCGACAGACAACTTAAAGAGCTCCTTCCAGAGGTCAAAGATGCCACTAAGTCTACACAGCAGCTGGAGACCAGGATCAAGGCCCTGGAATTAAGGGCCGAAGACGCGGAAAATAGATCACGTCGCAATAACATACGGGTGATTGGTATGCCTGAAAGTGTTCCACAAACTGGCCTGGCGGAGTTCCTCGAGCGGTGGCTCCGAGAGGACTTAGCGGGCTACAGACTTTCTCCTTTTTTTGCGATCGAGAGGGCACATAGAGTTCCGTCGCGTCCTCCCCCTCCGGGAGCCCCCCCGCGACCTATAATAGCCAGGCTTCTTCATTACCGAGATAGGGATTACCTGTTGCATCAAAGCAGGGCCAAAGGGGACCGCACATTGGACAATCACACGGTTCGTATCTTCCCAGACTTCTCCCGGGAAGTACAGAAACAACGGGCCACCTTCAGAGCTGCAAAACAGAAACTGCGTCAATTGGGTCTACAATATGGCATGCTGTTCCCGGCGAAGCTTAGGGTAGTGACCAAAGACAGTACACAGTTTTTCACTACGGCGGAGGAGGTATGGCAATGGATTGATCTGCTTCCACATGAGGGGAATGGTCCTCCGGCACAGGGCCCTGAGCATGGACGGAGGAGAGGGGCTAAACGCAACACGGCCCGTATAGTAAATAGTCCCTCACCTGTGGAGATGCAAACTGAGAGACGAAAAGCCATGGAGGCAGTAGCTTCATTGAGCGGCTCTGATCGCGGATCCCAAGTACAGACTGCTGCGGACTGTGAACCATCTGATTCGGACCATGAATCCGAGACTTCCCAAGTATCCGACAGATCGGGCCCGGCCATAACACCGGGCACTTCTGACTGTATCATATGAGAGTCCTCCCATCGAACTACACTTGAGCCAGTTGTCCTGGTAATGAGAGCCTCCCCTGGCAGACACCGTGGTGGCCGGTGAGGAGGGCGTACTAGCTGTCACTATGGCGGTCGTACCCGCCAGATGGATGAGACCGGGGTCCACAAGTACTACTATATCTTGCAATCCGGTAGTGGGGATTAGAGCGATGGCCCACTCCTTTTGTGATCTAGGAGTTACCCCACTTTCGATAATCTAGTTGACATTTCGCGAAGTTTGGATGAGAGTAGTTCAAACTTTTGTCCCGGGGAAGGGGAGTTGGGATGTTAATTGTTGGGGCTTGTTTAGGGGGAGTGATGAGTGGTGGATGTTTAACACTGGTCTGCTGATGTTATATAATGTGAGAGTAGGGATCTTCGTGGTATATGCTAGCCCTGCATGGGGTATGTCACAGATGGGGATTGAAACACAGTTATGGCGTCGTTAGGCACTTATAAATTTCTCTCATGGAATGTACGGGGCATGCACACAATGTCTAAGAGATATAAGGTATTCTCACATTTACAGCGGAGGGGGATTCAGATTGCGTTGCTCCAAGAAACACATTTAACCCAGGCTGAAGGGCTAGCACTACAGAAAAGGTGGAGGGGCCAGGCATACTATACCTCTTATTCCGCATTCGCCAGGGGTGCCTTGATATGGATCAGAGCCGGGGTTCCATTCCAGTTATTAGACACGCTCATAGACCCAGAGGGACGTTTTGTAGCAATCCGGGGTCGATTGGAGGGAAGAGATCTAGCGTTGATCAATGTCTATGCCCCGAACTGGGACCAGGGTGAGTTCTTTACACGCTGGATCGGGCCTCCTAGCCACCTATTTGCAGTTCTCCCTAGTGATGGGGGGCGACTTTAATTGTGTGGCCGATCCCTCCAGGGATCGCTCCCACCCTCCGTTACATGATTCCCCTCTGATGAGAGTAGCAGGGCTATTCTCCTCCTGGCAGGCGAGTTGGGGGCTGGTGGATGTCTGGAGACGAGTACACCCAGAGACCAGAGACTATTCCTTCTTCTCCCCCCGGCATGAGCTCCATGTCCGCTTGGATGTGTTTTTCTGCTCCCCAGACATTTTCCCTCAGGTGCATAATGTTGAATACCTGACCCGCACAATCTCTGATCATAACCCTCTATTACTAGAGTCACGCTGGGGTTCGCCCCCCTCTCGCATCCCCACCTGGCGGCTGAAGACTGAGTCCCTAGAAGACGCACCCTTTCGGGAGGAGCTAAGACAGCATATTACCCACTACTTTGTAGATAACGAGGCTTCGACCAATAACCCCTTGATTGAATGGGACGCTTTTAAAGTGGTGGTGCGTGGGCGCTGTATTGCGGGAGCGGTAGGGGTCCGAAGGACTCTACTTAGGGACACTGAACAAGCGGAGAGTGAGCTGCGAGAGATGGAGAAAAAAAGGCCTGAAAGTCCGCTCCTTCAACCTACTATCTTAGAGCTTAGAGCAACGGTAGCTGACTGTGTGGAGCGTCTTCGATGCTTTGACTACCAAAACTATATTACACGAGCACACGGGGAGAGAGACAAAGCGGGTCGGATGTTAGCTTGGGTAATATCGCAAACGCATAAGACATCCCCTATCCTGGAAATGATATCGGAGTGTGGAAATCCCCTTCACGGGCAGGAGCAAATTAACTCTCACCTCATGTCCTTTTACGAACGATTATATAAAAGCACTCTTCGTCCTGTCGGTAACTCCACCGATAGTTATGTATCTAGTCTGCAGTTGCAGACACTACCACCAGATGTTGCGACACAACTTGAGGGAGCCATTACACAACCAGAGATTCGGAGGGCCATTAGAGAACTATCGAGGGGAAAGACTCCGGGGACAGATGGTCTCCCTATCGAATTCTATGCCACGTATATAGATTTGTTAGCTCCTAGGCTTGAGATTCTATATCAATCCGCCAGACACCGAGGAATTTTACCGGCAACAGCGAGGGAGGCGGTAATAGTGCCCTTGCTTAAACCTGGGAAAAATCCTGCGGAAGCTGGGGCATACAGACCTTTATCCATGCTGAACCTGGATTACAAGATCCTCAGCAAGGTTCTGGCCTCTAGGCTTCTCCCCCACATGGCAACACTAATACATACTGACCAGGCAGGGTTCATCCCGGGGCGCAACACAGCGGATAACATACGCAGATTTATAGCGGTCATGAACGATCGAAAATCGTCTAGCCCAGCCCCTGGAGTGCTCGCAGTCGATATAGAAAAGGCCTTTGATAGCTTGGAGTGGGCCTTCCTTTATACAGTGATGTCCCGCCTTCGTTTCGGACCTTAATACATTGCCTGGGTCAGATTGTTGTATACTGAGCCCACTGCTAGGGTACGGACAGGACGGATAATATCCAGACCTTATGTCGTTGAGCAGGGTACCAGACAGGGGTGTCCCCTATCGCCGCTGCTATTTGCACTGGCTATGGAGCCATTAGCAGCCGCAGCGCGCGGTGGTGGTGGGGGTCCCGGCATAGTGGCAGGGGGCAAGAGACATCAAATAGCGTTGTATGCGGATGATCTGTTGATCTTCTTAGACGATGTACACAGAGACCTTCCCCGGACCCAGCAGTTACTTTCGCAGTTTGGTGAGCTTTCTGGTCTTCGGGTGAATTGGGGCAAGACCGGCCTGTTTCCTTTGAACGCTACTGTAGCCCCACCATTGGAGTTGGGAAATGTCCAGTGGGTTCCAAGATGCCTCTCATACTTGGGGGTCAAGATTTTCCATGACCCACAGGATATAATAGACAGCAATATTGGAGGCTCATTGCGTTCCCTCCGTTCCAACATGGCTTTCTGGCAAACCTTACCTCTATCTGTAGCGGGGAGGGTAGCCATCCTTAAAATGGTGGTGTTGCCTCGCCTTCTGTATCACTTCACGGTCCTGCCAGTATGGATTCCTAAGGCCATATTTGCAGAACTAGAATCCATGGTCATAGCCTTTATCTGGGGGGGTGGACGGAAGCGAGTGGCTCTGGCCAAACTTCAGAGGCGGTCCACAGACGGAGGCCTAGCAGTCCGGACTTTGAGGCTTACTACTTGGCAGCGCAATTCCAGTGGTTGGCGCAATGGATAGCCAACAGAGCAGCAACAGGGTTGGGGGTAAAGGCATTTACTCCCCCAGAGACTAGATTATACGAACTGTTGTTGGGGTGTCCGGGTACTGGGACACATGATTCCCTTGAATTTAAAGTCCTTGCGCGCTGTTGGAGGAGCTTTTTGCGTAAACTTAAAGTAAAGGCCCCTTACTCCCCTGACCTACCCCTCTTGTCCCTAAGAGCTTTGCCCCATCGGGGTGACTGGGGAGGACTCCAGTCCTGGGTGGAGTCCGGGATACAGACGGTAGGAGCACTATTTAAGGAGGGGACACTGATGCCGTTTGAAGTCCTTCGGACACAATTCGGTCTACAGGGAGGACACTTCTTATTGTATGGCTCAGTAGTGGCTAGTATCAGGAAACACTGGCTGACACGGACAGGAGAGCTCACTACACAAACAACCTGTACATATTTGGCGACTTCTTCTGGCACCTTTAAGGCAGTTTCTAATCTCTACAGCAGGGTTCAAGCGGATAGGAACATACCTTTGACTCAACTCAAATCGTCATGGGAAGTTGACCTGGGCACAACTATATCCGATGTGGACTGGGAGCGTATTCTGGGGGGCTTCCCCAAAATGACTCGCAATGCCAGATTTAAGCTGATTAATTTTTATGTACTTCATAGGGCATATCTCACCCCTGAGCGGATCAGCAGGTACTTTGAAGTGGAAGGAGTAAATTGCCCGAGGTGCGGACTAGAGAAGGCAGAATTTAGGCATATGTTCTGGAGCTGCCCTACGGCGGAGGTGTATTGGGCGGAGGTGAGCCGTCTGGTGGCTGGAGCGATAGGAAGAGAAGTCCCTTGCACAATAGGGCATTGTCTGCTTGGCTGGTTTCCACGCACGGCTAAGTACAAAATAACCAACAGGTTCCGGGACTTGGCCTACGTACTGGCCAAGAGGGAAATAGCGATGTCCTGGAAGAATCCAGTTGGGCCGAGACTGTCCCTATGGACCAGAGAACTAACTAGGTGGGCTGGGTGTGAGAGCGCTGTTTTACATAGTGAGGCCAGAAGGGGTTGGCGGCCCCTGGAGGTGGCGCAAGGTTGGGACGCGATATTAGACTCCTTTAAGGAGGAATGCCGATTAGGTCCAGTCCCCTGATTGAATGATGTTTGGATGTTTTGAGAAGTTACCAATAGTCCCAATCCATTGGTGCCAGTACAGATGACCCCGGGGCAGGATCCTACGGTTGGACTAGACGGGGTAAACACTCTCACACTGTGAGCGGAGGGTTGACTCCTTCATAGCACACCTACATACAATACAACTGTCCAGATAAGCTACCAGTACCATCACTGGGGGGTGGGGCACTGTTGGGGAGGTTGAGGGATGGGGGGGGTAAGGTAGTTGTTGCAACATCAGATTGCTGTTAGTGCAGAGATGTGTAGATTGAAAAAGCTCTTGATCTCAGAGTCTATGTAGATCACTGTATATTCTCTTATACTATGTTTACCTACTCATTGGTTGATCGAAATTGCAATAAACTTTGTTTACAAAAAAAAAAATCAGAGTTGCATGTGCATATACTGATAAAGCAATGCGCATATGCATCCAGCAAGCACTCGAGAATGACTTATCGCCCGTCAAGGTCTATAGTTTGCCTTGTGATCTGGAAGGGGAACCCCAGGGCCACCCATATTAAGGTGCCTCTAGCGCATCCTGAGTAGGAGGTTGCAATTACTTTCCCTCGCCATCTTTTTTTGTATTGCTTTAATGCAGTTAGCCCACAGGTGTATCTTTTGCGATGGCTACCCCATATCGTTTAAGATAGTTCACTATTCTGTTACGTTTCAATGGGTTCCCCTACATTCCACAACAGAAATTTATAGTGTAGTTAGTCTTGTTCCCACCATAGTATGGGTCTCTGGTAGTGGCATTGGACTATATATATATATATAATGGTATCTCTCCCTGGATTTCCTTATGTTTTACCCCACGGAAGCTCCCCACTTAAACAAACAACATGGGTAGAACTAACTTCTCTTGAATGTGCCATGAAAGATTAGACAAAAGATCTCTTATTAGAGACAATAATTGCAGTGAAAAACAACAACAGTATGATTTGATCCTATCCCCCCTCACTCGGGCAGTGGCCACTATCCACTATGGGTGTAGCTGTGCACACATGAGGTCGGTATACCCCGCCTCAAATCCTTATTTTCCCAGTTATGAATACTCAATGATGATGAAGATCAAGTACTGTAGTCTAGATTCTAGCTAGGTACTGTAGCCCTGTTCGTCGCAAACTCTCTACAGGGAGTCTGGCGAGTCTCAGCAGTTGGAGGTTCCCAGACTTCCCCTTCCCCTAATATATATTAACATGCAATACTGTGGCATATCTCACAATAGGTAATTACTGGTAACATTGTGCAGCATACATCTGCAAGTGCATAGCGGGCCTATTATTCGTTCCTTTCCCTTTTTTCATTTGGTCTATGGTTGTCTGGTACCCCAAGTCCATTAAGCTGATCTTAAGCTGACTTACCCTGTCAGCCTAGGGAAGCGTTCTCCTCCGTGGACTCTGGGAGTTGGCTCAGCAGAGTATAGGGGTTCTGTAGGTCAATTGTGACTCTCTCTGATTGCAGTGTTCAGTCTTTGCCCATTATGATGTGATCCGTCAACCAGGATTTGAGGAGTATCCTTTTTTGTGAGGGAGTCCTTCGGTAGTTGCCCTTCTTTTGGTTGTTTTTACATTGGGGATCTCGCCATTCACATAACTGTTCTCCGCCATCAAGGCCGATCAAGTCCAGCCAATCGTCCATTTCCTGCGGAGTTTCAAAGCTGTGGGCTTTGCCTTCATGTTGTACTTGCAAGCATGCTGAAAGATTAGGTTATATTTGAGATTGTGGACTCTCATTCTTCGCTTGACTATTATGAACTATCGTCAACGTTCCTGGACCTTCTTGGTATAGACTGGGAAGACCTTTGTGGCAGTGCCTTTACATCGGGGGGGACCATGTGTCCGGATGTGTTGAAAGATGTGGTCTCCATTTTTTGATTAAACAATTGTGCGATCATGGCACGTGTCAGGGCCCCTGGCTTTAGTTCAGGGCCCAGTAACCTATGAGCCCCTTCCTACGAGAAAAATGTAGACCGTCTGAGTGAAGGCATCGTCGATTAAATCCATTCTTCCATGAAGCATTCTGTGGAGGGTCCATCTGCGCGTTCTGGGAATCCCAGAAAGTGGAGATTATTACGTCTGGAGCACCCCTCCGTATCATCTAGATTGTCCTCCTGTTTATTGCAGTATGTTGAAGGTTTTCCACTTTGGATTGTAGCTCTTGGATGGTGGTCTTAAGTGTGACAAGGTCGCCATCCATGGCAGTTATCTTGTCTACTACTTTGTGGAGATTGAGGAACAGGTGGCTAAAGTCTATGGCCATCAAGTCCATTTTGATTTCAAGGGCTTCAAACTCTCCATTTTCCAGCCTGGATGTATTTCATCCATGTATGCAAACCAGTATTATCCCTAAAAATTCTATTAATCCTTCTGTTAGTAAAAATTTAAAATATCCAGTTGGAACGGAAAAGGCTTAGAACTAGAGCAAATCCAGTTAAGACAATTTTTTTTATGTTAACTTAGAGAGTTCTATAAAGTGTGAACATCTTATCAGCGAACAGAAAAGCAGAACAGAAAAACAATACACAAAGAACAGAGGTACAATGATCATGACCTCCCCTCTTGGCAGTGCAACAGCAAAATGTAAATACTGCAGAGTATCAGTAGGCAGGTCACCAGGTATCAAAGAGTCAGCCCTGGCCCATAGCATTCAGGTAGGTATCTGTTCAATAAAATTGTTTTAACCTCTTTCTTGAGAACAATGGTTGATGGGTTCATCCGAATCTCCGCCAGGAGAGAGTTTAACATTCTCTGGGCTGTTAGGACTCCTGGGCTGCAAGAAATCAATTTTTATAGGCACTGGCTACCACCAAGTCTAAACCAGGAGATAAACTAATATTACCAGACACTTAAATTCACTTTCTTGAAATCTGTGACATGTTGTTTTCCCTTTGCTAATATGTCACTGTATTATCGACTGCCACTGTGCTTTCTTTGTTTCAGACGTTTTTGTTTTTTTGCAATCATAAGGATTACAGCAGCTTTGGGTTTCAACCTCACTACACAGTAACCAGATTTTGGCGGAAAACTGTGCATCTGGACTGCACCTAGAGCCAGAAACCCTGATCCTCCTGTCACCCGATAGCCTGCTGCACTCTTAACACCAACCTCCTCGCGCCATTCTGCTGCCACGCCACACAACACAACATGGGGGAGCATTCACATGTGCCTTGTGCAAATTCTCATGCACTTTTCCTAAACCCTACACCCACCACATCTGCACAAACAGCATCCAGCTTGCTCACACTCACACAAACCAGCCACCCGCTCACGCTTACACAGACCAACAACTACCCATGTAAAACACCACACTCTCATGCAAGCTCCATGTTTCAAATCTGCTCCTCCTCATGGAAACATGGCAAAACCAAACCTCTACACCAGACATCACTACAACCATCCCCAGCAGGTACAAGATTGCCAGGCGAGACCGTCAGCAGTCACCATCATATTCAAAGATGCCATCTGCTGCATCACCTACATGGACTCCTCCACACGATACATGGAACACCACACAATACCATGGATCCCCTACGCCACTGGAGAACAAGTCAAGACATCACATGAGTGCAAATGGAGACCGGGTCAAATCCACTATCAGATGCTGTAGTGAAATGTGTGTTTTGACCACTGACTTCGTGTTAAACCACTTTGCACCTGGCCTAGCTGTCCAGTGTTCAACAGTTACAGACTCCATTTTGTATTCAGTTTAGCCTTAGCTTCATTCTGCCTACTGACTTTATCGTAGCATTAAAAACTGCCATGTTAAAGGCTACCAGTGATTTTCCACATTGTCTGTCTGTTTTCGTGCTTTTTTTCTCACCAAGGGTTTTGGTTGATAAGAATGTACTCAGATGGCAGGGAACGGCCTTGCTTTGACTTGACATCTTGGGATTCTGGCCAAATCCCAACGTGTTATTTTCAAAGCATACCTAAACTAGCCAGCATGTTTGAATACTTTTTGCGCAACTTGAGGGTTTTTTCCAAAAAGCTCCTTCTTTGTTTTAAGATATAAAAGAGACCCAGTTCGACAGTAGGAGATTCCGAGACCTCATTCAGGATTCAGACGTTCGATGCCTGATATAGATTTCCCGTGATGGTAGAGATCTCTCTTTCTCTTTCGCAGTCAAACGGGGTCATCGTCTTGCTGGCAGGAGAAAGATGAAGCACCTGACTGGCCCTACGGTGATGCATTTTTATTAATTATTTGCTTTGCATTATAATATAGATGGATATATTTGCTGTGTATATTGCAGTGGAGAATCATTCATGTATGTTTTCATTTCATTTCTGTGACCATTTTTAAACGTGTGCTTTCAACATGCTAATCTCCTTTTAGGAACCTTGCGTGGTGAAATAATAAATGTCTCCTTTGGACTAAGAAGTGCATTCCATAGATTTTTTTGTCAGTGCAGGAGTATTTCAGCTCGATCATTAGTGAAAAGCAAAACAGATGCTACCAACAACAGATACACAGTACCAAGCGCACAGCTCTCGCAAACCTCATCAACGCCAGCACAAACAGCAACAAGGAAATCTTTGGCATCATCACAGATTTCACCACACCTCTTCCATAACTACGCCCCCTCACAAGATCTTTGCAACAAGCTCTCTGCATTCTTCTGCAACAAATCACCTCCTGATACAGCAACTTCGCCCTCTAACGGACTATGTCACTATTGCAACTCAGCTTCCCATCACAGCAAAAGAACATACCCTGACCTCATAGTCTACCGCCATCACCGTTGAAACCGCTGCTAACACTCGGGGCTGGGGGGACATCTGACACTTGCACCCAACATGCCTTCATCAAAGCACTCCTACCGATCAGTGAAATACTAATACCCATCCTCAATGTTAGAAACATGCTACCATCACACCCCTGCTCAATAAATCGACTGACCCCTCCACACTCTCCAACTACAGATCTATCTTCTTCATACTATACACCAGACCAAAGGTCTTTTTTCTCTTAGACAAACTAATCAACTGACCCCTCACTGACAACCTCAGCAACCGGCAGCTCCTCAACGTCACGCAGTCCAGATTCAAGCACAAAATATCAACAGAAACAGCACTCATCGCCACCACAAATTATATCTGCATGATCCTTGACAGAGGAGACAAAGGAGCCATCATTGTTGTGGACCTCTCTGCAGCATTTGACACAGTCTCATTCACAATCCTTATCAGGCACCTGCACAAGATCGGCATACAAGGGCCCACTATCCACTGGATCTGCTCCTTCGTTATGGATAGAACACAACTGGCACACATCCCATGCAAACACAGAATCAGATCAGGAGGATGTGTGCTCTACATTGCTCCTAAAGCACGGAACAACCCTTCCACTCCATATAAAGTAATCTTCCTGTCTTTTTTTAATTTTGCAAGAAGCTGAAGACCTAGCTTTCCAACTAACTAACCTATCCTATAGGCAGGGCTTGGCACCGACAACCTCTCAGATCCCAGGATACCCTCCAGGGTGATAGTCTGTTTTACAAATACACATAAAATAATCCATTTTACACGTGTTGTTTTGTGTTTCATTTTCAGAATCACATCTCATAGTATACAGCTTGAGGTCTATGGGTACATTACTGTTTCACTGTGTAATTTTAACGTGTGCTTTTTACTATGTCACTTTGCCTGTACTCATCCATACTGATACATTATTAAAGTTGTTTCTTCACAAAAATATGCATCTTTATTACACCTATCGTCCCTGCATTGTTCAGTACCCTGACTCAATCTACCATCACCTTCTTTGTGCTAAGTCTTGACTGTTCACTGAGTTACCAGGCACCTAGGAGACTGAAGGAGACTCAAGAGTCTCCCATTGCATTCGGATGACCCAATGTCTTAGGTACATCGAAACACAGTAGCCTTGTCTCTGTTATTGCGTTGCAGTCCCAATGAAAGAAACAACCAAAGAAAAAACAATACAAGACCCCTATCAAAATATGAAAAAAGCAGCATCTCCTGACATGCATTTTCCATACTTTGCCTTTGCCAGATTTCAAACTCATTGCAATCTCCCCACACATAAATTATTGAGAAATAAAAAACAAAATGGATTGAAAAACATATATTTTTATACTAAACAACATTGTGTTTAACAGTTTGAACCTATCTTGGTGTTCAAATTTCACACTTGTTGCAAGGCAAATATATACTCACAAATGCAACAGTTTGTGTATATTTAAGGATCCAGATGGTGCTATAATTATGTGATAATGAACTTTCCATTTTGGTAATTATCAAATAAATGATGCTTTTTCACTCCAAGACTTTAGTTCCAATATTACAGCCATCCCTCTTTCCAAGTTTTTGGATTGCTTTGGCAACAGGGATGGAAACGGCTAATATTGTTAAGATGGTGTTGCACTGTGCATTTCCCAATGCTGTACTCCCGAGTACCCCTTATAAGGTCTTTCGGCGTCACCCATATTAATTTTGTTTTTGTGCTCAGACCTACAGCCACCATTTTCCAGGCATGTATTATCATCATCTATTACTAGGCAACATACTTTTGGCATCTATAAAACTAAATCAAGAATTGTTAAAATAAAATCCTTACCTAATCTGTGTTTTCCACCGTGCCTTTCAAAAACAGAAATTGGGGGAGGGTGGAGCCAACTGGGCTCCAAGATGGTCATGATAGATGGGAATTTCTAGATCCACCCCCATTCGGCTGCTCCTGTACCAGCTCCCAGACACCTGTGAGCCATGCTGTGTGTGCCGACAGAATGAGAAAGACTGGAACTCATGAAAGTGAAAATCAGACTCAATCCATTGAAGCAAATACCTAGATGTCGTCCAGCACCTCTCCCAACTTGACTGCAAGTGACGCTTAGGTGCCATCTAATGTTGCCAGAGGTGGGGACAGATGCATGAATATACCCTGCTTGAGAGAAAATGAGCAGTTCTAAAGTACAAGGGTTGATGCCATGGCTCACGGCCTGTTGGGGGAAAAGACAGAATATCTGAGATGTCACAGCTGAAGCAGGAGTGCAGATCCTCCTGAGGTGCTGTGATCGGGGTCAGGAGTGACTTCATTGAGGATATTGCTTATGTATGACCTCATGGAAGTTTAGTCAATGCAATTTGTATGTGGTTATTTTTAGCAGAGATCCCTGCTCAAGTGAACTTCATTTGTGTCCCACCATTGCAGACTGACTATAGGAGGCTGATGCCAAAAAATAGGGGGAGGACTTTACCACACAAAGGGCAGCATCCAGCAGTGCTCTAAAGAGTCAAGCTGACTAACACCCAGATGAAATGAGGTTAATGTTAGGGAAATGGACCATGCTCCTTTCAAGCTTTAACTTGTGCTCTGGCGTGCATGAGAGGACAGATAATACTGAGTAAAAGTTAAAGGGTCTGAAAAGAAGAATGATAACATTTGAGAAAAAGCAGGAGGAGTGAAGGGGTGAAATGCAAAAACTGGAGAATTAAATAACTCATGGCCTCATTACAAGTTTGGCGGTCTTACAGCCGTACCACCACAGCAGCAGTCCGAAGAAAACCACAGAGCTGGCATTCTTACACTTCCTCCGTCCCCCCTGGTATTACGCTGTTTCTACTGTGCTGGTGTTCTCCCAACAGAGGTGGACCTTCATGCTAGGAACCTCACTTTTTGTTGGTATTGTTCCACAGTGCAAATACATGTGTGTATGTACACAAGGCAAGTCTGAAAATACACACATATGTATTTCACTTATGGAAAACATACCTTACCATTGTAACAATGATGAAATGTACGAGTAACTTACCTTAGGAGTTGATCCCAAGGGTGTGGATTTTCTTTGTGGACAAAGGGAGGACCTTGACGAGGGGCTTTGTGACAGGAAGAGGAGTGGAAACTGGACATAAGGTGAGTGCTTACCTTATTTCTCTTGTTTCCCCCAGTGCTTCCTGCCACTGTCAGCTTGGCGGTGAGCCACATAGTAATACCGCCAGAAGGAACAGAGGCTGTACTCCAGCAGTCAGCCACTGCAGCCTGTGACCGCTATCGATGCAGGTGGCGAGAAAATGGTGATTGCAGCGGGACAACAGCGGTCTTTCATCTATGTAACTGCATGCATCGTAATATGGCAGACAGACAGCCAACGCTGCGGCAGTGATTCCGATGTTGCAGGCACAGCGGTACTAAGACCGTCAAACCCGTAATCAGGATCTAAGTGTTCTCTGGAATGCAGGAACTAGAACCCATCGGGAAAATGCTGTGGGTGCTCTGGTGAAAATGGAAGATATACTGGAGAAGTTAGACAATATTAGAAAGGGCTCGTGTTCCAGGAGAAATTCAGCAGAATTTATTTTATAGGAAATACGGGTGGGATAGTAACTCAAATATTGGAGTCTAAGCAAGGTCAACAGCACAATGCGGTGGGGAAGGACTAATGACTATCCAGCAACTCACAACAATCGAGATAATACAATTAACAGTGATGATGGTCGTCCACTCAGTGGAGCAGAGAGAGTAAATTCTTGGTGCCGCTGTGCAGGTTACAAATGTGACAATGGGATATAGCCAGCTGTTTGCTAATGTCAGGCATCCGTTAGGTATTCTGCATGAGAGTGAAACATAGAAAAAAGTACCACCAGTCAAGACAGGTCAAATGACTTAGGCATTCCTGGTGGGCCTTGACCTGAATGCAGGTTGACCTTGTGTGTTGTGCGCATTGGGCCTCCCTGGGTATGCCCAGAAGACAAGACAACTGAATATTCCTTATCGAAGATCTCCGTGGAGATAGGCTTGGGCATAACTGGCTGCTGTTCTGATGTACATTATTCTTTAATGTTGTTTTTTAGTTCACCAGAAGGCTGCAGGTCTAGTAGACATATTTGCCACTGCTGTTGAATTTCCTTCTCTACAAAATGTAAGGACTTTACATTTCCATGTTATCTGAAGGTGCTTGGGACCAAACTATCCAGGACATGTGGGGGCAGGAGGAGGTTCAGACAGAGAGGCAGACATTACTCTCACAGAGTGAGAATAGCCTAGACAATATGCATAAGGTATCAAACTTATGGGGCACTGTCCAAAGCTATGGGGCTGTTCAACCAAAGAGTATGGAAGGGACAGGAATGAGTTAGGGTTGCTTTCAGAGGGGACTGATAGTCCTTGCTGGCCTTTGGTTTAGTCAAGTCTGTGTTATTATCATGAAAATAAATAAAACCAAGTTAAACCATGATGCTGTCTCTCTGCTATCCTATCCTATCTCCTGCCGAGCTCAAGCTGAGGCACTATGATCGCTTATATTTGTACTTTCAGGGAATAGCCTAATTGAAGATTGTTGCAGTAGCATTTCTTTTGGCTTATATGGCGTTGCAATTCTATGTTCATCTTCAGCCCTTGTGCATGTGTTGGCGAAGATGTACAGCTATACAGAAATGAACAGATTTAAACCTAAAAAAGAGAAAATAACCCTGAACACACCAGGAAATAATGTTACACACTTGTATTAGATATTTCACCCATAAACACTCCAATATTTAGATTATCAAACATGCTCACCTCATCTGAAGAATCCTGTGGCACAGATGAAGCAGCTGCCCCTGCACAGTCTTCTGTAAAAAAAAAAAAATAGACTGAATTACTAATTCTTAACAGCTAAATTGTAATACGTAATTTTCTTTATGGACAAAAAACAAACTCCCATGCTATGAAGATACTACCTTTTGGAGTGCTAGAGATTGTTGCCATAAAGGTAATCTACCTGCTAGGAAGGAGAAGGATGAGTGAAGTTACTTACCTTCAATAACACTCTTTCTGAAAGACCATCTATCTAACTGCACGTTCCCTACCTTAAACCTTAAACTATACCCCAGGTGCCAGACTAAATTCAGAGAACTTAGTAGCAGCGTCTCCCTGGCACTGGTAAGGTCCATCAAGCGGCTCCACCCAGATTTCATCTTCATAATGCCCAGAAGTGACAGTCAGAGACGCATTTGAGCGTCAACCATGCGTTCTGAAGCCAGTGTCTTGTCTTTTCCTTTTCCATGCTCCAAGATGTGCAGCATAAAACATTGTTTGTAACAGCGTGCTAACTTGAAATAAACTTTCTGTAACAAAAAAAAAAAAATGCTGCTTGAGTCCTTGGCAACAAGCCATCTGGAAAAAAGGTGCTGCAGTTTGGCTGTGGTGACAGTTGCAGCAGTTTAGTAACACAACGAGCTGAGGTAATCCCCCTCACCATCTTCACCAGTATCCTGGGGTGTATCCTGTTATAGCACAAGATCAGAGTCAGACAAAAAAAAGATAATGGAGTCTCAGCTAACAGTTGAGATGTAATAGAAGCACAGGGTTCGAATCAGTGTGACATCTGTCAAGCTTGAGCAGACATCAATGTGAGGCCCGACATGGGCATCAGCACTGGATCACCCACCAGTGAGAGTGGAAGTTTGCACTGGAGTCGGTATGGGTCCTAAGGGGACAGAAGGTACTGGGGAATGACACACAGCTAATAACCCAAATTAAGGCGCTTGCAATTCCATGGGGCCCAACGGCACGGCAAGGATGATGGAAATAACACTGAAAATTTTCGGCATGGCCGCTATGAAGCACCTCATATGCTGCTGGGTATAAGAGCGCCCTGGAAAATCAAGGCACATCACGACCAACTGAGAAATCCGTTCCGTGGGCTGAAACCTTAAAGGAGTGTGAGCTGGATCTTGACAGCCTTGCACCATCTGTTTGGAGTTAGAGTGGTGGGCTATGGATAAGCCCTGTTTTGTTTTCTTATGCTTGGACTTCGATTTCAACTCACTAGAAGAATTTGTATAGGAAGTGGAGCAGTTTGGGGAACTGCCCTGTGACTTGGAGTAGGAGCAAGATCTACACTAAGACTACGACGACTTCTTGTGTTTGGCAATATACAATTTTGCCACCATTGTCTCTACTCACCTTGGATGCTTTATGGCATATTTATCACCCAACTTACGATTCATGTCCTGACGCACCAAACCCACACCTACTGCACGTCAAATGACCAACACCTGATCATGCAGTCACAGCACTGCTTCAATCCTGTTGTCCTCTGGGAACATTATTGCCCAGCACACTGAAAAATGTTTTTGAGTTGTCAGAAGAATGACAAGGTCAGGAGCTGAGAAAGTGAAGAACTGACATCCACTTGAGGTGCACAACACCATCTATTGGTGCATGGGAGCAGCTGCCACAAAATACTTCAGATCCAGTCTAGTACCTGGAGGATATTCTAACCTGAAGTTAGACACATGCATCAGAAACACTGTCCTATCATTATTAAACCTACTTTAATGGTAGATGGCTAATATTTATGTCAGTTACAAAGTAGGAGAAAATCAAACGGACACTTTCAACAGGTAAGATATGAAGCCATAAACCTATTTGTTGCTACTGGAAAAGCTTGATGCCACTAAACAAAAAAGTAGCACTTCCCATGAGAAAGACTCTCACACTCATGTATGTGAATGGACTTTCTACTCCATTTGTGAGGTTGAGGTTTTCAGTTTAGTAAGATTTGACCTCTCGCTGGTATGAAATTGTGGTGTAGTTAATTTTGTCAGTTTTGCTGGAGGCTTTTTCATTCTCAACACCTTTTTAAAAAATAATACAGCTTCATCAACTCTAGGAACTGGTTACTTGGTATATGGAGGGTACTCACACCTTGTACACGCATGTTCGAAACTTCTATGGTCCTCCCAGAGTTTCTTTCCTTTGCTCTTAAGTATTAACAAAAATGCAGATACACATGTCATATCAACCTGTTTTGAATTACAAACATGGACGTCTTTATTGGACAGTTCTCAATTTTGGATTAAAGGCCTGCGCTTTGCTCACTTTAGCAATAGATTGGCTGTGTACAAATGAAAAAGTAATGAAGCCAAGACACAAACCTGCTCCAAGCCTTGATTAGTACAAATGTTTTAGGTTTGTGATGTGCCATTACCTATACTCATCCTCACCAAAGTGTTTGTATACAATAAGCAAATAGCTAATTAGAATAATTCTGGGGTATCCCATGCACTTAATTTCCGCTACAACAAAGACCGGTTTACTTTATCAAAGGCTGCACTGAAATCTAAATAGCATGCATAAGAGGGAATTGCTTTAGAAGACATTAAATTAACGGCGATAATATTGTCTCTTTTTCAGCACTTTCTAAAACTAGTCTGGTGCAAAGGGAGGACTTACTTTTGTTCTGTCCATTTTTCAAGTTTGATGAGGAGAATACATACAATTATTTTTACATCACTGTGAAGTAAAGTGATGGTTCTTTAATTTTGTGGATTATTTGAGCTTTCAAACGTTAGCAGAGGATATATGATGAACACCTCTATAAACTGAGGATTATAGCTGCTTCCTGGATAGTGCTAATAAGTTGACATTACAGGCTTTTCCAAAACTCAGGTTTAGTTTTGAATACCAAGATCAGGATGCCATTCGGTCCTGGTGCATTATTTCCTCGAGGACCTCTAAAGCACTCTTGATCATATTTTCAGTAACAACCATGGGTCCAGCACATAACTTAGCTGTCATATCACTTGAAAGTTTAACATCAAAATATAGCTCAGATACATAACGCATCCATGTCTCTGCATAAACACTGTTGTGTTCAATTGTACTTTGTTTTAAAGATCTAATTAAACCACACTTTGTCTTTGAATCTTGTCAACCAGACCACTGCTTAATATTATGCTATCTTTTTGATTATAAGAAAGATTTTTCCATCCGGAATTTCAGTTTATATTTTTCTTGTTTTCACTCAGTTCTAAATTTGCAGGTGGTGGTTCTATCCTTTTTATAGTGCCTCTTGCAGTGGTTTAAGTTAATTTTAATATTTCCCAGCTCAATGGCAGACCAAGTAATACTACAGCCATAACGCATGTGGATTCTTTTTAGCTTCACATCCTAATTAACATAAAAGTAATGATGAAAAGAGATTCTTACCATCCGCGGATACCAGACTGTCATGCTGTTGATTATATGCTCCATAAAAGTGCCTCAAGCCTGATCTATCCAATTATCGAAGATCTTCCCTGAATGTTCTTTCCATTTAAGTTTAAGAAATACTACATTCCTTTTTGTCTGCTATTGATATAAATTGTTTAATGCATTTAATTTCTTAATTAAATACAACTATCTGGAGACAATGGTCGCTCTGAGTTATCCTCACAAACCAAAAAGGCTCTACATGCTGTAGCAGAGAAAGGGTCCTAAACTATAATACAAAAGATTGCCCTATGAGCCCACAAAATGTTATGACTTTGGGGGAATGTCTGGTCGAATCGATCATACATATTAATTTCTGAATACTGAACATTTTCAAACAGAAATAAGAGTTTATTCTGCTAGTTAATTTCACATCAGATCTCATATCAGAAATGTCCTAGAATGTTTGCAGTGCTTTAATTCAATCCGAAATTAGAAACTTGGGATCTAACACCTCACTCAGGACTCTTGTTATTGAGTGCTTCAAGTTTACTGATCTCAGTAACTTTATGAAAGTGTTTTCCTCATTCCCCCTGAAAAGAATTATGATGTTTTATATTCCTGGTCAGTACGAAACAAACAGAAAAAAATAAGATAATTATAATACATAAGTAACAATCAATCTTTTATTTAAATCTGCCTAGCACTGACCTACAAGGCTCTTCATCTTTGAAGTGCTCCTTTTGATGAGACAATGGAGCAAGCTTTGTTTCAGCTGAATCGTTAGTTGTGTAAAGCATCTTAAATTGATGCCACAGTTTCAATTGAAGACTAAATTCTTGCACATTGAAAGAGATGAAGAATCAACGTTGGTTGGCATGTGCTGCTAGTCTTGCTGTCAACCTATCTACATAGCAGCAGAAAACCAACTTTGGCATTTAACTTCTAGTCAACATATGAGGTCATTTGTGCATCATATGTGTTCCAAAAGCACAGGACAGTTTTTGCATCAGTTTCAGCTTTACTCTTAATGATGTGTGGTTTTTGCATGGATCTGCCAAATGGGTAATTCCCAATAGGTGAGTTCTTGTATTTCACCTGGATAAAGTCCACAGACAATAATGCCTTGTTTCTGTTTGACTGCGGCTGTGGGCTGTACATGAGAATTTTTGACTTGTTTGTTTAAATGGATTTTGTCTTGCTTACAGCAGTTTTTGACCGCTCTCGGGAGAATCTTTGTAGCTCCAGCCAAGATTACAGAATCATCAACAGAGAAGTAGGGATGTTCACCCCTTCCTACTGCAGAATGCCAGAGGTTGTTTCTTCAAAGGAGTACGGTGATAATCGCTGTAAAGACTGAACATGTGTGGTGTTGATATGAGGTACCCTGCTTGACTTATATTTTAACTTTAAATTGTCATCTTATTCCTCCTTTGTGACTTAATGTACTTCATTGTAGAATTGCTGTACAGCTCAGCCAGAGAAGCCAGCAGGTAGGAACTGAGGCCTGCTAAAGTCAATCTCTCTGACAGACTGGCACGGCCAATCAGTTCAAAGGGAGAAGAGAGGCAAAGGAAAGCTGCAAGGCAGGGGAATCCCTTTTTTTGCTTTAACTATTAAATACTGTATGAAATATGAACACCTTGCCTACCAATACCAGAAATAATCTTGAAGTACTGGTGTTAAAATGTTACTGGCATCCAGTCAGTTTTAAATGTTTATGAGCAGGCCTGTAGTAAACAAACTTGGTCTATGCAACAATTACATTATTGGCCAGTGGCTTTTAGCTTTATATATGGGATATTATTCTGCATAACAGGATCAGGAAACCTTGCCCCAGGATTAAGCAACTGTGTTTGATGAGAGCACTGCAACCAAATCCCTTAAGACAGGGCACTTCCCATGGCAAAACTTGAAGACTTTCTTCAGGAACAGACTTGGGGCAAGGGCTAGTGGATTTATGGCACGTTCTAGTGGGTTTATGACACCCTTTAAGGAGTCATCTCAAAACCAAACCAGAGCAGTTGATTGGAATAGGTTCAGCGTGTTCACCATTGTCAAGTGATTTCTGGCTAAGTATACACAATTTGTTGTTCAGGCTACTTCCTCTAGCTGTTCATTCTTTTCATGAAAGATGTCACACTGATAGTGGACAATCTAATTTCAACTTGCGATTCTAACCTTTACATTAGTTTGAAAGAGGCTAATCTAGAGAAACTGTAGTGTTCAAACTGGCTTTTAATTTTCACGTATTAAAAGAAGCTACCGGTGTCTACAGTTTTATCAGTGTTCTCTTAGTTATTCATGTCAAACTGGGGTCTTATTTGCCTTTTGTTTCATTGTTTGGTTTCTCAAAAGCTTCCATATCTCTGCCTCTCTTTCGCTAGCTATTAACCAGTTTCCAGTGTACCAACTGTTTGTAGCTTCATTTTAAAAACATATACTTTTGTGAAATAATTCTTATCTATCAGTCTAAAACGTGAACAACTAAACATCCAACCCAAACATCTTACCCTCTGGCAGCAAACTAACTTGAAAATGAAACACTTACTAATGTATCAGCTTCCCAATTCTGGATCTCGACGGGGAGATGAAGCTATGTATGTTTATCACCACAACGCCCCTCTGTTAAATGTCACACAGTCACAAAATCTGTAGCTCAAGTATGATCACATCATTTGTATTTCTTTCACTTTTTCTTGCAGTTGATAAGCTTTGTATCTCAGCTACAAACCTCAAAAGACATACAACTGCTATTGTTTTTCAAGTTTCGATAGTTGTATGTTTCAAATGGTCTTAACCCACCTAAGGACTGAACTGGGTCTTGGGAGCCCACAACAAAAAAATAAGACTTGTGCCTTATAGTTGCATCATCCGATTAGGATGACATATTTTATTCATATTATTGTTTGTTTCTAAAAGTCTTTTAGTAGAATATATTCAGTTGCAAATAGTAACCCTCTCACATCAGTACATTAAATGACTTAAACAGTAATGACACTTCTCAGTTTAGATAAGAACACAACAAATTAATCCATCACTGGCAAAGCAAATGGGTTTCAACTATAGCTTGGCACCTTCACAATCTGAGTGCCAAGCTATTGCCTTTGCTTTTTTGTAAAGCATGGCTAAAAACAAAGCAAACGAGAAAACATCTAAAATACTGGAAGAAATGCAAAACTATATGCTAATGCATTTTGAAACTGTACATTGAATTAAATATTTTCAATTTCAATAAACAGCATGGTTGATTTTTCAAATATTACTTCATTTGAAAACTGTGAACAGAATTTAAGACTAATAAGGAGGTATCAAAAGTTTAAGAAAAATGCTTACCAAGGCATAATTTACATTTCACAGGAGTCACAACTGAATCAAGTGCTCCAGGCATTTGGTGTTCTGCAGAAGCCCGGGGAGCAGATATATGTGCCTTCAGAAGAAGAAACCAATCCTCTATAGCAATGCTATGTACACTCTGTCTAAAATGCTGGTTGAGTGACTGCAGTCCCCCGTTCCTCCACAAGAACCATAAATGCAGCCTTTCTGTGCCAATGCCTGGGTCATGCCTTATTTGCAATGTTGGAGACAAAACAAGAACATCGAAATAAGAATAAGATCTTTACCCAAACCCCAGCAAAAATATACCTGTTGCTGGGCTTTTACGGATGAGCCAAAAGACGTGGGGAGTCAAAACAGAGTGCAGGGGTGCCGATGTGAGGGGAAAGGCGCACCCCGGGTAAAGATCAAGAAAACACTTACACTCATGAAATAAAACAGATGCACCCCCATAGAGTACTCCAAACAATTTAGTTCTCTGGTGTGAGCTGTGGAAGGATACAATTATTCTTTTAGAAAGGATGGTAAAGCAGCTATGCTCCATGGGAGGGACAAGCATAGGAAGATAAACTAAAGATATTGATTAAGAAGGATGCAAGAAAGTCTACCAGAGATCAGCAACTTGCTGACCCAAAGCCCACTCTACAAATTGGTGTTCTACACAACAAGTCTTGGACAAAAGATAGCTAATTCTGTCAGTAGGGGAGACCTAAAAGGACTGTGGATTTCTTTACAACATTGTCATACTCCAAAGCTCTGTCACTTAAATGCACAAAGAAAACCCATCTCTTCATTATACATGCGCGCAGAAGCAAACTTAGAATTATACCCTTGGCTTTACAAAGAAAGTAATTTTAGATGCACACAAAACAACTGTACTGTTATTGCTGTGCTAACCTTGTGCTGCTACTGAGCTGGTTCCAGTTGCCTGCTCATGCTTGTCAATCACAGGTTTGTCCTCTGGGGCTCCTAGCCCAGAACCTTTCAATGCTGTTAAATACTTTTCTTGGCTTTCATTCACAAAGGCATTTTCCACTGGACCTAAAAAGTTACAAAAATCATAAAATCAAAGGTTAACAGGTTTTCAAACAGATTACAACTGCCTGAAACTCTATAAAGTTATATGCAAAACAAGTACTATACTTTCCAACATAGGGTGGTTCACACAGGAAAAGTTACCTTTGTGCTGATTTGTGGCCCCTCTTAACCCCATGGTTCTCTTCTATCATAGACTATAAGGAACTAGTGTCACCACTTTCTAGTAGTAACAATAACTGTCCCACAGATGCTGTGATAAGATTCAGACATGCTAGATGAGCAACACCTCCAGGCAACAACTTCAGTACCCCTACACCATGACATCACTTAAGAACTTAAGGGCAATAACAGCAATCCTTTTTCGTTCCCAAGTTAAGATGGTTTGGGAGGTGTGAAAGGTACAGCTAAAGCACACACCCAACTTTATTCCGAAAAAAAGCTAAGTCAAAGTGTACATCCAGGATATTTTTGGGGGTTTTCTTTTAAGCAGGTAAAGTAGGTTTGTGAATTAGTCCATGAACTGCAGAACAAACACCCCTGACAGAAAGAAGCATTATGAAAGTGTGAAGATGATCTTTACTAATAAAGAAAACATTGGGGTGTAGTAGAAAGTATTGTTTGCAGATCCTTATATGCTAAAACAGTAGATGATGAACTTATTGCAGTCTTCATCAAGACAACACTCATAGGGATTTGAACTTTTGGCTTCCAGGGCACAGCTGATGCCAGCAGTAACGCAAACAAACTTTCAACCTTCAGAGGGTAGTAAACTTAGTACAATTAACAATTAATGTTGGTAATATTAACACCGGGTATTTACAGCACTGCATACAGCATTCGTGTGATAGGAAGTACAAAAGAATATATATTCTCATCATCAAGAGTTGCAGACAAAATGTTTTAGTCTTTTACAGGGTGGCTTTAGAGGGCATTTCCATATACCAAATAGGTGCTCTAGTGGATGGCAGAGGCATTATTGCATTTGTAACCCAGGTAGCTGATGACAAAGATTCACTAGATGATTTACGAAGTCTGGGGCATAGGTAGAAAAAAAGAAGCCCCAGAAGGTATGTGTCAGGATGAGGTAAGGAGAAGTGGATAGTGAAACTATTTACTCTGCAGAAGGAGAATAACGCACCCCAGACATCTTTATCACCAGTCCCTCTTCCCAGCTGGCCTGGGTTAAAACAAACATACTCTAAACCTCACTGAAAGATTCAGGATTCTTTTCAGTAATTAGGGATTATTAAAACACATTTCTTACTTACTTCACCCATATTTAACTCCAACGTCTGTTACACTACTGATTTAGCTTACAACAAAATACCCATGCTAATTTAACAATTGACTTTATTGCCCCAAATTTAATAACTTTGTCTAAAACTTTCAAATAGTTCTAAATTTGTAGCTGCCACTCAAGGTTTACAGTAAGACAGTATTTAAAGTGATTAAATTAAACTAAGTTGTCTAAGAGCTCTTTCACTTACTGTATGGTCAAAGAATTAAAAAGGCCTCCTAGCCGAAGAGATGTCATTAAGCTAGTGAGGTGATACTATTGATGTGCTTCGCCTTTTTATTTTAACAAGGATTCCTAGTCTGAAAACAGACTATTTTACAAGTATGTAATTCTCTGGATCATACCAATGCACGACAACCCTAATTAAAGGTAATGTTTCCACTTGCCACAAAGTTTTTTTTTTTTTTCCTAACAAAATTGAAAATTGTGCATTAAAAGAACACATTTCAGGTCACTGTGTTTCAGTGGGAAAATACATTTTATGATGTGCCAGGGCAATTGTGATAGTCTTTATATTATGTGTATACTACTACTTTATTAATGCCCCTACTGTTATTAGTTCACAAAAGTGAAAAACTTCCCCCTCTAAATCGCATGTCCAGCTCTAAAACAAATTTCAGGAGGGACAATTTTAGAAAACAATGAAGCACTCTAAATTGGGCATGTTGGGACCAAAAGTAAAACAACGAAGCCACCTTTCACAATTTCAATAGTTTCTCTAAAATTCAGTCTGGTTATATTTAGACAAGCTGATCTAGAAGTACTTAATATTATACCAAATAACAGCAGTGTTCAGAAAATTCTTTTGATGTGATCGTGTGATTACCATGAAGCATGTGCTGACCTAAAATTAATAGTTTTATTATTTCCACAATATAGAAGATCTTAAAAATGTTTTACTTTGCTTCTTTTTGGCTAAAATTTCAAAATATGGGGACCTCAAACCCATTTTTTTATTTCTGATGTTAAATGTACTCTGCTATCAAAATACAGATCATGAGGTATTTGTACATTTATAACTTTATGCAAAAAACAAGTTTTGCTCAACTCTCTAAATAATACATTTGTGTCCTTAGAAAGAAATCTACGTGGACTTAATCTGAAAAAGTCCTGCCTACATACAATCCAATGGAGAGGACTGCAGAGATGTGAAATCCCTACAGCCCGACACCCAGGACATAATGTTTGATTTCAAGGACAACACATTTTGATTTCATGTTTATGTTGTCCCTGCCCCCCTGCGGTACAAACCCTTTGGCTGCAAGTTTACAGTCCGTGCCACATTATTGAGCAGGGAAGAGAAATGTCTGCAGTTGAGGTAATACATGTGTCCATATGTTAATGCCGTTTGAACATGTATTTATGGGGTTATTAATGTAAAGCCTTTCTTACTAGAGTGAGCACTCTAAATAAATGTTGTAAGCTTAACTGCACTACTTACAGTAGTTTCACTAAAATAATGTGTACACACATTTGCAAAGTTTAACAATATGAGGCTTTATATAATGCTCTCAGAATACTCTGATTAGATGCAAATATCTGCAGAAGCTTGAGCTCAAGACAGATGATTCTTTGTTTTCAAAATAAAATGTTCACAAAAAAAGCATCTAGGAAAAAAACGGTTTTGCTCAAAATTACTGAGAAATGTTAGCTACCATTTCCTTAGAGCATCATTTATTAAAAAGTGTTGATGCATTCTAGCAATCCAAAAAAATATTAACGGAAAATCAGCTTATCCAGTTCCAACAAGATTATGTAGTAAATGAAAATAAACAAGCACTGGCGAAACCAATAGATCTAACACTGGTAGTCAAGTCTTTTGGTTTTGTCAATGCGTGTCTTGTTAAGACACGGCTTTTGTAAACTTTATTTTTAGCTGCACCAATGTAACCAACACTGGCAAAAAGCTAAAATATTTTTGATCTAAAAAACCACACATTGCCACAGTAGTTCCTGGCACTGAACAAAATTACTTTGTATGCCGATATGCTCCTAGTGAAAGAGCAGGTTGCTATCACTCACAGTAAAGTCAGCCGACAGATGAATAGAGAGAGAGAGAGAGAGAGAGGGAGGAAGAGGAGGGAGAGATAGAGAAGAGGGAGAGGGAGAGTTTCAATAAAAACTAAAGGTCTTGTTTAACACTAGACCTAACTAGGGGTCCAATTTTTAAAGGAAGTCATAAAAGTGCAACTATGGTATATGTTTATGTATTAGTGCAGGTTTACGTATTTCTTGAATCTACAAAAATTTACAGAAGTAGACCAGGAAATCGTACTCCTAGAAAATATTTGTGAACTGTATTTTAGCATGAGCTAATATGCATGTGTAGATTTGCTCACGTGGAAATCTGTTGAGCGTTTACAAGTTCACTTTCTCTCCAACCACTTTTTTCCCAACCCAGGAAGAATTTTAACTTCTGCCCTTGTCAGGAGTGCATTTACAACAGTATTTTCAGAATTGGAATAGATTAGGGAAGAGCTGGAGAAGACCCCTAAAACATGCAAGTTAGTAGATTTACAGACTCAAAAGGGCCTTCCAACCCTGGAACTATTGCTTACCGCTACCTCCAGCCCCAGTATGTCGATCTGCGGAAATGGGACAAAATAAGGAAAGTGCTAGTATTCAAACCCTACAATAGCATTAGCCCTGGAATAATCAGGGAGGCTGTTATCTGAGCTCTGATATAATGTAGTTGCTGCCATAATTTAACCCGCACTACGTGGCACCAAAGTGACAAGTAGATAGATTTTCTTTTCAGGACAAGTAGATTTATGAAGCAACCTGTCCTATGGGCAAGTAAATATTTGATTAAATTCCACACCCCTGCTGGCTGTTTTGAAGATCAGCTCAATTCCATTTCTGAAATCTACTGTTGAATTTTGCAGTAAGAATGCTATTCAAACACTGCCCTGGTGATACCACAGCTTGTTACAAAATATGAGTAATGACTTTCCTTAATTTCGTGAATAAAATATCTGCAGGTCCTTCTTCATATTTTGTATTACACTTGAGACTTGATTAACCAATCATCCAGGTGCAGACAAATTCACATATGAGACATCACTTATGAAGATGGACAGCCACAGCTGACAAAAATAAGACAACTATAATCCTGTGTCAACGATTTGGGGCTGTTTAGTCAAGGACCAAAATTGGTAGAGATTTTCCTCTTGCAGTGAAACTGAGGATTTCTACATGATCATAATGCATCCAATCAGAAAAGGTACTATCATCTTAAGAGCAACTATATAATAGTCCCATGAGAAATTGTGGTGTGTGAGAGTGCCCCACAGAAACTCAAAACAAGCACTGGCAAAGCCAACATGTTTCGCCTATGCAAAATCTTGCGCTGCACAGCACACAACTGAGCTGCTGTGCAAAATGGCTTAGTGAAATAAAAATAAAAAGCACTATGACTTGGCCAGCAGTGACACACATCAAAGTGCCTTTTTGTTTTTCACTCCTAGACATGTTGCACAGCAGCCCGTGCTGCAGCGCAACATGTAAAATAAACAGTGAGGTACGCAAGGGTGGGGAAAAACAACAGAGCACAAGAGCAGGAGAGGGGGTGGAACAAATAGGGGGTGGTTTAGAAACAGCCAGAAAGCAAGAGGGGGATTTAGAAACAAAAGAAAGCGGGAGGGTGGGTTAAGGAGAGCAAGAGGAGGGTGAGGAGTGGGTTTTAAAAGAACGGTGAGCAGATGGGTGTTAAAAATAAAAGAGCTCTGGAGTGGGCAGGGGCGGAGGAGAGGACCCGAATAGTTAAAAAAATGAAAAGAAAAAAAATGAGTACCTGCAGGAAGCAGCACTTGCTCCACGCTCCATAGAAGGACAAAGACAAAGTCCAGGAGAAAGTGCTTGGCAATAGGAAGCAAGGAAACAAGAGTGACATGGGAGACAGCCATTCTAAGTAAAGGTAGGTAATGGGTATCCTCTAACCTCCTTTTAAGATTTCTTTATTTTTTTATTTTTTGTAAATACACAAGCAAATTTGCAATAACCGCACAAGCGCTGTGCAGGTAAAACCTAAAACTGAAGTGTAGAAAGACAAAAACAAAGGCACTTATTTCATAAAATTGTAGCCTAGGAGCACCTGATCGAAAAACCTTGATGTGGGCGGGGAAGGTGTGATGCAAACAGGAGCTTAAGAGAGGGGTGCTGTCTCAGGGGCAGAGATGCTCTCTTATCAATCAAGTAAGTAGTGGCACAAAGAAAGGTGAATCTCAGTAGTAAAAATTGCTTGTAATTGAGCTTGACTTTTCTTCCCTTCCTTTCCAATATGACAGAATTTTGCTTATTTACTGTTAATTTTGGACAATGAAATTTAATCAGTTTTGTGTGTTATTACTGCACTAATTCTGCAACTGTTGAAGCAGGGAATCTAGGCATGGATAAAAGTGAAAAGAGGTACGGCAGCCACACTTGACAGTGTCTGATACTTCTCAATGTAAACAGTCAGTTCCAAGAACATTTATTAGGTTTTCATATGGTCAACGTGCAACATTACTTAGGGCATGACTGCTAAAAAAAGGCAACTGTAACCATAAAACTCCCACCCACTCAAACCACCCCCCTCGTGTCAAACACTTGCTCATCTGTAATGTACATAAATACAGCAAATAGATATTCCCATTTACTATTAACCGCTAACCGTTGGCAAGTTCTTCTTCCATCATCCCTTTTAAGGTACTGTTCCACAGTTTCACAAATCTATTAGACTCATCTTTCAGATCCCATGAGATCTTTCATTGGCAAACAGTCGACATGGTCTCTTGTAGCCAGAGCTCTTTTGCTGGTATAACAGATTTACCCCACAAGCCCAGTATTGTTTGTTTCGCTGTTAAGAGAAGATGTGATATTAGTTTGCATGCTATCTATAGGTATGCCCAGAATAACAGAAGGTGTTTTGCCCATTAAGTCTGCCTCTGCAATTTCCTTTATAGGCAAGAACATCATGGACCAGAAATCCAATAGTGTGTGGCAGGACCATGTAAGATGTAAAGTAATGCCTGTGTCCCCACACTGTCTCCAGCATAACTCAGTGTGTTGGATTCATGATGTGCAATCTGGCCTGATTTGATTTCCACATATGTCTTAACTTTTATAGAGTCTGCCGCCCTTTTGTATGGTATGCAAAATTTGTGTTGCAGGTCCAAAACAAGTCCTATTGCTTTGGCTCTACATTAGTTCCTAGGACTTCTTCCCAACAAGCTTGATGTCAGTATTTTGTGTTGGAGGTGTTTTCACTGAAGAGATTATACAAAGGTGAGACTAGATTGGATTGTTGGTTGGAGTTTTTGAAGAAACTTCTTAAATGCACTGAGAGATAGAGTAGCCGCTTCCCATATACCCCAGTTGACGAAGTTTGAGATAATGGTGCCTCTCGCTACCTGAGATCCAGTAAGTAGATTTAATTTCCTCAAAATGTCTGATAACATCCTTATGGTAAAAGTCTCAAAGAAGGTAGCAGCCCCCGCCTCTGCATCTATTCAGCCACGGTGTAAAATCTGAGGTGCCCACTACTGGTGTCATGCGCAAGGGATTTGTAGTATAACCTCTGTGTCTGGTCAGATGGTCCCAAGTGATATGGGGGACTGAGTATGGGTGAGAGTTACAAATTCAGACACTGTTGGTGTTTCTGGAGCCATTAAGCTCTGCTAAGGGTTGTGTCTTAAAGCTTTGATCAGTGTACACAATATTTGGTCTGACATTTTTTTGAGCCATTCGATTATGTAGCACAACCCCGCCATGTCAAAATAGCTGCGTATTTTTGGGATACTTCAACCCCCTTGCTGTGGACGTGCCCTGCAGATATGTTCATGAAGCCTGTAAGGGGGGGGGCACGTTGTCTTTCATCGGTTTGAGTGGGAGGTTTTGAAAAATTTCACAAATTGTCTGGAATACAGTAATTTAAACAAGGTAATTATGCAGTCTAAGTTATGCCAATACACCAAGGCATTTAGTGGGACTGTTCAGACCCCTGACATTGCATCTTCAATCCCTGAATTATCTCACGGCTACGAAAGTCTCTGTCTGACAGGTCTGTGAGCCATAACATGTTTGCTGAGCCACTCTGACAAATGTCTACTGTTTCAGAGATCACCCCTCATTTGCAGCTTAAATCTGGCATTTCTCCTTTGTCACAGCCTCTATCCGAGGTCATGTCTGTGGCAGCACTTGTAAACTTCCTGTGTCTGGCATGGTCTGCCTTGATAACCTCAATAAAAATTGTCACTAGTGTGGCAACAATGGCTTGACTAATGTCAGAGCCACTAATGACCAGTCACTGCCATATCAGCCCCTGACTGAGGTGTGTCTGCTGAAGTATCCACCATCTTACTTGTCTTAGTGTCAGCTTTGCTGACAAGGATATACTGTGAAAGCCATTTCTTCCAGTTTAAATTGTGTCAATTCCTGTCTTATATGTCTTCCATTCTGCTACTGTTTATGTCACTACTGTGACAGACCTGATCTGGCATGTCTTTGCTATGTCAGCTTCAGTCTCATTTGTTAGCCCTAGTCTGAAATAGCTATATCAGATTATGTCGTATATGTCTCTGCGGTGGCTGACCATCTTACTTGTCAGTGATACACAAGTGTACATCAGAAGAAAGGTGCTGTGCAGAGGATGGCATAGCAACAGATTAAACAGGAGCACACACTGACAAAAGACATATCAGACCAGTACTGTTATAGGTGATACACGTCAGACTGTCTGATGTCTCTCTTCTATCCTGTCTGACATACCTCTTGTAGGAAGCTGGCACTGTATATACTATATCAAAATGAAATATAGTCTGAGTCAAGGGGTTCCACAGAGGCTAAAGTAGATAATACTAATGCTCTCCTTTGTGGTAGTGTGGTCGAGCAGTTAGGCTTATCAGAGGGATGTGCAAAGCATTTGTTGTACACACAGACAATAGGAAAAGCACACACTCAATGACAACTCCAGATCAATGGTTTTTATAAAGCAAATATACATTTTCTTAATTTATTTTTAGAACCACAAGTTGCAGGTAAGTACCTTAAAAGTTTCGTATTTCATACTGGTATCAACAGTACTTTGTTTGAAATAGGTAAATAATACAGTTTTTGAAATATTGGCAATAATCTGTTTTAAAAATGGACAGTGCAATTTTCAGAAACCGGTCTTGGGGGGTGGGGGAGTTAGATCAGTTTATAGGCAAGGACAACACTTACAGTTTCAGTCTCTGGATTTAAGGCAGTCCACCGGTTGGGGTTCAAGTTAACCCCAAACACCCAGCACCACCAACACAGGTCAGCCGGGTGCAAAGGTCAAAGTTGAGAAATGTTAACGTGGGCTCCTATAGAGACAGGGGGTACTCAGAAGCAGGCCTGCTTACAGGTAAGTACCTGCGACTCAAAGGGAAGACCAGGGGAGCCTGAAGGGGCACTGGAGCAGCCACAAGTAGGCATCAAAAACACACACCCAGCGGCACAGGGGCGGCTGGGTAAAGGGTGCAAACAGGATGTCGGGTTTCCAATGCTGGTCTATGAGTAGACCCCGGAGGTCACTCAGAGGCTGCAGGCGAGGTCCAGGGTGGTCTCTCGGGCCCACCACAGGCCAAACAGGGAGGAGGGCCACCTGCTGAACGTAGATGCACCGGGTATCGGTTTCTCCAAGGCCTAAGGGCTGCGGGTGCAGTGTCTCTTTAGGCAGCGGATATCTTCGTCCAGAGCTTCGCGGTCAGGGGGTTCCTCGGGATTCGCTCTGCAGGCGTCATTGTGGAGAGGTCAACCCAGGGTGGGCACTGGCTTGCAATCGCCTGGGGACCCTCTCTTGCTGGGTGGACCACCTGGACACTGGCGTTGGTTGCACAGGGTCAGGACTCACGCATCCGAAGTGAGGTGGGAGTCCTTGGCTATTGGTTTTTCTAAGACAGAGCCGCGGTCCTCTGGAGTTCTTTATCCTTTTGGGTGCAGGGCAGTCCTCTGGAGTTGGACAGAGCTCACTGGTCCTGCTGGATGCGTCACTGGTCCAGCTGGATGCGTCACTGGTCTTTTGCAGCTGTGGAGTTCGAAATGTAAAACTCCCAGACCATATACTTAATAGGCCACACTGCATTTACAATGTCTAAGAATGGACTTAGACACTGTAGGTGCATATTGCTCATGCAGCTATGCCCTCACCTGTAGTATAGTGCACCCTGCCTTAGGGATGTACGGCCTGCTAGAGGGGTGAATTACCTATGCCACATTAAGTGTTTTGAGTGCATGGCATCCTGAGGGGGATGCCATGTGGCATTTGCCTTTTTCTCCCCACCAACAAACACAATCTGCAATGGCAATGTGCATGTGTTTAGTGAGGGGTTCCTTAGGGTGGCATAACACATGCTGCAGCCCTTAGGGACTCTCCTTGGTCACAGGGCCCTTGGTACCGCTGGTACCTTTTACAAGGGACTTATCTGTGTGCTAGAGGTGTGGCAATTGTGGAAGCAATAGTACATTTTTAGGGAAAGAAAACTGATGCTGGCGCCTGGTTAGAAGGATCCCAGCACACTCGCAACCAAGTCAGCATAGGCAAAAAGTGTGGTTGAGGGTGTGGGGGCGTGGGTGGGTAACTGCAACTAGTGCCAGTTTCCTACACTTCTGATGTGGAAATTCCGGCCTTATTTTCTGCAACATCAATTTGCCTAACATATCTAACAGTGACTCCAGGCCTTCTGGTCAGGGCACGTTCTAATTGTTTCTTACATCATCAAAAGTGATCTTGACCTGGACCTCATAGCCCAAATAAATCCAATAACCAGAACCTAACCTTTCCCACCATCCAACAACATCACATACTAAACTTGGGACTGTATGCTTACCTTAGGGCAGACATATTTCGGTTCAAAGTCCGAAACTCCTAGTGACTTGGACACACTAGTTTGAACAATCCAATGTTAGGAAGTTTGGGCAAAATGTGAATTGTGCCTCTCATTGTATCGCAAGCAGGCTCCTTTGTAAGGAGCTTAGCCAATTGGGGCAAGGTCATCTCAAGTCTGATCCAAAAGAACAAGTTACTTACCTTTATTAACGTCTTATCTGGTAAGGACTATTTAGTCACAGACTCCTTACCTTTGAATATGCCCAGCTGTCTGACTGTACCTGGAGGATTTTTTTAGCAGTACCCCTCTGGGCCGGTAAGTGGCATAGTTCGGTTCGGCGTCATCTATGTTGTCAATGCCAGAAGTCATGTGTGCGTTACTATATAGGTGCCACCCTGAGCACGCTGATGTCAGTTACTTTTGCGTCTTTTCATGCCGGGAGCGCTGAGCCACAATGACAACTGACCAATAGTCTGGAAAAGACGAATGCCCTGAAAAAGTGTCTCCCCGTGTCTGAATCAGTTTGCAGAGCAGTGAGGATAGGAGGGTAAGTAAGGAATTAGAAGCTATAGTCTCTACTAGATAAGGGGTTGTTGCAGATAAGTAACTTTTTCATCCGATAGAGACTTTTAGTCACATATCCTTTACTTTTGAATAGATACCCAAGCAATTCCTCCCCATAGGTGGGTCTGCGAGCCCAATTAAATCAAGCAATCCAGCATCACGAACAGGCGAAGTGACCATCACGACGGACCTGACTGTCCAGGCAGCAATGTATGCCCACATCGCTGCATAGCAGATATCTAGGAGAGGAATGCCATGCTCTAATACAGTGGTTGCCACCTTGGCTCTGGTAGAATGAGCTGCAAGCCCTAAGGGGTCCGTTTCTTGAGCAATGAGTAGCAGATCTTAATGTAAAGGCAAATCCATGGTGAGATGATTCTTTTCTGTACAGCAGTGGTTCTCAACCTGTGGCCTGGGTATCCCTGGGGGGCAGCGACTGCTTAAAAAATATTAACAGATTGCGTCCCCTGCTTTAAGTGATGACTCAGTGAGCGGTCCTCAGATTCCAATAATGATTCAGTGGGGGGTCCCCGGGTTCCAGTAATGATAAAGTGGGGGTCCACAGAAATCAAAAGGTTGGGAACCACTGCTGTGCAGCATTCCTCTTCTTTGCTACCACATAAGCAACAAGGAGTTGATCATTCATCCGGAACTCTTTTGTGCAGTCAAGGTAAAACCACAATGCTCTTTTTAGGTCCAGACTGCGGATTCTCTCCCCGACTCGGAGGGATGAGGAGGAGCAAATAGGCAGGGTGATGTTCTGGCCTATTAGGAAAGGAATGACAACTTTTGGCAGAAAAGAGACACGTGTCCGGAGAAACAATTTATCGCAAAAAAAGGTGGTATAAGGAGGGTGCACCAAGAGTTTGTAGTTCACCGACTCTCCTGGACGAGGTGTAGTTTAGCATTTTATTAATGTGGGTTGTTTACTGTGTTGTAGAGCAACAATTATGGTGATTTAATCCACTTTGACACATTGTCCAGAGGATGGTCTCATGGACGGTTTGATCCTTGGGAGATCGGAAGGTCGACCTTATATTCTCCATGACACAATTCTTCGCATGAGCTGCTGGGGTTCATTATAAGTGATTTCTGATTGTTTGAAAGACTGTATGAAGGACCCAAACCTTTTGTGGATGGAGAGTTAGGAGGGTTGGTGCTCTTTTTCTGTTCCTTGGATGTAAACGGATTGTGGACTAGAGGGGTCACCTAGGCATTTGTATAAAAACACTAAAAATTATCTTTGTTGCTTTGCTACATTAATGAATATATTATTAGTGAAAATATAAAAATTCTTCATTTTTTCAGAAACGAATTACACACTGTTTGAAGATTTTTTCATTTATCGAATTTGATCATGGTTAATTACAACATTAATAGTATTTAATATAGCTGAAATTTTTGTATGCAAATGATTCCTCCATGAGCATTGTGTGCTTTACAGTTTAGATTACCCAGTTCTATTGGGAATATTGGGTTAGCCTGTTTATTTGTAACCATGCTTTTTAAGTAAAGCAGTTTAATTTTTTTTAAATGCAGCCCATTTCCTTAAAGGAAAACGGGATGCATTTAAAAAATAAAAATGTTAAGTTTTCTTTTCATTATTTAAGAATGAGCAGTGGTCCGTGGGACCATTGCCTGCTTTTAAAAAATGTTGGGGACCCCATTCACAAAGGGAAGCTTTGCGAATGGGATACCACCAACTTGACACTGGTGGTAAACTGCGAATTGACTCGTAAAATAGGGATGGTACATGCCAAAATGCATTTTGCCAGTCGCAAATAGCTCAATGAGCCAATTGCGACTGGTAAAACGCATTTTACATCTGGTCCCTGGCCACAACTGGCGACTTAAAAAGTGATGGTCGGGCCGGCAAACGCCAAAATGCCAATATGGATGATAGGCAATACTTAACTGTGCCCAAAGCAGAGTCCTGCCAGGCCAAAGAAAGTGCAAACAGGAGAACTTGTGAGAGACATGCAGGTAGAGGGTAGACATTGTGAGAGGCACACTAAGATACAATTGTTTCCCAAAGGCAGGCATATACTTTCCTGGTGGAGGGACGCCTGGCTGTCAGAATAACATCACAGACTTTATGAGGAAGGTTGAAAGCTGTCACTACAAAATCTTCCCACATGGAGCTGGAGGGTGCACAGGTTTGATTGCAGAACTCTGCTCTGTTGCTGCAACAGAAGATCCTTCCGAAGAGGCAGCCTGACTGGAGGACCAATGGCCATGCTCAACAGCTCGGGATACCAAACTCTCTGTGCCCAATATGGAGCTACAAGGATGATATGAGCCTGGTCGTTACTGATCTTTTTGAGAACTCTGTGCAGGAGTGGTATTTGCAGAAAGGCGTAGAGGAGGCCGAGCTCCACCTGAGATAAATAACATCTTTGAGTGAGTCGCCTTAGAAACTCCAGCGTGCAGAACTGCTGATGTTGCACCTTCTTTGCAATGGCGAATAAATCTAACCAAGGTTCTCTGCACTGGTGAAAGGGACCTTGCACCACCTCTGGGTGAGACGCCATTCCTGATCCTCTAGGCATCCTCAGCCGAGTTTGTTCGCCCTGGTGTTCAGAGAGCCTGCCAGGTGTTGAGGTACCAGGGATATGCCCTGCTGTCCCAGCCATGCTCAGAGATGCATTCCCTCCTGACATATGGCCCACAATCCCACCCACTCTGTTTGTTGCAGTACCACACGTGGGAGGTGTTGTCCATGATCATCTGCACCAGACTTCCCTTGATCGCAGGAAAAAAGGCTTTTAAATGAGAAGCTGATCAGCCAAAGCTCCAACAGGATTATGCAAAGCTTGGACTCCGCCGGCGACCATAGTCCTTGGATCTCCACCTCTCATTGAAGGCCAGCTCATAAGTGACGCTTCTATCACTAGAGTTAACTCTGTCTAGGGAAATGAAAAGGCTCTGCACCTGACCCAATCGCGGTTTGTTAGCCAACACTGCAGGTTTTTTGCAGTTCCCTCCAAAGTCTGGACTATGTCGGAGAAATTCCCCTGCTGCTGCGCCAACTGGGCCTCCAGGACTCACTGCAGAGTCTGCATGTGCCAGCAGCATGTGCCACCAGTAGCAGGCAGGAGGCCTTGAGGCCCAACAGCCTCAGCCTCACTGAAATCCAGGATAGAGGCTGAAACATCGTTATCATAGCCTGTATGTACTGGACTCACCCATCAGAAGGATAGGCACAAAACTGCACCATATCCAGAACAGCTCCAATGAAAGGAAGTGTCTGAGAGAGAGTCAGGTGTGACTTCAGCATGTTGATAGGGAACCCCAGTGAGTGCGCGAGGTTGGCTGTAGTCTGAATAGACTGCCTTGGGCGAGCCCACCTTTAATAACCATTCATCAAGGTAGGGAAGACTAAAATCCCTGAATTCCGCAGGCAAGTTGCGACCATCGCTATCACCTTGGTGAACACCTAAGGGGCGTTGGTAAGGCCGAAGAGCACAGCGAACTGAAAGTGCTTGTGACCCACCATCAACCACAGATAATGCCTCTGGGCCAGCAGGACAGGGATGTGGAAATAAAAGTCATGAAAGTCTAGCGTTACCATCCAGTCTCCCAGGAACAGGGCAGACAAAACTTGGTTGAGCCTAAGCATTTTGAATTTCTTCTTCTTCAAATAAAGATTGAGAAGGCAAAGATCTAGGATAGGACAAAGACCCCCGTCCTTCTTTGGCACCAGAAAGTAGCGGTGATAGCAACCACAACCTACTTCTGATGCAAGCACCCTCTCTTTGACTCCCTTGGGCAAGCGAGGATGCACTTCTTGACGCAGCAAGGAGAGATGATTATAAGTGGGTTGGACGGGTGGAGGGGGTGTCACAAAGGAGAGGGAGCAGCCCCTTAAGTCTATCTGTAGTACCCAATGGTCTGATGTTACTGACTGCCAGTCAGCGAGATGATGGCGTATCCTGCCACCCACTGGGTGACCGCGATTGTCTGAGGGCAGACAAGAGAGGCTTGGAGGCGGTGCTCCTCGGGTGAGAAGGTGCTATGGGGTGACACGACCTCTGGCAGCCTGCGCCTGTCCCACGTGGTGTGTGGGACCCAGGCCCTCCACCACAGAAAGGTTAGTAAGCCTGCTGGCTGTAGTGGTTAGGAGGGTATGAGCACGGTTGGAGACCCCTTTCGTAGCCACATTTAAGAGAGGCTATAGACAAGCCCAAGGACCGGGCCATAGTCCTGCTGTCCATGAAGCTCTCCAGCCCTGATTCCACCTGGTCTCCAAACAGGCAAGAGCCTTCAAAGGGCATTCCCAAGAGAGAAGCCTGCACATCCCCTGAAAAACCAGATGTTCGAAGCCAAGCGTGGGGCTGCAAGGCAACAGTTGATTAAATCACTCTACCTAGAGTGTCAGTCGTGTTGAGTCCACATCTAATGGAGAACTTTGCTGCCTCTCTCCTGTCAGCAACTGCCTGAGAGAGTATGGGCCGGGCCTCTTCCAGGACCATAGAAAGCATCTGCACAACTGAATCCCATGGTGTATGGGTGTTCACCAACTGCAGTATGAGGCAGCAGGAAGAGAACAATCTCTTACTACTGAAGGTGTCGAGCTCCTTGGATTTCCTATCCAGTAGTGTGGTAGGGAACACACCAGGGTGAATGCAGGATGAGGAGGCTTGGACCACTAAGCTCTCTGGGGTGGGGTGTGCTAAGTAAGGAAGCTGGAATCCCCAAGAGTGAGGCAATGGTGGCAGGCAAAAGTCCTATCAATAGGAGCCTCTGTGCAGGGCTTGGACAAGGCCCCAAGTAGGACCTCCGTAAGGGCTTCATCAGGTGGAAGTGAAGGCTCTCGGGGTTGAGGCACCTATGTCAAGATGTCAGTCTTGATTGCCACTCAGGAAGCCTGAAGGTCTAGGACCTCAGTCGCACTGCGCACCACCATTGCAAACGAAGATTCCTCCTCCGTTGCCACAGGAAGGGAAACAAGGCCAGTGCAAAGTGAGGTGTCTAACCCTCTGGCCTTCTCAGTTCCTCATACCAGTAGTACTCTTCAACTGGGTCTTCTTCTTAAGTGTCCCTCCCAAACTTCTCCCTCCTCAGTCCTATCCAGTAATTAAGGAACTGGCTCGCTCCACCAAGAATGTCTTCAGTCTGCTCTGGAAGCCGCCTGTCTGGCTCCATGTCAAAGTCGGGTATGAAGGTGGGGATGGCGCAGCCGAGGGACATCTGTGGTGCTGGAGGGGTCTGCACTGGGGCAGCTGCCGAGGAAGGTCTCAGGCTCACCGGCAGCTCAGCTCCAGATCCAGAGAAGGATACTTGGGACCCAACTGGAACAGAGAAAAAAACCTACTGGCATGGTTCAAGTGGGGCCCCTTCTATGCTCACAGGGCCTGAAGGCGCTCCAGGGGGCGAGCCACCAAAAATTGAGGCACAAGGCCTCACGAAATTCCTTCAGCTGTGCAGTGCCTTCAGTGCCTTCAGGTGCATGGAGCAGCAGTCATCACACACCTTAGAATTATGTCTTGGCTCCAGACAACAAACACACAACAAGTGGGGAGTCTGTCACTGACATTTGCTAGTGAGAGGCCCACATGGTTTGAAACCAGCCGGTTCCTTGGGTGACATCCTCACACCAGCAGATGAAATCTCGGAAAACGGTTGACCAAAAGTCCAAAAAAGGCCAGTCAAAAAAATGAATGAGGGGGGCGTGGCCAGGGAGAAGATCTGCCAAGACGGGTCTCTCTTGAGCCCTGACATGTAAGCTAAACGTAAACTTCGCACTTGTATAGCGCAGTACTCACCCATTAGGGTCTCAAGGCGCTGTACGCATACCACTTTGGAACCCCCTCCTGGCTTTTTCCTGTGAGGCGCCCACTCCTGAGCAACCCCCAGGGTGAAGCCAGGCATCCAAGCACTGTCAGGGCCGTTGTGGAGATTAAGCAAGCTATTGCCCAGAGTTACAGAGCGGGACCCATTAATTAGATTAGGCACAGAGGCGAGAATTATCTGGTCCAAGGGAATTGAGCCCAAGACCAGCCGAGGCGGGAATTGAACCCTGGTCCTGGAACAGATCTCTGCAACAGGGTCTGCCACTCTAACCATTGTGCCAATTCTCTCCACCTTTACCCCTTGATTAAGCCTCTAATGTTGGCATTTTGGGGGGGATGAGACTTCCATGGGTTCTTACAGGCTCCGATTGAGCAGATATGATTCATTAACTCGGATCGCTGGGTATATTTTTGAACATTGGCCAATGGGGGAAGATTGATCCCCAGCGGTGCATGGAGGCTGAGAGCGCTTGGTGGAGGTATGTCGCACCATGTCTGTCTGAGTCAACCACCCACACCCACAGAAGAGCATGGAGTCAGTCTCTGTTAAGAAAAGGCCTGGAGCTCGTGCAGAGGCATCGGCCCTGTGTGGACCCAGCAGACTAGTGCCTCTAGAGCTGCAGGTTCTAACAGGTGGTGGGAGACGATCCCCACCCTGACAGAGGCCCACTGCTGCATGCACAGCACAGGCTCCCCTGAGTCTACATCTGAGCCCTGCTGACCAGAGGCATCTTTGAGAACATTGCACTATACACTCGTTTCCACGTCCACCTTTAAGGGCAACATCAATGTCCACATGCCTGTTCGGGAGCTGCCTGGATTGTCATTACCTCCCTGGCCTGCTCTCTTATCCCAGACACTGGAGCATTTTTGGGAACAATGGCAGCTGGCAGATCAAAGACCCTCTCACCTCCTGTATTTAGGACACGGTTCAACAAACAGACATCTTCCACTTTCAGGGGTAAGCTCAACCCCTTCCATGTCAGCCACAGGTATTGCAGTTGATCTCTAGGCCCTAGTGACTAAAGAGGACATCCAGACTCTCCTCTTGGAATTCCACAGACATGACCTCCCTTCAACAAGATTTCAATACGGCCCTTGGCAATCTCAATAAATCATTGTGAATCAATCAGCTCAAGCAAGCCAAAATCAGTCGCTCACCAGGTCCAAGATATTGTGAATCACACAGTCCATATATAAAAATTACAATGAAACCTGGCCATAACGCTGGACAAAATGAATAATACCGAGAACTTTTCTAAAGGAACAATATCAGGATAAGGGGCATTAAAGTGACCGTTTTCCTGGCGGACTGAGAGGCATACGTCTAGGCCCTCTTTGCCCACCTTCTTCAAGCCATCGATGATGCTCTGACTCTACTTGATCGCATTCATAGGGTCCACTCAACATACTAGCAACGAAATAATTTCTTGCTGGATGTACTTAAATGGGTCTACTATGCTAAGTCCAAAACAAACTCTTACAAGCAGCGCTTTCAACAGGAACCTATTGTTTTTTGAGGCGACTCAATATCTCTTTTCCAGGATATCTCGGCCCATATGCTGGAGAGACGTAAAGAATTCCGGGAAGTGACCCAATACCTACAAAATAAAAAAATGCAATACTGCTGGGGATTTCCTTTCCAACTGCACTTCACCCAGAACATCAAGAGGTATTACACTCGCACCCCACAAGATGCTTGCTAGGCCTGGTGCCACCATCAGACACAGAAACCATACAGGAACCGTATTGTCCTTGCATCGTAGACTAACGGGGTTGGCTGGACCTTCCAATCAATGCACGCTCGTCCAGGAAAAGAGCTTGCAAGCAATGCTGTCAAAGCAACAAGGATTGCTGACTTTCCACATCATAGAATCCCCTCCAATAAGCTAACTTCTTCAACCTCTGGAACACACTCAAGCTTGATCATCATCTGCATGTGAACTGTTGAACAGACACCTTATTGGGATGTTCATCTCAATACCCTAGTTTGCCTACAATGGAACAGGGACTCTCCTGTGATTCAGGAGCCAGCCTCCCCTTTCTTGAGTCTGTCTACATGCGGGTCAGTATGACCCGCTGATGTTATATCCTATGCCATATCTTGACATTGGGTCCACCATTAGGAGCTCTCCTTCCAAAGCCCCATACCCCTATCTGGTTTCTAGTTTGTTTTTTTAGAGTTAACTAGTGTCTCTGTTATTCTTTTGTGACACACAAAAGCCACTGTTCAACCAGAACCCCACACCTCCTCCAGGCTCAGCACAACACAACATTCACAGGCAGGAAAACACCAATCACTATACCCCCACCGCTATACATTTCACATCACTTAGGGCCCAATTTAGAACTCAGTGGAGGGGTTACTTCATCACAACAGTGACGGATCTCTTGTCCACCGAAATCTAACTCCCATTATCTTCTATGGGAGTTAGATCCCAGCGGATGGGACATCCGTCACCTTTGTGAAAGAGTAACTCCTCCATGAGTTATAAATCAGGCCCCTAATGTACAAGGCCTGAATTCCCCAACTAAGCACTGAGCTTTGTTGCAAAGAGGTAGATGTGACGTTGCTTAAAAAATAAAACAAAATCAACAAAACAATCTCCTTCGGCCTAATAGTAAACTTTTTCACTCGTACTGGTACCTAGTTCAATTTAATTCCTCATACGCAAACAAATCTAGAGGTGTAGCGATCCTTCTTCAGAGAGCTCTAACTTTCGAGGCTGACAATACATTCTTTGACCATGTGGGTAGACTCGTGGGCATAAGAAGATTTCTAGGTGGTGCCCCTCGGACTTTCTTCCTCATTTACAGCCCTAACAAGGACAAACAAATCCTACTTTACGGGTCTCCACCCCAAAATCTCCCACTTTGCATTGGGCAACAGTTTTGAAAGATAACTTCAAGGTCCCCATGAACCCAGGTCTAGATTGCTACCAGCTTCAGCATTAGGACTTGCAGGCCCCCGCCACCCTCACACAAGATATGACAGATCTGGCGCTGGAAGATGCCTGGTGCTGCCACTGCATGGAAGATCGTTACTGTACACGTTACTCCCATGTTCACAAAACCTACTTGCGAATACATTTTTTCTTGGTGTCCTGTTTCCTCCTATCCAGGCTGCTAGATACTACCATAGGCATAAAGTCCATCTATGACCATGCCTCGGTCTGGTTGACAATGAGCCTGGAGGACCCTCAAAAAACATTTCCCAAACCACGGGAAGTGTATGAAATCACACTGCAAGACCCAGTCTTGCGGCACTGTGTAGGTGACATTATTAAACACTATTTTATGGAAAATGATAACGCGAGGCCACCCCCTCTACTTTATGGGACACCGCCACAGATGTTTTTTTGCTGAAAGCTTATATCCCATACTGCAACATTTGAATGCCTCACTAAACAATGTAAACTTGAGTTGGAAATACAAATTTCTTTGGCTGAGGTTAAACAGAAACACGGGAGCACGGCCAGATTCATGAGAGGCCTCCTTAAGTGAGGAACTTGAACAAATTCAAATGAAGGAAGCAGCTATGAAATTACTATACATAAATCAAGCATACTACGAAAAGGGCAATAAGACCAACTGAATCTTGGCACATAAGCTTAGAAGGGTTGTCACACAAACTTACATAAAAGAAAGTTGAAGCGTGTGGAAATCCACACCAGGATACAACAGAGATTCTCTCTGTGTTCAAACACTGCTATTCTGCCTTGCTTCAGGCACAAATCCAAGACGAGTGTCTCCAAGATTAGCATTTCCAAGTTTTTACACCCCCTGATGCAGATTTGCAACTTCTCAAGGAGACCTCTCCCAGAATGAATTCAGGGAGGTCATTAATGAAGTGCATCAGGCCCCGAAAGCTGTTCTGCATCCTTCTTAAAGTAATACACCTCTCTGCTAGTGAAGCTCCTGACAAAGGTCTTCAGCTATTTCAGGGTCAGGGGTGGTGATAGATTCAATGCGGGGCATCCATCTGGTTCTCCCGTTGAAGCCTGATAAATGTACGATGGTCTGCCCTTCCTACCGACCAACCACGCTCTTAAACTGTGATGTTAAAATATTCATTCCAATGTCAGTGGCTAGGCTACACCATGTTTGGCCTCGCTTAACTGCCACCCAACAATCAGGCTTTATTAAACACAGGCAGGCCAATGATAATATGAGATTGGCGATGGTGCTTATGGATGTGACGAAGCGCTGGAGACAACCGATGGCCCCTCTGTCCCTAGACGCGGAGAAGGCTTTCGAAAGAATTGACTGGCAGTGCCCTGGCTGTGGAACCCCTTGATTCCAAGATACAGAAATGTTCCAATACCATGGCATGCTAGTGGGGATCAGAGAACACAAATTGGCTCTATTTGAGGATGGCCTTCTCTGCTTTTTTACTGATCCAGAGACCACCCTACCGGCTAACAGCACTCCAAGTGGAATAGGAATGCTATGCTTTAGTATCAAGCTTCCAAAAAAAGTACTACAAATCCCGGTGTATTGGAGTGATGGATCCACAGGGTCAACTACACAGTCCTGTGAAACAGGCGGTCTATACCTGGGTAGAATCCACCATCCAATATCTGGGGGTTAAACACTCCAACACACTATACGATTACAACATCCTGCAATTGATCACAGTCCTCTTTAAGGATCTTTTTAGATGGGGGAAACTGGAAATTTCCTGGAAGGGTTGATTGAACAGCCTTAAAATGAATGTCATGCCTTGCCTTTTATATCTATTACAGACCCTCCCACGACTCTCCCAAATGCAACTCAGCAACTTCTCTGTTGAAAAGTGCTTAGCTTTGTCTGGCTGGGAAAACAGCCTTTGGTGGTACAAGCATCCTTGGAAAAGCCTACAAACAATGCAGGTCTTGGGATTCCGGACATACCCACATACCTGATGACGGCCCATCTCCGCCCCTCACTTGACTAGGATCATGTCTCTGAGAGCAAGCAATGGGTACAAGTAGAACATAGAACATGAGTTTTTAACAATACCGCGTCAGGACCTCTTGTGGCTACCTGAGAGAGCCTGGTCCTGCTCCCCACCCCCCTACCTCTAACATCCACATTTCTGTGTTTTTGGTGCATTATAAATAGCCAACAGACATTCCTGTCCAATCCATTCCCCCTTACTGCTTTAACTAATAACTAAGAATTTCTATCACATATATAAGTCACATATTACAGAGTAATAAACCATGTCTTTATTTTCATAGAGTCACATAAATGTTGTCTACATGAACTGGTTAGAAAAGCCTCAATGCATTTCAGATGGCCCTTATTCAGGTGGCACACACTGCTGAACTCAGCTGTGCAGATGGTAAGACTGGGTCAGACAGCAGCTTCTGAAAACTGGTGATTTTGACAGGCCTCTTCAACACTAGTTTCTCACTCTCAACCATCTCTAACATTAAGTCCTGATCCTCATTCAGGTGCCTGTGTTCATCCAACTACTGACCAGGGGTTCCCCAGGACTCAAATCCAGCAAACACTGTTCAACATAAAAGTCTAACACTCAGTGTAACACAGCAGACCGGATCAAAAGCATGACAAATGTTTAAAGCACTGAATCTAAGCACTGAGTAATGAAGTGCTTGCGGGCCTCAACATCCTTACCTCACATTACAGCACCACTAAGCCGCACCAGAATACACCAGAACACAACAGTCAGAATGAACAGTAATTCTCAAAGGCAATGTTAAATGTTACACTCTTCCTCTTTACGGATGTACAACTGCTAGAGCACTAGCATCAAACTCGCACAGCACCCTCAAGGTAAGAACCCTTCCTGGCTCTAACATTTGTAACCTACCCTACACAGTGCCCCACTTCCACTTTTCACCAAATTGTTGGGAGAGGACTTTTTTCTACATAGTAAACTGGCTTCTTCCACTGGGCTGAGAGCCTGACTGTTTGTGAAAGTGGTAGTCCAACATTTTATTTTGCCCATGGAATCACCCTAATCCGGCATGTATGAAGAAGCCTAGGTAATGTAAAGTCTAGAAACTGCTCTGTGAACTGGAGAAGAGCAGAAAGCAATACCTCATATTGGGTGCAAGACTACTGTCCTTGCCCTAGGTGAATTACATAAAGCTTGGTGTCAGAGTACCACATTTACTATGAATCAGTAGTGAGACCAGACCTTTTCCTGTGTCAGAGTTATATGTATCCTAGTATCATGCACTGCAATTCTATATGCTTGTGGAGTGTATGCATCTGCAGTCAGTGTATAGCACAGGCAGTATTATGCCTCAATTCGTAGTAGAAGTCTGAGTACCGGGACCAGTGGGATTCTTTCTGGATGGCCACTGGAATAGCATGGCACACGAAGGAGGGTTTTTCCTTGGCAGTGAAAGTGTAATAACTGCATTACCATGGTTGGAGGGAGGCGATCCAGACACTGAAGTGAGGGAGGATAAAGCTAGGGCTGCCTTTATAATTTCAATGAGTGGAGGGCCTTATTATCAAAAGGCTCCTGACGAGTTCTTCAAAGCACTGCTACTTGTTAGTTTTGGGAAGGGATTGGACTGGAGTTTTGTTATTCAAGGTGATGACATTTTTAAGCAGGGCACTGTGTTTTCCCTTTTCCTCAGTACCACTTCATATGGACAGACAGGTGCAGCAATCTCACAACCACTGATATCATTAAGCTAACATAGCTTATTACTTAAAAAAGCACTTACCATTCTTATCTGTAGTATCCAAAAGAATAATCTGCACACCATATTATTCTTGTCAAATTTCAGTCAAACCCATCCAGTCGTTTTTGGGCTAAAAATGAGTACAAAGTCTATAGGAAATGCACTTGTGACAAAACTTGTTTTGGGACTCAGTTTTTTCTTTGCACACCCTTGCCAAGCACTACCCTCAGCATCCATGTTTAAGTGAGCTGATGTCCAAATTATTAGCTCTCAACTCCTCCAATGAGTATCAAACCGTCAGCGACTTCTTTGACTCACTGTTCTATAGTTATTAATACAGTTGCCTAAATAGCCAGCTAATCTCGTTTTTTGAGGGGATATAGTTTGTAGAACCAACTGAGGGCTTGTGAATGTGGTAGGGCCTGGAACCCCTTTTATTGGCAGCATTGAATTTCATGAACAGCATCAACTTTATCATTTCTTTAAAGAAAGTTTAAAAGCTTAGTTTATTTTATATGGTGTTGAATAACCATTAGCAGGGTACCCAACTGCAAGTGATGGGAGTCCCAGAGGAGCTAGATCAAAATGAGTATTGGGTTTGCATACCTGTTGGTCCTCCAGCCAGAAGCAGCAGAGAATAAGGTCAAGAGGCCTTATACACTCACCACCAGCTATCAGATATCCGTCAGTGGCCCTAGAGAGACAGTAATGGTGGGGGTGACCACAATGGATTGAAGGAATCAATTCCTGTGTTAAGCCATTAAACCTAAATAAGTGAAAGTGTGGGACAGGAGACTCCTATTCTTTCCCCGACTTACCCTCCGCTAGATTGGTGGGAAACAAGTCCTTACTGGGCATTAATCAGTAGCGGACATCTAGAGGACTTTGGGCCACCATGAAGTAGCACGTAGAACTGGCAGTAATTTGTAAGGGCAACAAATATATGTTCATGATGAAGGCAATCATGCATAATCTGTGCCATAAATGTGAATACTTTTGTTTCAATATTGTTGGTTACCTGGTGTTTGTTGAGGAAGGGGTGACTACGTTTGTCCCCTTCGGCGGAGCAGGCTCAATGATAGCTTCTCTGCAAAGGTTGGGTGTGAAGTGGCAAAGTGTAACTTGGACCCTTGCATTCTTCTAGACATGTTTCTCAGTTTTCCCCCTTTCCCTTTGACTATTAGCAGTCTTGGTGGTTTTATTTTTGCATTTCTAAATCTAAGGTCAGGATGTAACTTTAGGCTTAGTTGGGGTTGTACCACCAGCCCAGTTGGATTGTAGGTGGGGTTCTGTGTTAATTGCGACACCAAATCATGACAGTTAATCCAGAAAAAAGTTTCAGTCCCAGAAACAGACACTGCTAATTCATAGAAACTGAAGATTGACGACAGATGAGATGGAAGACTAGGTACTGTACCTCTTAGTTTATTTATCTGATAGTTTCTATTATAATAAAGGACTGGCCCTCATTGTTAAGGCAGTTACTGTTTGAACCTAACTTGCCAGAGGACTCAACAAACTCTTGATTAGACTGTATAAAACGTAAGTAGCATACACAGGACAGTTATCATATGAATTCACTGATTCATTGGCCGGCATTATCAGCTAGATTGCGGCTGAGAGGCCTAAGTGACAGTGAAAACGTTTAAAGAGCACGGCATCACACTGCTTTGCATTTCATTTGATCAGAGTGGCTTCTAATGTTTAATACAAACGTTAAAGGTAAGTTAGCGCTCTTAGATTTTTCTTTTTCCAGTAAATAAAGTAATGTCAGGTAAAAATACTGTGTTCCTTGTGATTTGAGTTATTAGCCTGTAAAATGGTAGTTCAAGAAGACGCCAAGGTGAGGAAACTATGAAGTAAAAACACATCTGGAGTGAAATATTTAGCTAGGTGTTAAATGGAATAACAAACACATTTTAGACTAACTGGTAGACAGTTTACATAGAAAGTAAATTTTTAATTCTGGATTATTTACCAATAAGCAAGCATCGGGCAAGGTTTGCTTGCTGTGCTGCAGGGATTACCCCATCAAATTACAATGTCAGCATTGTATTTGCCTTGCAGATTAATTTTCTTTGTACAGTGAAACTCGGGCTTTGAAAAAAAAAGTACTCACCAGAACAAAGGTCTTTGTAGAACTGTTGGTTGGTCAAAATCTGGGTAAGAACAGTTCGCATAGCGCCTCCCATTTTTGTCAATTCCTCGAGAAAAGAAATATGTGGATCCAGTGTCTGAAGAATTTTATTTAGGTCTTTTTCCGATGGTACATCTGCTGCTACAAAGAAAAATAATTGGATTCAATAATAAACACTGATAGTAAATCACAACTGGCTGACTACACTTGTAAGTGGCACACCATCATTTGATCTCTAGGCTCCCAACACATTAATTCATATTATCAACTCTGTCAACGTTGAACACTGAATTTAGAGCTGAATGACACAGATTATCAATAAAATGGATTAATGAGCATATGTTCTCTACATTTATGAACCCCTTAACGGCTGACGTTTTTTCACCCCTGATACGGAGTCCCCATGTTGATGCGTGCAGCACTTTGCGATTAGGATTGATACCTTTTTCCCATGAAATTAATTCAGGCCAAGCTTGTTAAATGTTTTCCCTGCATCTTGGGATTCTAAATGAATCCAAGGTTTGGGGATACTCATGGAGGGAACTGAGCAAGTAGCCAATATATAGGAACATTTGGGATTTTGTTGAAAAATGGTAAAAGAAAAAGATTTGTGCAAGTAAATATATATATATTTGTTTTCTAAAAAAGGCATCAAAAGAGGATTTCTGTACTCATATCACCACATCTTTCCTAGCTTTCAGGAAGAAGCAGAGTTGTTAAATAGAACCAAACACTTTTGCCACAGTGGTTGCCTTTTTTAGCTGGTAATCCATGTTTCCTATTCTATATATTTTTTTTTATATTCCAACATACTTGCAGTTTTCAGGTGTGAAGCCCAGTGGTGAACCCAGAAAGTTAAACATTTCTGGGTACCAGACATTATTCTGAAATCCGCAAAGCTTAATTTCTGTAGTTTGTTCATGGATTTCCCAAAGAAACTAGTTGTTGAATTAAAAAATAATGACAATAAGTAGTTAAAAAAAAAAACTGGTGAAGTTTCCATCTGTAACTGTTTTACCCTAATGGCCCATTTTACAAAAGTAGCTTAACAATGCATCAGTCAAACCCTTCTGGTCGCAGAGATATAGGCCCTCATTATGACCCTGGTGGTTTGAAGACCGATAGGACCACAGTGACGGCCTCACCACTGACGGGCAGGCGGTGAAGACCACCACATTATGAGTGTGGCCGTTTGGCCTCTGGCCAAACCACCACATCCCGCTTGTACTGCCAGGGCAGTAGGACAGCCGGGCCAGAAGACAGCACCTCCGGACCGGCTATCCACTGAAGACCGCAGCGGTTTAATGAGTCGGCTTTCCGCCAGGGTTTCCGCTGTGGTAGCACCTCCATGAAAACCCTGGTGGAAATTCCTTTCCTTTCACTGGCAGACGACTCCCCCAAACCCTCTCTACAATTACAATACCCCCACCCCCTCTTTCATGTCTGCACCCCCTCCCCCAACCCTACCGTCCCCCGGACGCACACACACACGCACCCCACACACACTCATTCACCAACACTTACATACATGCATTCACCAACAAGCATACATACACGCATTCACCAACACTTACATACACATATTCACTCACACGCATACATACTCATTCATTCGGGAACAGGCATTTCGACCGCCGGCAGCGCCTCGTCATCAGGACACTGCTACGCTGTATTACTGCTCATAATACGGCCCCCGGTGAAAGCACCTCTGCGTCCCTGACCGCCAGCACAACTGAAGGATTTCAGCCCAAATTTTGGCGGAAATCCTTCAGTACTCATAATATGGGGGTCGGAAGATTCTGGCGTCCGCGGCTTCGGCCGAAGTCGTAATTAGGGCCATAGTGTTTATGGTTGTTTAAAACATGTGATACCCAGAGCCAACAACTGAGCAGCAGCTTTTGAAAGTTATCCTTTGTGTACCAACCATGCAACTATTCATATGGTAAAGCCTAATGAATGGAAAGTGGATATGAGGGCAACCTTTGCATTTTTTAAACGTGCACAAGATACTGAATTTAGGATTAATGGTTATATGTAAAATTCTATATTTGGGGTAACCCATAATATCTTATGTTTCAGAAAGAATTTTGCAAAATGTGTTCTTGCACTGGCTCACATCTGAAAGTCAAAAAATGGAGAGAGCTCCAAATGTTATTAACAAATATTCTACTGCTCTGTGTTTGCACACAACTCCTGATAAAAATGGTATCCCTTTTGTGTAGTTGAGTTCTACAAATGGAAAGACACCAAAACACAACATGGAGAAATTCATCTTCTGGCATGGAAAACAATGAATTATTGCGATGTGGGGTGTTGCAGAATTTGGGCCCAGGCTTCAGCACACTCAGAGAAACCTACCAAACTCAGATATTTTTCAAAACTAGACATCCAGAGGAGTTCAAGGTGGTATGTGTCCTGCTTGAATTCACCTATGTTTTCTTACCTAGGATGCCCTGAAAACCTCAAATCTTGGTTACAATCACACAGTTTCCTCACATTTCTGTTAAGGAAAGTTCTGGAACCTACAGGTTTCAACAAAATTCCTACCACCCACTATTCCCACACTTCTCATGATAAAAACAGCACACACTTGTGTGAATGGCCCGGCGCCTGCAACAGAAAATGCCCACAGACGCCATGTGGAAACAAACAAGTTACTTACATTCAGCAGCGCACTTTAAAGTGGATACTCTAACCGCAGTCTAGCCCCAAGACCGGATCTTAAGTTGTTTTTCAAATCAATGCTCATGCATTCCACCAAGTGGGGGTGTTTATCTTTGCACCCAGTGACACACCACCCCGTTACTGGCAGAGTGGTTATGCATATAATTGCCACCCTTGTGCTCTGATGTCAATTCCTTTCTTTAAGTGCCTTAGGGCGCCGATTTGGAGCTCCAGTTCTGAATGTCATTTTTCCCACAACTTCAAAGCTTTCTTTTGAGGTTCCTAGTCCCAGAATGGATTTCTTAGTTGGTCCTGATGCACACTGTATTTCCTGAGGAATCGTTAATCCTGTCGCAAATCATGGCCTTCAAAGAGGCCACATCACGAATATTCAGTGGCGGTTAAGCTCTCTCAGAGCCTTCAGGCCTCAAAAAGCCATAGTGCCACCAGTTTGGGTACAGCTGGCGAGTTCCTTCTTCGTGCAGTTTGTCCACATGTGACCAGCTATCAGCCCATACTGACTCCAGAACAGATTTCCACTCCAGTCTTATGATTCACTTCGGTGCAAACTCCACCAGCATGAAAGAGTGATCTGGTGACTATGCCCATGTCAGACCAAAAGCCGATAACAGCCCAAGCTTGACCAATGTCATGCTATAAAATTACAAAAGCACAACTGGCCGCCATGGAGTTAGACTTTAACCTTGTATCTCAATCACACTGCAACAACCAGCAGAGTCTTCATTATCTTTAGGTGTGACCTGATCCTGTGCCAGAGTACTATGCACCACAAGATATTTGATGAAGATCGTGGTGATGGTGAGGAGGATAATGATGGCAGTACTGAAGGGGATGGTTTGGTCTACCCCCTAATTTTTCTGATGATGCCTTATACCTTAAGTTACAGAATGCTAATGGGTTTGCTACCTATCCTGAGACAAAGCTCGACTCGCCACATGGGACACCAACAGAAGTAACCGCCTCATTAGCATTAGTGGCTCAGAAGGTAGCAGAGGTACTGGAGTTACAGCTGCCTTCTACTGTGACTACAAGAAATGTTTTGACAGAAATTCTGCCACATGGGTCAGCAACACCCGAGACTTCATTACATTTATTGATTTCCTATTAGACAGTCTGATGGCTACTTGGTCGGAACCATGTTCTTGGCAACCTATGAATAGACACGTGGCCAGCCATTATAGACTGATGCCTTGTGACCTAGATTTTCTCACCAAGCTGCAGAGTGCCTCTTTGGGCAGGCTTTGACGAGTGAAGTGAATCCACATCCATTTCAACTGCTCGCACGGATAGACAATCCACGTGGTTCCCAATTTGGACCTGTGAGGTCACTGAAGCCTCCTCTGGGGGGTCCGGGACTGCTTAGAAAATTATATAACATTAACAGATGAGGTCCCCAGTTTTCAGTAATGACCCAGTAGGTGGTCCCAGGATTCCAATAATAATTCAGTGGGGGTCCCCGAGTTCCAGTACTGATAAAGTGGGGGTACGCAGATGCCAAAATGTTGGGAACCACTGCTTTAGTCAAAGGCATGTTTGCTTCCATCAGTCTTGCACTGCAATTAGTGATACAGGCAAAGCTGTCAGACATCTTTTTGTTTGTTTTGTATTTAGCCCACCAACGCCTTGCAGTACACACTATAAAAATTTTATTTGTCAGGCCTTTCTACTTTTGACCGACCGCCCTTGTTCAAATCACCGTTATGATGAGGTTTCTTAAAGATTAGACATATATTCCCTCCTGCGTCATTTGTGAAGCCACACTGAAGGGCCTTGATTTGGTTTTGACGTTCGTCATGTGTATGCCTTTCAAGCAGATGCATAGCTGCTCGCAGAGTCTCCCGACTCAGATGAAGCCATGTTGATGCATGAGTGAATTACAGGCATTTTCACAGCAACTTCACTACACCACCTTCTTCCAGGACAATCTGGCGCTTAGGACTCAAATAGCCTCCTCACACAAAATTTCTGAATCCCTTTCTTTTTTGGCCAACACATCACTTTATCAGCTTTCTTTGCTCCCTCTGGTCTTTTTAAAGATGTGGAGAGGCTAGAGTAGTTGGACCCCAAAAGAGCTTTAGCTTTTACAATGACTGCAAGGACCATTGAGTGGATAATCAGTTTTTTTGTGGAGTTTTCTGGAGAAAAGCAAGGAAAAACTGCACAGAAAGGGACCATGTCAAAGTGGAGACTTCTCAACATTAAGATCAGCTACACAATGGCCAAGAACCAGCTCGAACCCATTTCGCCATGGGTAAGGCTTCTACCACTGCATTTGCACACACAGTGTGTGTTCCTGACATATGCTAGGCTGCAACATGGCATCAGTGTATACTTTCACAAATCACTACTTCTTTTACGCTGAGCTCTGGAGGAAAGGACACTTTGCCCACATGGTCATGCAAGTTTTCTTGGTCTGAACCCACTCCAGAGACCCTCCATCTTGGGGAGGTACATCTTTCACATCTATTCTTGGGTGAGGAATCACCAGCTAGGACTATACATCGTAAGAACCTAGTAACTTAACTTTGGTAATCTTTCAGGTGGACGCTCCATCTAACTGCAGATTCCCAACTGCCCTGCCTCCTCCTTGTTCTATGGAGTGACATCCTTTGAACTTCTAAAAAAGTTAGTATTCAGCAACAATTGTTCATGCACATGCATCTGTTGTCACGGTAAAAGCTAAGATTAGAAACTGAAGTCAACACGCAAGGGTGGCACCGCTTTGCTACAATATTTCCAGGGTGGTGTGAAGTCAACACAGAGCCATGTGTCACCAGTTAGAGCACATAGGAGCACTGGTCTGAAAAAAACCTCCAGATCCAGTCTACTACATGAAGAATATTCTCAGGGGAGAAATCTGCTGTTTGATGTAGTATCCACCAGAAGAACAAGTTACTTACCTTCGGTAAAGCCCTTTCTGGTGGATACACTAGCTACCTGTGGATTCCTCACCTAATGAATTCTCCCAATGAGCCAGCATTCGACGGAAATTTTCTTCCCAGCTCTGCACGTCGACGAGGACGTCACAAGTGCCCGACTCCCACGCGACGCAGTCTGACGTCATCGAGGCAATAAGAGGTCCTCGCAGGCATGCTGACGTCAGTTTTCACCATTTGTGTACGTGCCTTCAAGGCGGACAGGTGACTACCGACAATACATACTCGACATGAATACAGTCAAATATAAAACATAACCTTTAATCAAATATAAACATTAAAATATCAAATATATTTATATATGTGTGTGTGTATATATATATATATATACACACATACACACACATATATATACACACACACATAAACACATATGTACATGTATCTACATATACCATCAAACATATATACACCTCCTTATATACATACCCACCCTAGGATATCTTGGTAAGACCAACCAGGCAATGGGGGGGCGGGTGGAACCATGAGAAATCCACAGGTAGCTAGTGTATCTACCAGAAAAGGCGTTACCGAAGGTAAGTAACTTGACCTTCTGATGGATACAACTACCTATGTGTTCCTCACCTGATAAATAGAGTCCCAAAGCAGTACTGCACTCGGTGGCGGGTGCCTGAATGGTCACACTAAGAAATCCTGCAGCACGGACTGTGCAAAATGGCCATCCCTTCTAACCTCTGAATCCAAGCAATAATGCTTCGCAAAAGTATGGAGAGAAGCCCAAGTTGCTGCCTTACAAATATCAGCCACAGGAACACCTCTAGACAAAGCCCTCTAAGCCCTGGTGGAATGGGCTCTAATTCCAACAGGAGGAACCTTCTTTGCCAAGGAATAACAAATTTTTATGCAAAGAATGACCCGCTTGGATAGTGTTCTTTTGTGGACCGCCTTGCCCTTCCTCTTCCCCACGTAGCCGATGAAGAGCTTTTCTTCCACTCGGAATTCTCTTGTTCTGTCAACGTAGAAGCTTAAAGCTCTTTTAGGGTCAAGCCAATGGAGTCTCTCCTCCTCTTTCGATGGATGGGGAGGAGGATAAAAGGATGAGAGCGTAATAGACTGCCCTAAATGGAAGGGTGTAACAACCTTCGGTAGGAAAACCGCCCTGGTCCTCAGCACCACTTTGTCCGCATGGAAAGAAGTGAAAGGGGGTTTAACGCTAAGCGCTTGAAGTTCACTCACTCGCCTAGCCGATGTGATGGCTATAAGAAAAACAGTTTTTAACACTAACAACCTTAAGGGGCATGAATGTAAAGGTTCAAACAGTGAACCCGTCAAGAATCTGAGTACTAAATTCAGATCCCATTGAGGCATAATAAAAGGAGAGGGAGGGAACTTATTAGTAAGAACTTTTAAGCACCTTACAACTATAGGGGATTTAAACAAAGAGGGTTGATCAGGAAAGCACAGAAAGGCCGACAAATAGCCCTCAACAGTCGCAACTGCACAACCCCTCTGCGACAAGGACAACGCAAATAATAAAATGTCCGACAAATGGGCCCATAAAGGATCAATTTGTTTCGCTCCACACCAGGCTACACATTTTGCCCATCGACTAGCATAGATTGATTTGGTGGAGTGTCGCCTGGCCGATAAAATAACGTCCACCACTTCCAGCGGGAGAGAAAAGGAACTCAGATTGCCCCGTTCAATCTCCAGGCATGCAGGTGCAGACTCTGGAGGTGGGGGTGTAGAACCTGCCTTTGCGACTGCGAGAAGAGGTCTGCCCTGTGAGGGAGACGGAGCGGAGGGCACAGTGAGAGTTGGAGAAGATCCACTCCCTTCGTGGCCAATCCGAAGCTATTAAAATGACTTGTGCCCGGTCTTGGCGAATCTTCCTCAGAACCCGAGAAATTAAGGGTATGGGGGGAAACGCATAAAGCAATTGGCCATGCCAGGGCATCTGAAACACGTCCCCCAATGCCCCTTGCCCTGGATACTGGAGGCTGCAGTACGACGGGCAGTGCGCGCTCTCCCGAGTGGCAAAGAAGTCTACCTGAGGAAATCCCCACATCCGGAAGCTGTAAAGGATCAGATCTGGATGGAGACGCCACTCGTGATCGACTGAGAAGTGCCGACTGAGACTGTCTGCACGTACGTTTTGAACTCCGGCCAGATGGTTTGCTAATACACAAACCTGATGGTCCTGTGCCCAGGACCAAAGCCATAGAGCTTCTCTGCAGAGAAGGTACGACCCTACTCCTCCCTGTTTGTTGATGTACCACATTGCGGTAGTGTTGTCCGTCAGAACCTGGACCGACTGACCACAAAGGAAGGGAAGGAAGACCTTGAGAGCTAAACGTATCGCCCGCAATTCCAACAGATTGATGTGAAACATCTGTTCCACTGGAGACCAACGTCCTTTGAGCTCCAGGCCCCCCAGTTGAGCTCCCCACCCCAGAGTGGAAGCATCCGTTAGCACCGTGGTTACCAGAGGCAGCAGTGAAAACGGCCTTCCTTTGGAAAGATTGCCGTCCACAGCCCACCATCGTAGAACCGCTGCAGTGTCTCTGGAGATCTTTATTGACTCCTCGAGATCCCCTTTGTGTTCAAACCACTATCTGCGCAGGCACCACTGAAGAGCCCTCATGTGCCAGCGTGTATGAGTGACCAACAGAATGCATGAGGCCAACAGACCGTGCAGACTAAGGACCTTGAGGACTGGAATGATCGCTCCACTTTGAAACATTGGAATAAACGCCTGAATGTCCTGAATCCACTGAGGCGGGGGAAAGACCCGATTCAACGTTGTGTCCAGAACTGCCCCTATGAACAGGAGGCGTTGAGAGGGCTCCAGGTGAGATTTGAGCACATTTACTGAAAAGCCCTGATCGAACAACAACTGGGTTGTCACTTGCAGGTGAAGCAACACGACCTCTGGAGACTTGGCCTTGATCAACCAATCGTCCAGGTAAGGGAATACCGCTATCCCCTTCCTCCTGAGATGCGCTGCAACCACCGCCATCACCTTCGTGAAGACTCAAGGCGCAGAAGTAAGACCAAAAGGGAGGACCACAAACTGATAGTGTTGAAACCCCACCACAAACCAGAGATACTTCCTGTGCGACTTGAGAATAGTGAAAGTAAGCATCCTGCAAGTCGACAGACACCATCCAATCTTCTTTGTTCAACGCCAAAAGCACCTGCGCTAGGGTCAGCATTTTGAACTTGTCCTGCTTGAGGAACCAGTTCAAAACCCTCAGGTCCAGGGATAGGCCTCAACCGACCATCCTTCTTGGGGATCAGGAAATATCTTGAATAACAACCTGAACCCTTTCCTGCTCTGGGACCAACTCCACTGCACCTTTTGATAATAGGGTCTGAACTTCCTGTTGCAACAACAGGTCTTCTGTGCAAAAGGAGGGACGGGGAGGGATGGAAGGGAGAAACTCCCGAAAGGGAAGTGCATAACCTTTTTCCACAATATTGATGACCGCGGAATCCGATGTGATCAGCTTCCACATGCGGAGAAAATGAAACAACCTTCCCCCTACAGGAGAAGTATGGGATGGAATGGACGGAGGACTAAGGCTGCTTTCCCTGTTGCACCCCCTGCCCCCGAAGGAAGAGGAAAGGCAGGGTGCTGCTGGGTGACTCCTCTGGTTCAAACTCTACCCCTCCCTCTAAATGACCTACAGGGAAGCATAGATGGTTGTTGGCCTGCAGGCTGGAGTCTCCCACGAAAGGAAGAGCCTTGTCCAAACCCCCTGAACCTTCTGAATGATCTGAACGGGGGTTGTGGTTGAAGCCTGAAAACCTAGGGACTTTGCCTTAGAGCGCTTCAAGGAGAGCAGGCTAAGTCAGCTTTTGAACCAAATAGCTTGTCTCCATCAAATGGCAAGTCTAAAAGAGTTGTTTGCACATCAGATGAAAAACCAGACGATCTCAGCCAAGCATGTCTCCTGGTTGCAATGGATATCACCATCACTCTGGCCACCGAATCTGCAGTATCTAACCTGACTGAATGACCTGAGTTGCTGCCGCTTGTGCATCAGCCAAAAGACCCCCCATGTCCTGGGGCAAATCTGGCATCTCAGCCTTAGTCGCATCCATCAAGGCATGGATATATCTTCCTAAAACACAAGTGGCGTTAGCAGACTTCAGGGCCATACTGCAAGATGAAAAGATCTTCTTGGCCGACTGCTCCATCCTTTCCAACTCCCTGTCTGATGGTGCCCCGGGGAACGAACCAGGAGCTGAGCGTAAGGAGCAGGATGCCTGAACCACCAGACTCTCTGGAGTCGGATGCCTAGAGAGGAAGCCCGGGTCCCCAGGAGCCACTCTATCTCCTCGCCACTGATCTGCTAACTGCAGTTGAAGACACTGGTTTCCTCCAAACCTCAAGAATCGGTTCAGTGAGAGCCTCATTAAAAGGCAGGAGCGGCTCTGCAGCGGCCAAAGCCGGATGTAACACCTCTGTGAGGATATTGGTTTTCACCTCAGCTGCAGGTAACGGGAGATCTAAAAAGTCTGCTGCCTTCCTCACCACTGAGTGGAATGAAGCAGCTTCCTCAGTAAGCTCACCTGGAGAAGCTAGGGCCCACTCTGGGGAAGTATTGAGACCGCTGGCAGAGTCCAAACCCTGAAAGTCCCCCAGGGGCTCTGCAATCTCACCTTCCTCTAGGAGCTGCTTCTGATACTCCTGCTCCTCCAATAGTCTTCGAGCCTTCCTCCTCGAGTGCAACCTGGCCTCTATCCTCGGCGTCGATAAAGAATTAGCCGATGCCCTCGGCTGACGCTGATCTTCGGATTCCTCCGATGCCTGATCCATCGGCGCCATGCAAAGACAAGCCCTCTTCGCCAGCGTCAATTAGAGTTGTGGCAAAGTCAACGGTGCCACCGGATCAGCTGAAACCACCAGCGTCGAAGGTCTTCTCGGCGACGTCAAAGGCACCGGTGTAGGACCAGCACCTTCCACTCGGCAGAAGGGCATAAAAGGCGTCGGCTTGTATGGAGCCGGAACGCCAGACCAAAAGCTAATGGACCTGAGGGACCAGCCAGTGCACCGCCAGGAGCCATGGAGCTGAAGATGCTGTACATCGCATTTAAGAATGCGCCTGATCTGCACCCGGAGCCTGGAAAGCAGGATGCCCCTGCGGTGTCAGCGCTGACTGCGACGTTGGCACTGGATCCGGCACCTCTGACTGTGCAAGCAACAAGGCAGGACTGGCGAGGCTCGTCCACTTCAAAAACCAACGGCGTCGGAGAAGCCTTAGGACTTTGAGGCTGTGGTGTCACTGTCAGGCTGACCTCCCACGTCGTACGATGCCGAGCAGATGGAGATCTCGAATGAGATCGGGCTTTCCCCGAACAACGTCGGGAATCATGCCAACGCCGAGAGTCATGACGACGCCCTCTCTTATGTGAAGATTTCAAATAAGACCTCCGATGTCGGAGCTTTTCCTTCTTCTTTGATTTAGCCCAAAACAGCTTGGCTTCACACTCTTAACGCCTTTGGGTTCATCTGTTGACACGAACCACAGTCTTCCACGTCATGCTCGGAGCTCAAGCACCATAAACAGTCATTATGCGGGTCCGTCACAGACATATGGCCCCCGCACACCTTACAAGGCTGAAGCCGGACTTCCGTGGTGGAGACATTTTTACTACAAAGTATCTCTTTCTGAGAAACAGTAGCTCCCCAAGAGCCAGGAGAAAAAAACGTTACTCGAAGGCACGGGAAAAAAAGGAACTGACGTCAGCACGCCGGCGAGGACCTCTTATTGCCTTGATGATGTCAGATGGCATCGCGTGGGAGTCGGGCAATTGTGACGTCCTGGTCGACGTGCACAGCTGGGAAGAAAACTTCTGTCGAATGCTGGCACATTGGGAGAATTCATTAGGTGAGGAATCCACAGATAGTTGTATCCATCAGAAAAAGTGTTAACAAAAGGTAAATAATTTGTTTGTCTCCATGTTAATTTGTTGGGGCTGTTCCTATTACGGGGGCAGCAGAACATAAGAGAGGAATTATCTTTCATCAGGAAATAAGTGGGAATGGCGGGTGGGAGGAATCGCTGGCTCTCAACAGGAATGACAGGAAATTGTGTGATTTTTGCAAAAGTTAGCAGTTTGCAAGACATTCCAGATAAAAAAGGTAGAGGGATCCATACAAAAATCACACCAACCTGGACTCTCCTGCTTGTCTATATTTCAGAAAAGTCTGGGTTTGGTAGGTTTCCCTGGTTGCAGAAGACCTCGAACCAGAAGAGTGCCCAATTTCAGCTTTGCAAGTGAGAGGAAATTTGTATTTATCCCCACACTGCCAACCGCTATGTCAAAACTACACTAACTTGCGCCCCCATCATCAACAGTTTTCTCATCAATAACTTCACTGAAATGTTGCAGTGATATTATCAATGATATCATAGAAGATGTCATGAGTGATGTCATATATGGGTTAATTAGCAGTGCATGGCAAGGGAGCAAGTTATAGTTACCTTAGGGCATGAATTATAGTTACTTGAGATAACTGATGAATTTCTATGGTACTGTTTGTGTAAAATCTGAACCTAACTATAACGTTCCTGTCACCTTTGTTTTTTTCTATGAATGTCTATGTTTTTTTATTTGATATTTCCTAACTATAACATCCCTGTAACCTGGGTGTGGGAGTGGTTGTGCGGGTGCGTAAGTAGGTGTGTGATGAGTGAGTGTGGCTGGCTATGTGGGTCTGTGAATGATTGTGCTGGTGGCTACGTGGGTGTGTTATTTAAGTGTGTGAGAGGTTGTGTGGGTCTGAGAGTGGGAGTGTGGGTCTATGAGCAGGCGCATGAGTGACTGTATGGGTGTGTGGGTGTCTAATTGAGTATTAGTGTGTGTGAGTAGGTGTGTGGATTTCTGAGTGGGTGTATGTCTCTCTTTGTAAATGTAATTGGGGTTTGGCTCCGCGGATCCACCTGAACTCGGGAGGATCCGTGTGGATCTGCGGATCCTTGTGTGCTTAAAACAATATTTTCTTGCTCTTGAGGGTTCCTCATAGACCCCTCTATTAGTCCCATATGGCCAGTGTACCTCTACCTTGACACCTTCTATCACTTTTAAATGTTATTATCCCCGCTGGCATCTGAGGCCCATTGAACAAAATGGTGGCCACAACTTTCCTCTCAGATTGTGGTCAGCCACTCATGGCATTGCTGTTAGCACGTGGATCCGCAAATCCACCAGGATCTGAAGCATAACTTGTGGTTTTTAGGCAAGGGTTGATTAAGTGATTTCCATTGGATCGCAGGAGGTTTATTGGGCTGGATTCGAACTTTATTCACCAGTTTCAAAGTCGGCCGTCAGACCGTGGCATGATATAAACATATATATTTTAGAATGTCACTTACGCAGTGTACATCTGTTCGTGGCATGTAGTGCACATTCAAATGCTGTGCATATATCGCCATCTAGTGTTGGCTTGGAGTGTTACAAGTTGTTTTTCTTCGAAGAAGCTTTTTTCAAGTCACGAGATCGAGTGACTACTCTTCTCGGTGACTCGGTGATAGGGCGCATGGGCATCGAATCCTTTGTTAGATTGTTTTTTCTCAGGAGGGTTAAGTAAGGAGTGAAGAATTGTATATGTACAAATATATACAGTAAGTAAAGAATAAGTACATGCAACATATATACATATCTACATAATAAAGTGCTACAACGGCTACAGGGTTCCGGGGAGAAGGGAGGGTGCATGCGAATCTGCAGCACTACATGCCACGAACAGATATACCCTTGATAAGTGACATTTTCCGTTCAATGGCATGTGTATCAGCAGCTACACATGCTGTGCATAGACTGAAAAGCAGCCCCTCTCCTAAGTAAGCAGTGGCTAGCCTGTAGGAGTTGAAGTAGTTTGAAATAGTGTTTTAAACTCTGCTTGTCCAACATCTGCTTGTTGTCGAGATAACACATCCACACAGTAGGGTTTAGTAAATGTGTGTGGTGTGGACCATGTGGCTCCTTTGCATATGTCTGCCATTGGTATATTTCCTAAGAAAGCCATTGTAGCTCCTTTCTTTCTAGTAGAATGAGCTTTAGCAGTTACTAATAGTTGCCTACTAGCTTTAAGATAGCAAGTTTGAATACACTTTACTATCCATCAGGCCAATCCTTGTTTGGAAATAGGAGTACCCTTATGAGGCTGTTGGAAAGCCACAAAAAGTTGTTTAGATTTTCTAAAGTCTTTCGTTCTGTCTATATAATACATAAGAGCTCTTTTGAGATCTAGAGTGTGGAGAGCTCTTTCAGCAACTGAATCTGGCTGTGGAAAGAAGACTGGCAATTCCACTGACTAACATGAAAAGGTGAAACCGCTTTGGGTAAAAAGTTTGGATTTGTCTTAAATACTATTTTGTGTTTGTGTACTTGGAAGAAGGGTTCTTCTAAAGTGAATGCTTGAATTTCACTTACTCTTCTTAAGGAAGTAATTGGTACCAGGAAAGCAACCTTCCATGAGAGAAATTAAAGAGCACAAGAATGCATGGGTTCAAATGGTAGACCCATAAGTCTTGTGAGCACAAGTTAAGATTCCATGCAGGAGCTGGTGGAGCTGTAGGTGGAATAACTATTTTAAGACCTTCCATAAAAGCTTTTATGACAGGAATTCTAAACAGAGAGGTATGTTGTCTGTTTTGGAGGTAGGCTGATATTGCTGTTCAATTTTAATAGATAAAGATGCAATATGTGTTTTCTGTAAATGAAGCAAATAACATACAATACCCTGTATTGATGCTTTAAGTGGATCAATGTTTTTAGGTTGCCAGTAATCTACAAAATGTTTCCATTTATTTGTGTAGAACTGCCTGGTTGTAGGTTTACATGCTTGTTTTAGAATGTCCAAACATTCTGATGGAAGCTGTAGGTATCCACATTCTATGACCTCAGGAGCCAAATCACCAGGTTGAGCATACTGAGATTGGGATGCCTGATCTTACCCTTGTTTTGAGTCAAAAGCTCTTGTCTATTTGGGAGCTTGTGATGAGGTACTACTGACAGATCCAATAGTGCTGTGTACCAGTGTTGACGTGCCCACGTGGGGGAAATGAGTATCACAGTGAGGAAAGTGTGACAGATATTGTTAACCAGAACGGAATTAATGGGAGAGGGGGAAACACGTAAGCAAATATCCCTAACGAATTGATCCATAGAGCATTGCCCTTGGGTTGAAGGTATCTGGACGCAATGTTTTGGCATTTTGTGTTTTTGCTTGTTGCGAAAAGGACTATGTTTGGTGTTCCCCACATCTGAAAGCAATATTGAATTACTTGTGGGTGAATCTCCCATTCGTGTATTTTTTGCTGCGTCCTGCTCAAGAGGTCTGCTAGCTGGTTGTGTATCCCTGGGATGTATTCCGCTAGCAGGTGAATGTGATTGTCAATTGCCCATTTCCAAATTGTTTATGCTAGAAGAGACAATCGAGATATGTGCCCCCCCTCCCTTGTTTTTGCAGATAATGCATTGTTGTCATGTTGACTGTCCTTATTAAGACTGTTTTGTGTATGATCTGTGGTTGGAATGCTTTGATGGCTAAGAACACTGCCAGCAATTCCAAGTGGTTTATGTGGTAAGTTTGCTGGACTGAGTCCCATTCCCCCTGTATTGTAAGATAGTAGACATGGGCTACCCATACTGTCATTGATGCATGTGTAGTGATTATGATCTGTGGCACAGGGTCTTGGAATGGCCACCCTTTTGATAAGTTGGTGTGATTCCACCATTGCAGAGATTTGTAAGTTTGGAGGTCCAACAACACTAGATCCTGTAGTTGACCCTGTGCCTGAGACCATTGTTGCAAGAGACACTGTTGCAGTGGTCTCATGTTTAGATGTGCATTGGGCACTATTGCTATGCATGATGTCATCATTCCCATAGCCTCATGACAAACCTTACTGTGTAAGTTTGATTGACCTGTAACTGGGATATGAGAGTGTGAAACGCTTGGATTTGTTGTGGATTTGGGTAGGCTAATGTTGACTGAGTGTTCAGAATTGCTCCTAGATAAGGTTAAATCCGTGCTGGCTGAAGGCGAGATTTCTGGTAATTGATCGTGAAGCCTAATTTGTGTACGGTATCTGTTGTGTACTGTGTGTGCTGTTGACAGTTTCGAATGGAGCTGGCATTTTTTTCCAGTCATCTAGATAAGGGAAGACATGTATGTACTGTCTTCCGAGGATGCCAAAAGTACTGCTAGACATTTTGTGAAAACCCTTGGTGCTGCTGTTATTCCAAAGGGTAGTACTTTGAATTGATAGTGCTTGACTGCTATCACAAACCTTTAATACTTGTGGTGTGCTGGATGTCTAGGAATGTGGAAGTAAGCATCCTTTAGATCTAATGCTGTCATGTAGTCTTATTTTGTAACAAGGGAATGAGACTGAGAATTGGTCTGAGAGTACCATCCTTTTTGGTATGAGGAAGTATAGAGAATATACCGCTGTCCCTTGTTGACTGATGGGAACCATTTCTATTGCACCTTTGAGTAGAAGAGATTCTGCCTCTTGTTTTATCAGAGCAATGGGTTCGAGAGAAAGCCTGTGTGAGCGGGGTGGAACGTTTGGTGGACTGGAGATAAGTTCTAGGCAATAACCACTGCGGATAACTGACAGTACCCATTGATTTGATGTAATTTGTTGCAATGACGGAAATATTGCAGTATTTCTCCCACAGGAGATGTATGCTGTTTGGGGATGCAGGGAAAGTCACTGATTTGATGAGATGGAGGCACCTCTTGCGACAGGGGATTTACCTCTGAATGAGAAAGTGTGTCCTCTATAAGAGCCCCTGAAAGATCCCCTGGAATAATGTTGTTGTCCCTGTTTTTGTTGGGACGTAGAGGCCTCTGGAGTTTGTGGCTTAAACCCTGCTCTAAATTGAGGTTTGCAAAATGAGCAATGAAAAAGTTGTATGAAGGGCTCCATAGCCTTTGCTGTCTCAGGGTCCTTTTTTAATTTGTCAATGGTTGTATCCACCTCCAGTCCAAAGAGTTGCTGCTTATTAAAAGTCATGTTAAGGACTGCTTGTTATATTTCAGGCTTGAAGCCTAAGGACCTCAACCAAGCAGGTCTCCTTATTGTGACGCTAGTGGTTATTCCCCTAGCTGCCGCATCAGCTACGTCTAGTGCTGATCAGATCTGTTGATTAGCAATGGCTTGTCCTTCTTCCACTACTTGTGCTATTTTCTGTTGTTCCTTTGGGAGGTATTGCAGGAACTCCTGCATCTTATCCCAATGTGCCCTGTCACACCTGGCTAAAAGAGCTTTGGAGTCAGCAATTCTCCACTGATTTGCAGCCCGGGTTTTAACCCTTTTGCCTGCTGCATATAATTTGCAGCTTTCTTTATCAGGGGGAGCATCCCCTGTGGACTGGCTATTTGCCTGTTTTTCAGCTGCACTGACTACAATGGAATCTGGCAGTAAGTGCTATGAAATAAAGACTGGATCAGTTGGTGCCACTTTATAGTTTTTATTTATTCTAGGTGTTAATACCCTGGCTTGCTCTGGTTTTTTGAAAATGTAATTGGCATGCTTTAACATACCCGGTAACATTGGCAAACATTGATATTGTTTGTGAGTTGAGGAAAGAGTGTTAAATAGAAAATCCTCTTCTATTGGCTCAGAGTGCATCTGTACACTGTGATAGTCAGCTGCTCTGGAAATGACCTGATTGTAGGCTGTGGTATCTTCAGTTGGAGACGGTCTTGTGGGATACAAATCAGGATCACTGGGTGGGATTGGGTCAGAGTCATACATATCCCATGGATCCATGTTGTAAATACTATCATCCATATAGTCCCCATGTGAAAAAGCATGATAGTGTAGGTGAAGTTGGAGGTGGCGGAGAAGAGGGAAGATAAGGCGAATGCAGTGAAGAAAGCTGTACAGGCTTTGGCTTCTCGTTATGTTTAAAGATTTTTGCCGGTGAAAGGCCAGTATCCAAACTCTCTTGGAATGCTAGTTTTCTCTTTGTAACTGGAGGAGGAGAGGCAATAATCTTTCCAGTCTCTTTCTGGTTTTGAATCCTCCTTTGTGTTGTCCATGACCTCAATAATGGGTCTAATGTCTGTTTTATCCGCCTCCTGTTGTGAAGATGAAACCTGTTTTCTGCCCCCTAATGATTGCTCCAAAAGCTTGGCAGCAGCATGCTTCACACTGGCCGAAAAAGTGGTCTGTTCGGTAAGGGAAAGTATTTTCGGCTCCGAAGAGTGGCTTTGATGTTTTGACTCCGAAAAGGAGCGTGGATGTTTCAGCTCCAATGTGGTATGAAGCTGTCTCGGTTCCAAAGTGGAAGCCTCCATCTTTCGACTCGATGCCGAAACAGGCGTGACAGTCTGTTCGTGGGAGTGAGTCTTGGCCTTTTTCAGCGCCGAACCCGAAGTTCGGTCAACAATCTGTTGTTTTCAGGACGAACCATGGCCAGCAAGCAGTGGTAGACCCAAGGCCCTCTATGAGTTCTTTGTTTTTGATGAGAAGGGGCTGGTATACTCACGTACTGCACCGCATGGAGTACCTGATTGTCCTCATCTAAATCCTGGTCAGAGTCAGAGTCTTGAATGGAGACGGCAGTCTGTGCCTGTTCCTCACCAAAGATGTTGGGCGTTTGTTCAGTGGACTTCGACACCATCTCGAACAGCCTTGCTCTTCAATCTTGTAAGGTCTTCTTTGATCGAAAGGACTGACACGCCTCCCAGGTCTCTTCTTTGTGGTCGGGAGAAAGTCAGAGGTTGCACACCAAATGCTGATCAGTATAGGGGAACTTGGAGTGGTACTGAGGACAGAATCGAAATTGAGTCCGATCCATAAGCCTATGACGCAGTAGGCCCAAAAGGCCCCAGAAGAGCGCAGGCACCCAAAAGTGCGTCTAATCAATCTAGACACTACAATAGGATCAAGTGTAGTCAGAAACGCGATAGTAAACGATACCGACGTTAAGCAAAAGTAAAGAGAAGTTCAGATAATACCAAACCGAAAGTACCGGAGCGAGAGGGAACATGTCCGAACACGTCGGCGGAAAGAAAACAATCTAACAAAGGACTCAATGCCCATGCGCACTATAACAGAGAGGAGGAGTCACTCAATCTCGTGACTCAAAAAAAGCTTCTTAGAAGAAAAACAACTTGGAACACTCCGAGCCCAACACTAGATGGCGATATATGCACAGCATGTTTATCTGCAGCTTTTGTAAATGTATACTTTACCACATCTTCATAATTAAGTCACAGAGGGGATTTTAATAAAATCTCAATAATCAATGAGAAAGGAGAAGTGAGAGCCGATCAAGAAATAAAACCGAGACTGGATACAGTTACGTGTTTGATTTACCAACTGATCCTTCCTCACATTTTGTTATATATCACTGCTTCCCAAACGGTAGTGAATCCATTCGGATGATATGGAGATCTTCGTGCAGCATGCATCATTCTTATATGTCATATAACCAGTGCTTAATTTGTGCTTCTTGTTTTCGGTGCTGAGCACCAGCACTTATTTTTTAGGGCCAGGGCTTATTCTTCTGTTTCAAGCATTTGCTGCGTGGAAAAGACACATATGGGAAAGACGGAAGAAGGGAAAAACGAAAAAGCGTCACAAAGGGATAAAGTAGAAAGCTGCAAGAGTGTTCTGAAGGGGCAGGGAGTGGCTTTATATGGATTGAAGAGGCCCGAGATGGCTTCAGATTACGCATGCTTCAGTATTTTGTGTTCCCACATTTAATTGCAGCAGCCGCATGTTTAAGACGAGGGCTGTGGGCACTGGCACATTTTTATTTACAAATTAAGCACTGCATATAACAGGGCTATAGGTTAGCCGCGTCACAGTAACAATCACTCTTCAAAAGCGTGCGAACAGATAACAAAAGAATGTTGCTGCACTTTAGAAACCAGCAAATAAATAATTAATCCGTTTACAATATAGTTATACTTTTGTTTACTAAACTAGGATAACCCTGCACTAGGCAGGGCTTTCAAAAATTGAGTGAAACTCTTAAATATTTCTCTCCACAGAAATCCCTAGTAAAAGGCGAAAGATTTATTCGGTTTGAAGAGAAATTAGAGTACACGTTTCATGGCTGCCGCCTTTGGTCCAAGGAAACACCGTTACACAGACTTTCAGGGTGATTTAGTTCATCTTAGAAAACCAATTTATAATAATTGTTGTAATGCGGTACACTGATAAAATACTTGTTGCAACAAAAGGAAACAACAGGAGCACTCAGAAGTGACATAGAATTAAGGGTATGTAAATTTAGCCGTATGGCACGTGACAGGAAAGGCTTCACCACAATAATTTCCCTGCTCAAGCCGTAATGTCGGCTCCTTCTACTCTGCACATTTTGAGTGGTGCCTCACACAGGCTTTTATGAGGACCGGTGGCACCCAAGAAGAGGATTTCTATATGCCTAGGTCACAGCATGCTCGCTGGCTTGTTGCTACTCTGTCTGAGACAATGAATGAGCAAGTGCATTTTGTACGTGAAGCCGATAAGGCTGCAACAGCTGCTGTAACAAAACAAGTATTGGCAAAGAGGAATGAGCTAGAGCTATTAGCGTTGTAAATTCCTAACTGGACTTTTCTAGCCACATAATTTTAAAATGAAAAGTAAAACAGTTGACATAAGCGAGCCGTGACCGCCATGAGCGCATAGTAGAGACACAAAAGGAACAATAAGTTCGCTTGCAGTCAAACGTATCAGCAAAAGTTCAATTAACCATGTAACAGGATTGATGGCCACGGCGGTAACAAAACTGCCCCAAGGAGGGACAAACTTGAAGCATTTACCTATGATAACAAATGATTTCAGAAAGGCAAGCCCATGAACGAGTGATAGTGATGGGTGTGCTCTGGGCAAGGTTAAAAGCCCACAGATAGATTACAACAGGCCAGAGCGCTTGTGTGCCCGACAGAAAAAGCACTCTTTCGAGGCCAAGATCTAGCTTTCTGCCAAATGTGGTGTGTAATTCTGTTCAGCAGTTCATGTGTAGTGATGTCTAAAATCCCTATGGGAAACTGCACAGGGAAAACGTGTTTTGGGACACCCACTTTTTCATGGTCCCGCTTCATTGATAGAACAGGCTGTGTCACTAACGTTACAATACTTGTGCCAGTTTTTTAAGAAACCTCTGCCATATCGTGTTGTGCTGGGTGATGCTCTTACTCACGCAGTGGAGCACCATTTTGAAACATTGGTTTTAAAATGCAGGTGGGATCACAATCATAGAAAACATACTTCATTGTTTACTATAATTGTGATTAAAACATCCACACTATCTACCAACACTAAGTGTTCATAAATATTAAAAATAAAAATGTACAAAACGACTTCACTTAAAAAAGTAATTTGTGTAATACATACTCTCAATAACTGGTAATTATCTCAACGTCTTACCAAAACCGAACATGCCTTAACTGCATTGCTTGATCACATTATACACTTCATTTATGTTGTATTCAGAGTATATGATCACAAATTAACCCTATCTCCAGAAAGCAGTATGCATGCAATTCCAGTTCTGCATATTTGTATTAATGTATGTTATTAATTAAGGACTTAGTCAATTTACCGCAAATAATGTATTCAAGTTCTGCTCTAGCAGGCTTATAAGACTATCATAATATATTGGTGTATACTCCCGACTGGCAATGTTTATCTCATGCTTACAAAAGTATTGACAATGAAAACCTGCCCAAGTGGTCAATCAGTATGACTCAAATCCCACAAACAAAAATCCTCTATGGGGATTATATGTCGCTCCAAAGTCACATTCAAAGTGGAACAGAGTTGACGCTGAGCTGCGTGACACCACCTACCCTGCGCTTGAGGAATTTGTTGAAATTTTTTTAACAATCCAATCTGGCACCTGGGGATATTTGCAAGGTGAGTAATCTGCAGCATCCAACAGACTCTGAACACAAGACAAGCACTTAGCTCACATTTAGACTTTGATTTAAAAACAAAAATGCATTTGATTTAAAAAAACAAAACAAAAAAAAACAGAAAGAAATGTCTTTTTTAGTAATGAGAATGACCCACTGACGTCCTAAGCACTATAGAGGTAGTACTGAGAAGTCCACAGGACCTCCTTAGCACCATAATAGTTAATTTCAGCATTTACTTACACTGTTAAAAATGTCACCATAGGAACACCTCCTACTGCTTGGCTATGCAAAACACTGAAGTATACAAAAGAAAAAAGGTAATTGGTGTGATGATTTAAAAAGGTAAGGACCAAATGAAACGTCCACTGCACTATAATAAAGGAACATGAAAAACATATGAAAGCCCTTTAAGAAAGACATCAAAATGTGTTAACTGACTAAAGAGGACTGATCAGGCCTCTTAGACCTGGCATCTTTGGGTGTGTTTCCCCTGTCTTTTTGCCTTCTTACCTCCTGTTTTTATGGTATGCTGGACTCTGTTTTTGCTGGTTTATTGTCTCTGCACACTTTACCACTGCTGATCAGTGCTAAAGTGCAAGTGTTCCCTATGTAAATTTTATTGGTGATTGTTTATCCATGACTGACATATTTGGTTTATTAATAAGTCCCTAGTACAGTGCACTGTGTGTGCCCAGGGCCTGCAAATCAAAGGCTACAAGTGGGCCTGCAGCGCTGATTGTGCCACCCACATGAGTAGCCCTATAAACATGTCTCAGACCTGCTAGGACATGTACTGACGACTCATGTGTTTACATGTCTTGGCAGTGAAATACTGCCAAAATTGTTTTTCACTATTGCAAGGCCTATCTATCCCATAGGCCAACATGGGGACTCTCTTTATATATCTTTTAAGTACAGTTTCCCATTGGGAACAGATAGAGATATGGGGTTTGGGGCCTCTGAAATCAGAATTTAAAAATACATATTTTAGTAAAGTTGGTTTTTAGATTGTCAGTTTGAAACTGCCACTTGATTAACCATTCTGTGCCTCTGCCTGCTTCTGTATTCCCTGTCTGGGTCAGACTGGCAGTTTCACTGTTGTGAATTCCCTCTAGACAGTGGCACAAAGGGTGCTGGGGGGTAGCCTGCAAATCCTGATGAGTCTCCTGGGCTAGAGTGGGCAGGGAGGAGCTGACAACTACACCTGAAAGGGCTGAGCCTGCCCTCCCACAATGCAGTCTCCAACTCCCCTGGTGTGTATCTGGGGCTAGGCCTAGGCAGGGCAGGATCTTGCCAACAACTTTCCTTTGAAGTTTGCCTACTTTGAAGGCAGAAAGGGGTATAAGGAGTGGACCCAAAATCCAAGACTTTTAAAACACTTCTGGATCAAGAGGAACCTCTGCCAAGGAGAAGAGCTGATGAGCTGGAGGAGGAATACTGCCTCTTTGCTGTGTGTGCTTTGCTGGGTTGGCCTGCAGTTGCTGCTTCTGCCTTAAAGAGGGCAAAGACTGGACTTTGATGTGTATCCTGCTTGTGAAGTTTCTCCAAGGGCTTAGAGTAGTAGAGCTTGCCTCCTGTTGGAAGTCTCAGGGATATCAAAGATGTCAGTTTCATTGGACTACAGCACTGGGAACTGCAACAGAAGAAAAAACACAGCGATGCAGTCAACGACACCACTGACTGCACTGTGACCTGTGGGCTCCGCACTCTGCATTGCCTTGCTCACACCGCAGCCTCGGCATCCCCAATGCCGCCGCTCCACACCGACACGAATGCCGCTGCCTGCACCATGGCCTGTGGTCACCGCTAATGAGGTACATGAAGCTGTATCCCTCACTGCAGCCCCGGTTCACCCACGCCAGCGCCATCGACTCCAGCGTCACACGCCCAGGTGTGCAACGCGATCCATGGGAGCCCACCCCACGTTGTACCGACGCTTTGGGCCTACCGACGACAGCGTTTCAGCAACAATGACAACGCAGCCTGCACCGTGACCTAGAGACACCATACGCCACTGTCACCGAGACGCAGCTTGCACCGTGACCTGAAAGCACCGGACGTCGCATCATCCATGCTTCGCACCGCAGCTCTCAATGCCAGCGCTCTGGACTTTGTCATCAGTCGGGAATTTGATCTGCAACACGTGTGACTTCAAGGGCCCGACGATCCCTGCACCGACCTCCGTAACCAATGCCTGAGATGCCAGCAACATCACGCTCCAGATCTCACTGCAAGGATCACAACATCCTGCATTTCCAAGGTACTGTTTGTGGGTCTTCTCAACACCGTAGCTTAAATGTTGGATTTGTTCACGACTCCATGATAGCCCCAGACTGAGCTATTGACTTCAAGGAACTGTATTTTTAACTTAATTCTTCCAAAGATCCTATCTTTATTATTGCATGTTGGATTTTTCTTGTTTTGGTTGTGTTTTACACAGATAAATATTGGCTATTTATCTAAAACTGGTGTGGTGTCCTTTTGAAGTGATTTCACTGTATTTCTGTGTGTTAGGTGCACATGCTTTACACATTGCTTCTGAGATAAGACGGACTGCTCTTGCCAAGTTATGAAGAGGGTGAGCAGGGGTTACCTGAGCTAGGTATGTCCCTTATCCTGACTGGAGTGAGGGTCCCTACTTGGACATAGTGCAAACCAACTGCCAACTAGAGACCCATTTCTAACAAGGCCAAACCAAGAAAGGCTAAAAAGCCTACAGGTATCTTTTTTATTAAAAAAAAAGAATAATTAGAAAAAAAAAGATAAATGTATTCATGTACCTCCATTAAATTATCAATGCGGTTGCATGCTTTGAAAGCAGTGTACATATGTTATATCTCGCCATCCACGGCGTATGTAGAAGGCGCAACAGATAACAGCATAACGATCTCCATGGCCAACAGGTAACATTTAATTGTGCTCACAGCAGGGAGTAGACATGTCAGAGGGCAAAGAAACTAAATCACACCAGCTTGGCTTGAAGATTACCATCCTCTCCTTGCTTACATCTGGTAACTAACTTAATCAGCGGCCAAATTAGATGGATGGCAAGCAGGCAATATCACAACCACTACGTCTGGCGGAAGGGCATAACATCTCACCCAGCTCTTTCCACTCAATATCCATGCATAGAATGTGAAGATACAGGTGCAGAATTCTGACTTCCAGTCAGGACAGCAGTCTAAGTGGAGGGCACAAGATCAGATTCAGAAGGTTGGGGTACCAGACTATCAAAGCAGAATCTGGGGCTATCACTATCAAGATGAACAGGACCCAGCCCCTCCTGACCTTCTTCAGGAGCTGTAGGATCAACAGCAGCAGCTAGAAAGCATAAAATAATACAGTACCACATGGTAGTTGAGTTGGCTGTGAGAACCTGAACCAACCTGCCCCAATGGACGGTACAAAGACCTTGAAGGCCAGTCAGATGGTGCGCAGCTCCAGAAGGTTGGTAAGGTGACAATGATCCATGGTAAACCAAAGACTACAGGCCTCTGATTTCTACCTCATCCAGGTAACCTCACAGTCCTGAGACGAAGCATCCATCACTACAGTTAGCTCTGGATTGTGCCGGCAGAACAGTCTGCTGCATGTCAGGTTGGCATCTACCATCCACCAAAGAATGTCACAGGCTGGCTTTTGCGATATGCTGAAGATGTTAAACAGGTAGCCCCAGTTTTGGTTCCAGTAAAAGCAAAGGTTTCAGGACAGAGCCTATGTCTGTCAATGCGCACGAGGCATCAGTATTAGGTCAAAATACTAAGAAAAGTCTGAACTATCTGGGCCAAAACAAAGGCGTGAGCATGAAACATCAGATCATAGCATAAATGTCTGAGCCTTGCTGCAGAAGTAGAAAAGCCTTCAAAGCCCCTGTGTACAAAATGGCCTTTATAAAGGGAATCATATGGGTGCAGGCTGAAGATGGGATTCCAGTTCACTGACGGAGAACCTTCAAAATGGACGGCAACAAAACCTTTTGCTGCTAAGTGGTCTGAGACGGACTGGGGCAAACCCACCTTAAGTAGTCTGTCACTGAGGTATGAGATACCTGTACTCCTGACAAATCAAGTTAAGCCCAAACATCACTCAAACATCCATGGGTCTGAGGTGAGGTAGAACAGTGAACTGTATAAGCTCTGATGCTACAACATACCAGAGGAAATAAATTACATGTCCTGCAAAACCAAGAACACTATCCAGTCTCTGGGATCCAAGGTTGTCAGAACTAAAGCCAGAGTCAGCATTTTTAACTAGGTGTTTCTCAGGAAGGTGTTGAAAACTGAGATTCAATATCTGCCTCAGATATTGTTCTTCTTGAGGACCAAAAAGCACAGGAATACCAACCTGTGCAGCCCTTCACCACAGCTTTGTCTGCAACATAGTCAAGCAGCTTTTCTGGCTAGTTGCCAAAATGCTCAGCACACCGGAATAAGATAGGTAGACCAAAAAAAAAAAGGGAAGAGGAGATAACCAAACTGAACAACCTGAAGGATCCGATGGCCTGAAGTAACCACATGCCAGCAGGAATAGCCCAATCAAAATATGCCACTTACCCATATGTCCACTGAAGGGGAAAGCAAAGTACCTTTGCAACTAGTGAGAAAGAAGATGCGGATTTGTTAGTGGCTTTAGTTTCTGCCACTAATTCTCCTTCTAGAGGCACAAAAAGGCAGGACAGACTGCTGGACTGGTTGTGAGGACTTTCTTCATCAGTAGACAAGGCCCCGTGAACTTTTGATAATGCTGGTGAAACTGACTGGTGGTTGAATCAACCCAAAAAGTAGTCCTTAGTACAGCTGTCCTTAAAGCACCCCAGCACTGAATCTGCTTTCGCTGGGAAGACACTCACTTCATCAAATGGCACCTACAACGATGCCTAGATGTTCAATCCAGAACCATGAACACAAGCCATGATGGCTCACAAAAATGCTAATGTCCAAGGTGCAGCTGACGGTCCATACTCCCAAGACCAGTCCTGGAATATATTTAGCAGCATCCTGGTTGTCAAGTAAATTTTGAGTAAAAGAAAAAAAAAAAAAAGCCCAAACATTCTCAGATATTAGGCAAAATCCGGCTCTTGTGTCCAAAGTCATTTGGGCAAAGTATCTAAGGCAACGGTATTCTAAAGGTTGGGCTACAGGCCAGCATGTGCTGGGGAGGAAACTCGCCTTCTTATAACCATCTTCATTGTGGGAAACCTACTCAAGCCCCCGGACTGTATCAGCCCAAAAAGAACCTTCAATATTCAATAGTACCGATGTCAAGACAAGGGGCCAGTAGGGGAGTACAATCAGTTTTCTTATTTCATAGGACAATACAGGAAGCGATCATGCTAAAGTCTGTTCCAAAAGTCTGTTCCACATTTGACACTGAAACCTACAGAGAGACTGAATAGGCACTCGTGGAGGCTAGGCCAGTGCAGAGCTGGGTATCACTAACAAGACCAAAAGGCATTGAGGCACAGTCCGATACTGACTGAAGTCCTAGATGAGAATAAGCATGGTCAGCTTGTGCTGAGGAGAGAGTCCACCACAATGTCCTGTGGGGGACAGAAGGCATACTAGAGGGATCCAGAAACCTCTGGAGTACCTTCAGCATCACCTCTGTAAAGTCTTCAATCTGTTGTGAAGTCAACAATGGAATGAGAAATCGGAGGTGTATGGGCTCCAATCTCAGAAACATATCCAAATCCGAGGCCACCATAGGAGTTGGAGCTCTTCAGCACCCACTGCACATGTTCTCACTGGAGCAGGAACAGCAGGATGGGGTTGAATTCTGATTGCCCTAATGCACTTGCACGGAGACTGGTATTTCAGCTTCACCTTGGAAATACCCAAGAACAAAGACAAGGGCCAGTCCAGTTTCTTGTGCTGCATGGCAGAGCTTGGCTTCATGATCCCCAATAGCCTTCAGATGAAATCTGGAGCTTCTGTCAGAGGTCTTCGAGTCCTCTTTGGTGCCAAGGTACCCAAGACAGATGTCATGTGGGTCTGTGACCATCGTCAGTTTCCTATATGTGCAACACAGCTTAAACACTGTGGACTTAGTGGGAGACATCCATGCTCACTATCATAAAATAGTTTAAACAAAATCAGTTAAATATAGAAATTAGGAGCAGCACTCCTGATCCCCGTCAACGGGCTCAGAAAATATAACTGCCCTGAGGCAGCTCTGCATTCTTTTCCAAAAGGGGTATGGAGCCTCCCCAGAATCCCACTGCATTATCTCCAGGTGTGAGGAAGCTACTGCAGAATTGTTGTAGTCCACTGTGGATGAGAAATCTGAGGTTTTAATTATCAGTCAGAAAAAACATTTGCTTTGAAATCCAATCATTCTGGGAGTGTGAATAACTGAGATAGTAGAGCCTGGATTTGATTTGCACCCTGGAAAGTCTGCCAAACCCAGACATTTCTGAAAACACAACAGTAGGGTGAGTCCAGGTTGGTGTGGCTTGTCTAGATTCCACAAATATTTTCTTATTAAGTATTCCTTGAAATATCTTCACTATGCCAAAAAAGTCCTTACTGGCCATGGGAGATTGCTGCAGTATTCAGCCCTGCTGTTGACTAGCACCCATACAATCCACCCAACCTTGAGCTTTCCTAAAAACTACAGACACAGGGGAATCCATAGTGGTGGGCTTGCATGGATCCCAGTAGGTTTTCATAAACAGAATTTACCAGCAAATGTCAATATTATCCTTAAAAAAACATTATGCTTTCAATGAGGGATGGCTGGAACAGATTTAGGTTCAGGGACAGTCACCATTCAAACACCTATCAAACACATACATCTCAGGAAACTAAACACAGAGACAAGGGAGTCCAGGATTATATGGATTGTGTAGATCTTATTGTATTACTCTTTCCCACAATGCCCTAAACGTGACAAGTATGGGTGAAAAAAGTCAATTTTTCATACTCCAGTGACAGAAAATTCTGGGACTTGCAACTCAAAAAAAAGTCATACTTCTCTGCATTCATGCAATTTGCAGATGAAAACGGTACTGCACATTTGTGGGTGGTCAAATATTGGACCATGTGAAATCAAAGTATATTAATGCAGTCTTCACATGTTTACAGTTTTTATTTGCTCTGATCAAGCCCGAAAGGCCCAGCCATGCCATGTAGGGTAGTGTTTTTCAGCAGGGACATGTGGGAATGCAAAATGGTGAGATGTTTGCTACTGGCTGGAAGTGAATGAAGTATCAGTCACATACATTTCTCAGAATTTTGATATCTACTGGGCATGATGGGTAGGAAAATATGCTTGAATCCAATACACATAACCCTGTATTCCTCTTGGCTCTCTTGTTTACAGAAATGGTCAGGGTTAGTAGGGTTTCCTGGGTGCCAACCAACCCATAGCACAAATACTGTAGCAATGACTCATGGCAAGTAAGAGAAAATCAGGTGAGTGACTGCACAGTTTTTACATTTGCACATCATTCTGGGTAACATGCCATGATTCACCCAAACCACATCTCCCTGTATTTACCTGCATCTCTAGTTTTCAGAAATACCCAGAGTTTGCCAGGTCCCAGGGTGCTAGAAACTAATATAGATACCCCATCTCTGACATAAGAAAAGAAAATGGGATCTGATTTTTTCCAGGTGTAGTTTTGATTTTTGGCCTACAAGTAAATAAATACAAAAAACGATTACAAATAAATAAATAAATACATCACAGGAATGGGGTGTGTAAGGAAACAAGCTTTTAGCACATCACCCCCACTTTCTGCTCGCAATTTGACCACTGGGTACTGGTGTAATTGGCTCTGAACTGCCCTGAGCAATGCTAAGCAACGGTATATCTCTAACTGGCTAGTCCCCTATTGGCCTAGCTCAACTTATTTGTAAGTCCCTAATATATGGTAACAGGAGTGTACCTAGGAACTGCAAGTTGAAGAGGTTCTTGTGGATTGCAGCATTGGTTATGCCAACATGAGTACACAGTAAAATATGGCTCCTAGCCTGCCACAGCAGATTGTAAGGGCAGTTTTAAAAGGCTACCTCGACTTAGCTATTTAATGTAACGGCAAACCCCCAAACCTCCCTTTTTAATCTGTGTAAGACACCCCTAAAGAAGGGTGTTGTATATTAAAATTTGGAACATGTACCGTTACATGTTTCACCAGTCAAAAAAACTCGAAATTGTCATTTTTTCTGTGGAAAGGCTAGAAGCCCCACTAGCAACTACAGAATTACAGGCTGGCATTTATGCCCTGCTAGCTTATGAATGGGACTACTAAAGTTGGTATTGTAAAGTATCAAAAGAATCACTGCATTAAACCCAAATTAATGGTTAAATCAAATTTTATGTCACTGGTGGGCAAACTTTAGAAGTTGCAACTTTACTTGCCCAAGACTTCCTGTGCCTGTTTACTGTTGTACATGGGATTTGTCCTGCAGACAGCTTACTGCCCTCCTCTGGAGATGTGCCAATAACTCTGAGGACAGGAGACAAAAGGGGCCTGTTTGGGAGAGAGGAGTTATCTCCCTCCTGCAGGAAGCCACCAGGGTGTTGGCTCAAAAGGAGAGCTTCAAAGCGGACACTGCCTTTCAAGGGCAAACAGGGAACAGCTGGGAGAGGGGTTTCTCTATTGCTGCAGTAGGCTGGCTAGCACTAGGGACAGGGAAGGGGAATCCATCTGTCAAACCGGTTTCCAGGCATGTGTAGCCCCCTTGGTAGCCATACTTGTGGGTTGGGCTAGAGAGCACTGGACGCTGAGAGAGAAGTTCTACCATGTTGGAAATGGTAAAACTGGTGCATCCTGGGATAGCTAGACTCCACACTTCCCAGAAAGTGGTCTTCAGGTGGGAGGATGCCTGGTAACCTATTAGCTACCAACCGCATCCTACCGTGAGGGCATTTTCTGAGCATAAATAGGGCACCCAGAACTTTTTTGGTGTGAAATGCCAGCCTTTCTTGGTAAAACACCACCTTTTGGGGTAACAGTCTTACCGTACCCCCCATCCCCACCGAAGGGGAGGCAGATTGGGGCCTTACCTCCTCTCCGGAGTCTACACCCAAAAATCGAAATTTCCTCTTTGGTGCAGTATTTTAGTTCCATAGGCAGAAAGACTGTCTTGGGTCACAAAGTGGGCAGGGCAGGGCAATGCCAGGACAGGCCAGCCTCCCATCCAATTCCTCTTTTTTCATATCCCTTCCCTGCTGTCAAGTGGGCTTTCTCCCCCTTGGGAAGCAAAGTGGTGTAAAATGAACTGCCTGGGACCCAGGGAGAGCAACCCAAGACCAGAACAAAACAGCCCCACATCCTTCTTTCATTCCATTCCTTGTGCCTAGTGGGCTTTCTGCCTCCTGAGTGGGGTGTACTGTCTCCTCAGAGCAATGAAGAAGCTACTAACCATGGGTCATGCTGCCTATTTTCTGCAATCTTGTTTTAGCCAGTATTTTTAGATATACAGAGAATCAAGGGATAGCTCGAATATAATAACAAGTAATATATGTATCATCATCCATAATCCACATTAGTAGGGATTCAACACTTGTAGTGGAACATTCAAAGAAAGCAGCTACAGAACGTCGCTGTATGCTTTATTATACAACACTGGGGCCCTTGTATTGTGCCATTCTGTGTGTTGAAGCCACCAAAGATTCCCATTGTCGTGATTACTGCATATGCACATCCCACATCTCTCATCTCTCATCCCTCCCTGCAGCTGGTCCCACCTTTCCTTTCCTGTGCTGTGCAAACTATGCTCCCAAACACAGGGCCTGCTGGGAATCGAACCAAAAATCAATGCAGTATCAACAGTTTATTATTGTAACAGGTGAGCACCCAAAGCCCAAGCAGCAGTCGCTTATGGGGAGTGCTTCTACAAGGAGTGCAGAATTATTAGGCAAGTTGTATTTTTGAGGATTAATTTTATTATTGAACAACCACCATGTTCTCAATGAACCCAAAAAACTCATTAATATCAAAGCTGAATATGTTTGGAAGTAGTTTTTAGTTTGTTTTTAGTTTTAGCTATGTTAGGGGGATATCTGTGTGTGCAGGTGACTATTACTGTGCATAATTATTAGGCAACTTAACAAAAAACAAATATATACCCATTTCAATTATTTATTATTACCAGTGAAACCAATATAACATCTCAACATTCACAAATATACATGTCTGACATTCAAAAACAAAACAAAAACAAATCAGTGACCAATATAGCCACCTTTCTTTGCAAGGACACTCAAAAGCCTGCCATCCATGGATTCTGTCAGTGTTTTGATCTGTTCACCATCAACATTGCGTGCAGCAGCAACCACAGCCTCCCAGACACTGTTCAGAGAGGTGTACTGTTTTCCCTCCTTGTAAATCTCACATTTGATGATGGACCACAGGTTCTCAATGGGGTTCAGATCAGGTGAACAAGGAGGCCATGTCATTAGATTTCCTTCTTTTATACCCTTTCTTGCCAGCCACGCTGTGGAGTACTTGGCCGCGTGTGATGGAGCATTGTCCTGCATGAAAATCATGTTTTTCTTGAAGGATGCAGACTTCTTCCTGTACCACTGCTTGAAGAAGGTGTCTACCAGGAACTGGCAGTAGGATTGGGAGTTGAGCTGGACTCCATCCTCAACCCGAAAAGGCCCCACAAGCTCATCTTTGATGATACCAGCGCCTTGGTTTTTCCACACGCTTCTTGCGACCCTGTTGACTATTTTGAATGAAACGCTTGATTGTTCGATGATCACGCTTCAGAAGCTTTGCAATTTTAAGAGTGCTGCATCCCTATGCAAGATATCTCACTATTTTTGACTTTTCTGAGCCTGTCAAGTCCTTCTTTTGACCCATTTTGCCAAAGGAAAGGAAGTTGCCTAATAATTATGCACACCTGATATAGGGTGGTGATGTCATTAGACCACACCCCTTCTCATTACAGAGATGCACATCACCTAATATGCTTAATTGGTAGTAGGCTTTCGAGCCTATACAGCTTGGAGTAAGACAACATGCATAAAGAGGATGATGTGGTCAAAATACTCATTTGCCTAATAATTCTGCACTCCCTGTATTCTCAACTAATGAAAAGAGATTACCACATAGTGAAAATATTAAAGGAAGAGACAATGCAGTTTCTAGGCAGTCTTTATGCATATGAATTATGAAGTAGCACTACATACACAAGACAAGAGGAAAATCATCCAGCAGGTAATGTCTATGACAATAGAAATAATCCACATTAAAGATAATTGTAATGCTTAACCACCGAGGGAATTTCCATCATAATACATGGAATGGCAGAGGATATTCTTTTCAGTAGTGCTAGCTAAGCACAACATAAAAGTTCAAGTGACAAAATAAATGGACAGCCTTTCAATCTCCTGTAAGATGGGGTCTCAAAGAATATTATGAGATACAGTTTCATTTCTCTCAAATCAAATGGGCCTTCCCCCAAAAGAAATGCTTAACACCATTAACTGCTCATGACAAACTGAATACGAATTGAAAGTGGGAGCGGATCAGTGGGGAAAATAAGACAATGGGCTAATGGCAGTTATGTGATCATGCTGCTCTTTTCAATAATCCTGTACCAGGTAAGTAGGGGGGCCTCATACCATTTAAGAAGCGCCAATTACGAAAGCAGCTGAAGAGAAATTAAGATATACCCCTTACATAATGCAGAGTGGGAAGGGCTTATGCTGCAAATTATTTTGAGCTTTTCAACTGCTGTACTCACCATCACAGCAAATGCCAGCAGCCTCTGCAAGATGTTTGCTGTCCACGGTGCTCGTAAACAACACGCAGTTGGTTCTAGCTCAGCTCAATGTGCAGGGATAAAAATAATCCACAGTGACAGGGTTTCTCAAATATATAAGCCACCTACAAGTCCACGGGGTCGGTCTGTAGACAGAGGCTTAATGAGGTGGCACAAATACAGGCTAGGTCTGAAACGGACACTACGCAGTCACCTAAGCGTGGTGTTCAGAAGAAGCGGCGGTCACTTCTAAACGGGGGTGAGACAGGCAAAGCCAGCACTGGCTGGTGTGCCGGCAGCCTGACCTTAGAGGACTTCTCTATTCACTTTCAGTGGTAACAATGTAACTGATACAAATAACTGCAGATACTGTGTGCAATCCTCCAATACAGTGGTTCCCAACCTTTTGACTTCTGTGGACCCCCACTTTATCATTAATTTAACCCAAGGACCCCCACTGAATCATCATTGGAATCCGGGGACCCCCCCCCCCACTGAGTCATTACTGGAAGTTTGGGACCTAATTTGTCAATATTTATTAATATTTTTTCATTTTCTAAGCAGTCCCAGACCCCCTGAGCAGGCTTTGCGGACCCCCAGGGGTCCCCGGACCACAGGTTGGGAACCATTGCTCCAATATGAAGTTAATTAAGAAGCTAACAATGAAAGACTGTTAGTCAAGGAAACAAACATCGAGCAGATATCCAACATGCTGTTACAGAGAACAAGTTGTGCCCACCTGCAAATCTGTATGAACAAAGCAATCAATCAACGATATTTGTAATGATTTTAGCACTTTGATAAAAATTCACTAAAAAAATCTGATGACTAAATCTGAAAAGAAATCAACAGATAAAAAGACCGTTATGCACCCAGTTTGTAGGGAAGCGTGGAACGAAGAGCGCTTGTCGAGCACAACTCACAGGTCAACAAGTCAGGGCACTTGCTTAGACGCTAATCAAAACACCTATAATTCAAACTGTAAATGAAAAAAAATATACAGGACTTGAGCAATTGGCCAGCACTGAACAAGATATAAAATGTTTTGGCAACTAATGAACTTGGATGAGGTCCAAGCACAATGAATGAATGGAGGGAGGAAACTCCATCACGACCCCTTAAAGACTGGCCTTGTTTGCAAAAACAGGTATCGGTGTTACCAAGTGTGGATGATCCAGCAATAAGGCACTCACTTCAAGTAAAATGTTAAGTCCTTACAAACTCACAGAGAGGTAAGAGTAGAAAATAGGGCTGATATAATCCGAGAGGAGATGCTAAATTTGAAAACTATTGTGAATTTTTGTCCTTATGACTTTCATTGACAAGACAACGTACACTGCTTATTAAATCGCCACTCCTGTGCAGATTGGTCCTTGCATACACTAACATTGTGAAAATCAATGTACTAAACAAGATAAGGTCAACCTTACAACACGCTATCCAAAGGCAGGCCGATTGAGTGAGTTCGTAAAGCATAGGAGTTATCCACATCCTTGGGAATGGTGAACCTACAGGAAATGCAACACACGAGCTCAACCAGTTGGCTAATAGAGCACATAAGCAAAAAACATTCAAGGTGGGGAACACAGCAGCTGGCTAGAGGTAGGTCGCAAGACACACTACGCAGACTTACCGGTATAACAATGACCCAATGATGGATTTAAGGCGATTGTTAGCAGCATAGCAAGGTACTTCACAGCCAGGAGCAGAAGGGGCCCACGATGAACTGCTGAAGGTGATGCCGGGGCAGGGTCCTTAAAGAAAGTTTGATGAATGCGGCTGATTGAAACAAGCAGAGCCGGCATTGGTGTCTTGGGCCTGGTGGCATCGGAAGGTCAATGGGGCAGGCGCGCTACGGCAAGGACTTCCATCTGTGCTTCCAGAAGCAGAAACAGCACAGTAGGGGGTGCTGGGACAGTAGTGACTGCACTCCAGGGCTTTCCAAGACGGGAGAGAGCCTCGCAGCAGACCAATGAGCTGGACAGCCTGGAGAGCCCAGAAAAGGTAGATGGTTGACAGTGCAAAGGCGCCCTTTCCCTGGTAAAAGTTATGGGGTAAAGCAAGGCTGAGTGTTTGGGGAGTTTAAGAAGCAGTTGCCTGGAAAGGGGTGGCAGATACTCACTAAGAAACAGGGAGGTATTGCTAACAACAACTTGCATACTGAGGGAGGGGATAGGCGCAAGAAGAGATTTACTCAGACTCCTCAAAAAGAGTAGAGGGAATAACCAAGAGAAAGAGAGAGGTGAGGCAGAACAAAACACTCTGAAGACTCCCAAAAGTAACATGAAGGACCTGAAAAATGTAAAGATAACACCATCCACAATATTTTTCTTAAGGCACTTCCAAACACTGTGGGGCAGAGAGAAGACAATATAATGACTGATGGTAAAGCGCAAAGTGCCTAAGAGGAGAGGGGTCTTTATGAACATATTGGCAGTAGTGACAAAATTCGTGTTCTACAAGGGCCCTTTTTAGTGCTGGTAGCGGGAACAGTGAAAATGTATTGCATGTGCCTTTAGTGAATGTGCCTGTAGTAAACAGGTTTCATCCATTGGCAGAGGCAGATGATACAGGTGAACCAAGTATAGTAATAGTTGAAGACAGAGGAGAGAGGCATAGAAGAAGCTCCCCCTTCAACAGCCTTCAACTCTTCCCAATTAAAGTTATTAAGCATCAAAAAAAGTCATGCAGAGCGCTATACTGTTCCTAACAAAGGAGATCAAGTCAAGATTTACTATTTCAGAGGTAAATCAGAGGGATATTCAAGTAGCCTGTATTGTTTTCAAGAAGAATATGGACGCCCTAGCACAGAGGACTCAGATCCTCATGAAGGAACTGAATAGGCTGAAAAACACTGTTTCCCTGAACAAAGAAAAGATTACATTAATGCACAAGAAGGAGAATGAGTTCTACGAGAGATTAGGACAACTGAAGAATTATTCTAGAATGAACAACTTAATTCTAAATAGTTCAGAGGGGGAAGACTTGAAATCCTTCGCGTTGGACTTGCTCAGAGCAATAGCCCCCCCTTAGAAGACACCTAGGTGGCTGTAGCTCAGGGTAGTCGGAGAATTAATCGGGACCCTTATAGGAGAAATCCAGACAGAGAAAACCCTCAGAAAACTTTAGTGAATATTCTGACATATTATATGAAAGAGTAAATACTCCCAAAGGCCTTGCGAATAAATTGTTTTAACAGCAAAAGGTTTCAATTTTGAAACAAGGTTAGATATATCCAGGTCAAACTTCTTGGAAGCTATGGGAGCTTGGGAAAGTGAATGGTTGCACTTAGGAAATTGGGGGCTACAGTGCAATTACAATTCCCAACTTTTCTTGAAGTAATGTGTGTCAACAAAATGCATAATTTAAAAAGTTACAGGGAAGAAGATGATCTCACTGTTGACAAAGACACAAAGTCAGCATTGCCTAATGATTAAAGTAGGGGCTTATTGTGCTTAGTGGAACCAACAGGAAGTCATGCTTCTTAGTTGACTATTGGGTTCTTAGTTGAAGATGTTGGTTACTGGGTAAGAAATATGGTGAAGTATTACTTTAACTGTGCTGCAGGTGCCCTAAAGGACAAGAGTAATGTCCAATAAGCACGGGCGGCTCCTCCATTAGGGCGGAGGAGCGTCGACCCCCACCAGCAGCGGCAGTTACAAAACCTTTAAAAGAAAACGATAATAACATTTGTTTATCATCATTTTCTTTTAAAGTGCTGAGCACTCCCCCTCACAGCACGTGTGTTTGGCCAGCCGTTTCAGGCCAGCCAAACACACATGCGCAGTAGGCTCTCTCTAGCCGAACAACACAATTCTGCCTGGGAGTGCCCTGGCTGGGCACGCCCAGACAATCCTGACGCTGCTCTGAGCAGCTTCAGGGTCGGCTACAGGGCAGGCTGGGAGCCTGTGCCTGCAGAGACCGAGACGAAGGAGCGGAGCGGTGCTCGGGGTTAAGGTAAGTGTTTTTTTTAGATTTTTAATTTTATTTAAACCACCCCAATCTCTTCCCCCCACGCTCCGCCCTGCCCCTTCTGCTTGCCGCGAGCCTCTCCTGCCAATAGGAGTTTTGGAGGGGTTCCCCATGGGAGGGAAGAATGGGGCTGAGAAGAAGAGTGGAAAGGACTGGTGGGGGGGAGCACTAATGGTATTGCTTGCACTATCTGCACTAGGTAGTGACCATTAGGGGATAAAAGAATAAAAAAAAAGACAAAAAATAAAACCCTCATGAACCACATCCAGAAGGAAAACCAGCTGGTACAAATGCTGGCGGGGTTAGATGGAGGTAGAAAAATGGTTACCCAAAATATGTCATGAAATATGAATGGTTTGTGCACGAGAGCCAGGCAAAGAAGAGTCTTACAATATTTATGGGACTCTCAAGCGCAAATCTCTACTCTTCAAGAGATCCTCCTAATGCGTAGGGAATGTGTGGAGCTCTTCAAATCACAAAGTGGGTTCAACAAGTGGTCTCTACAGATCAAGAAGGGCGCATGAATGTAGTTTCCATAAATATCAAAAAGAACAACCCTGCAGTTATCACCCAATATGAGAGAGTTCTGGGAGGTGGATAACTGCTAACCTTCATTGTGGAATATCAGATAGAGGTTAGTGGGGTATTATGGACCAAACTCAGATGATATAACTTCGATAAATGCTGTTCATTTAAAACGTGTGGAAGCTAACACACCTGTGATAATGGCATATTTTGATCAATACTGTCCTTGACAAATCTTCAAGGAACAAGTCGATTCACGCCAGAGGTTGAAACTGTTTATTAAGAATACAATGGGAGAATAAGCTTTGTGTGATATATGGAGGAAGAAGGAGGGAGAATAAAGAAATCACTTTTCAGAATAGGAATCTTGGTCATGCTTCTAGTATAGACTACTTCTTTGCGGCGGTAACACTAGAGGGGGAAGTGAGTAGTGTAAGACACATCCCAGCGCACCCACCAGACCACTCTGCAGTCATTTTAGAGCTTAGAACCCCGTAGAGGTCACAGCAAAGAAGATGGACGTTGGAGCGTGGAATGTTGATGGATGCTGAACTAGTTGATACACTTAAAAGGGACACTTTAGAGGATTTTTCTGTTTTTCTTAAGTACAACGAAGGCTTTGCACCCTTAAACATAGTCTGGGATGACTATAAGGTTTATATCTATGGCAGAATAACTACTATATCTTGGCACAGAAACCGGGTATATAAGGTAGTGTACAGGCAGATAGAGGAGGAAATGAAAAAGTTAGAAAAACAGTTTAGCACAAAAAAAAAAAAAAGATGAAAAGAAAAACAGTTTGCATATAAAGCTACAGAAGAATAGAAATAAGCTTGTGGGCTAATGGAGAAAAGGGAAAGGAAAGGAAAAGGTAGAAGGTGAACTGATTGGCTAATTTGGAATATGGGGAGGACAGTGGCAAGCTGTTTGTCTGGAAGGTAAAAACACACCTCACAAGAAATTTCATAAGTCAGCTGAATGGAAGAGAGGGTGAGGTGATAATGGAGGACAAGGATATTAAGGAGGCTTTCCTTAATTATTACTTTTTCCAGAGACGTTTATATTGAAGATGTAAAAGTAGGTGTAAGAGCAGATCTTAGATTGGACAGATGCCCAAATGGTAGACCTAAATAAGGAGACAGACCAACAAGAAGTGGTCAAGTCTTAAGAATGGGGAAAAAAAGAAAGGGAAGTCTGCTGGACCTCATGGGTTGCCAAATTAATTTTATAAAGTATAAGGTAATATAATTTCGCCAATCATGATCAGGTTATTTATGGAAATCTTCAATAAAGGGCTTGCGATTCCTCCCTACACTGATACTCAAGCCATATTAAAACCCCTCAGAATGATGACTCATACAGACCAATATCCTTATTGAATAACTACTACAAGCTGTTCTCTAGCATACTAGCAAGAAGATTGAATAGGGTTATTGGGCATCTGGTTCATGAAGATCAAAGGGGCTTTATGACAGGGCAATACCTCCACAAATTAACTCATAGGCTGATTAGTGCAACAGATAACGCCTCAGCCGTTGAGATGCCCTTAGCAGTAATAGCAGTGGATGCCACAAAAGCATTTGACTGGGTACATTTGGAATACCTAAGGGTAGTGTTGAGTCATCATAACCTAGAGAGGGAATTTTGACAGGGTCATCCAACAAATTTATAAGGGTCGAACTGTGAAATGTTTACTGAGTGGCAGTCTAACAGCCAAGTTTATGATTGCAAGAGGCACCAGACAAGGATGCCCACTCTCACCATTGCTTTTTAATCTGTATATGGAGCCTTTGGCAAATGAGTTGCAGAAAAAACTGAGATCTGTCCATTCAAATATAATTATTGGGAGAAAAAGTGGCATTTTATGCAGATGATCTACTTATATACACTAACAACCTAGATGGGGCATTGTCAGAAGTAAATAAAATCACGCTGGAGTGTGGGTGTTTCTCTGGATACCAGGTAAATTCAACAAAAACAAAGATAATGGCTTGGAACAGCCTCAGTAACAATGAGCTAATTAAGAAAGAAATTAGACATTTGGGAGTCTAGGTGGTGCAAGAGACTAATGATATCCCGGAGATACATTTTTAAAAAGCAATGCAAGAAGCTAGCAAATTATTGACAAGCTGGTCAGATATACCATTAACACTTTTAGGGAGAACAGATTTGTTAAAAATGGCGATCTTGTCAACGATTTTTTTCTATTTAATGTCATACCTTTATCCTTAAAAAAAATAAAAAAATAAAATGGTTTGATAAGTTAGAAGGGAAGATACCTAGCTTCATTTGGGCCAAAAGAGGGGTGAGGATTTTGTGGAAAAAACTAAGAAGGAAGAAGGCTAAAGAAGGCCCAGGGTTACCTGATTTCTAATATTATGCATGGACCTCATAGTTTAAAAAAAAAAAAACTGTAGCGTTCTAGCAGGGGGAATGGGAGGATCTATGAGAGTCAGAAACAGGCTTGATATTTTGTGCAATGTTGAGGATGTGGGGGGAGGGGGTAATTCACATTTTATCTACAACTTTGGAGACAGGCACTTCTTCAAAAAGGTCGGATTGAAAGTGCTACAATCAGCTGCCAGGTTATGGATGCAGATCAGGAAAAGCCACTGGCTAGTCTTACTACAATGACTATACCCCTGTATGGAATTCGCCAGGCACTCCAGAATGCCTGGAGACAAGCTACTCAAGCCCTTGAGATCAGGAGGTTGTGAAAGATGGGTCAGTTGATGTGAGAAGGAAAATTGGTATAATGGGATCATTTGATTAACATCATTCGGGAAAACCTCTTGTGTATAAGTACTGTGTACTGAGAACCTCGGCCCAGGCAGTGGAAAGTAAGGGGTCCTCAACAAATGTGCTAGATCTAATTTTCAATAGAACCCCAAAAGATAAGGGGATGGCTACATGGTACTGGTTGATCCTCAAACTTGTGGAAGGAAATGTCAACTTACTGATGGACTTGTGGGGCTAGAAGACTTATGGCAAGTATCAATGACTATGCTTTTTGATACAGTCAGCCCTGCCTTTTTTAGAAAGAAATCATATGTTCACTGTGCACAGGGTATACTGGACCCCATGTAGGTTGGAATGAATGGGCAAGAGAAATTCATCTATCTATGTAAAATGAGGGGCACGGAGGGCAGATGACCTCCCAAAAGGTCAGATTGGGACGATGTGAGTAAGTCTACCACTGACATGTTGAAGAAGAAGATAAAGATAAGCCTGATGTTGTCTATTTTTGGGCATGCGAGTGGTCTGGTCATAATGAACTGTGCCAAAAGGAAGCTTCTTTTTTGTCTCACACTCCCTGCTAGAAAGGAGATCTGTAAAAAAAATGAGTGATAAATACACCACCAGCTGTGATAGACTGGATCAGCACTGTTAGGAAAGTAATGTCGTTGGTCAGATTGATCAAACAAAAGAATGAGTATGTGGAAACTCGGGGCAATTGAATCTCCATAAGCTTGCTAGCCTGTTTCATGCTAGTGTTAAGAACTGTTGGAGGGCACAGGAAGAACAAGACCGGTCTGATTACACCTACTTCTGATGCTGGCACTCAAACTTGGTGGTGTGAATCAGATAACCTCTGCAAGTTCCTCTTTCCACAACGTAACTTTGAACAACCATAGACAAGGTACCTAAGGGAAGGGCACTGGGAGTACAGTGTTGAAGGGTGTGAGGAATGAGGACACACACAAAAACAAGAACATTCAAATTCCGACTGGGAAAACAAGAGGTGACTACACCAAAGACACAAGAGGTGATTGTATAAAAAATAAAACAAATATTTGGCCCGGGGGGAGGGGGTGAAGGTAACAGCAGTGGCTTCACTTTAGGAACATGTATAACTTACCTGAATAAATACCATAACAAAATGAAGCTGAAAGTTGATACAATGACAGGGACTTGTACATGGTTGATGTCAAAAACCTTAGCTCCCAAACCAGAGAGTAGAGACTTCTCTTGTTAATAAAGCCATGTCCTGAACAATTAGATTTCATCAGGCTAACACTCAAAAATAAAACTCTGGTAGAAGAGATGGTTGCCTTGCATCACTGCTCATTGCCTCAAAGTGGCTCTAGTATACATTTTAAACTTAACTCCCCAATCAAGGTTAGACATTGCAGAACAGGAGAACCTGGGGACCCACATACACCTGCAGAAATAAGTTAGTTGGCCTATGCAAGACAAACAGCTTCAGGCTTTTCAGATTTACACAGAACTGAAGAACCCACACAATAGGTCGGTCCAAGTTACAAATGAAGGTTGAGGGATCATTAAGATCTTGATTAAGGTTAGTACTTGTGACACAATCCTGAATGGTGGGTATAAGGGGCTAACCCATGGGAAGCATTGAGGATGCAATCTGCAGAACTCAGAATCTATTCAATCAAACAATCAAACTCAATTTGTAAAGCAAAACACTGTCACTCCAAGGTGTATCTGGGCACTCTGTCTGTCAAAGAGCCAGGTCTTGAGTCTCTTACGAAAGTCCGACAGCGAGAGGGTTGTATGAGCTGGAGGGCAAGTTTGTTTCAGATATTGGCAGCGATGAATGAGAAGCAGCAGCCATCGCTGCGGCTGAGATGGATGCAGGGGGAGTGCACCAGAGCGAGTGAAAAGAAGCGCAGGTCTCTGGAGGGTTGGTGGAAGTTCAGTCAAAGGTTGATGTAGGCAGGTCGTAGATGACTTTGTAGGCCAGCGTATAGATCTTGAACTGGCATTCCTTTTGGTTGGGGAGCCAGTGGAGGTCTCTCACGTGGGGGGTGATGTGGGTTTGTTTTGGGAGGTCCAGATTGAGTCTAGCAGCAGTGCTCTGTATGGTCTGGAGTCTTCGGAGGAGCTGTGTCAAGATGCCAGCACAGAGGGCATTGCCATAGTCGAGGGGGCTGGTGACGAGGGCCTGAGTGGCGGTATTTCTAGTGTTAGTTGGGATCCATTTGAAGATTCTGTATAGCATGCGAAGTGTGTGGAAGCAGGAGGAGGCGACTGCATGGACTTGTTTCATGGTCAGTTGGCTGTCACGGATGATGTTGAGTTTGCATGCACAGTTGGTAGGTGTGGGTGTATGTCCGGGTTCTGCAGGCCACCAGCTGTGGTCCCATGCAGAGGTGTTCTACCTAAAGAACAGTACTTCGGATTTTGTTAGAACTGAGTTGGAAGCAGTTATCTCTCATCCATTTGGCTACGCTGGTCATGGCATTGCGGAAGATGTATTTGGCGTTGGATGGGTCCTCAGTGAGCTAGAGGATCAGTTGAGTGTCTGCGTAGGAAATTATGTTGAGTCCATGGGATCTGATGATGTGTGCGAGGAGGTCATGTAGATGTTGAACAGGGTGGGGATGAGGGATGATCCCTGTGGTACACTGCTTCTGATGTCTTTGGGTGCGGAGGTGAAGGGAGGCAGTTGGATCCTCTGTGTGCGTCCTGTAAGGAAGGATGTGATCCACTTGAGGGCATCTTGCTGTAAAGCCTATGCTGTAGAGTCTGTTGATGAGGGTGTTATGGGAGATGGTGTTGAATGCCACGGAAAGGTTGAGGAGGATCAGTCCCGCAGTTTGTCCCTGGTCGAGAAGTTTTCTGATGTCTTCTGTGGCGGCGATCAGTGTGGTCTCAGTGCTGTGGTATGCTCAGAATCCTGATTGTGAGGCGTCCAGTAGGTGCTTTGGTAATGCACTGGCCGATGTGCACTGGTTGGTTGAGGTCGCTGGGGTTGAGGGTGACGGGTTGAAGGTTGATATTGTTGTAGATGTTGGTGATCTTGCTGTGGAAATAGTCTGAGAGGGTATCACAGAGTTCTTGGGAGGGGTTGATGTTATCTCCAAAGCAGTGGAGTTGGAGAATCCCCTTTGTGTAGTTGGCTACAGTCTCGATGAGGGTGGCGATGGCTGCTTTCTTGTCTTCTTTGATGTGCCAGTGATAGTTGCTGAGGGCTGTTTTGTGAGCTGCTCTGTCGGTGGGGTTCTTCATAGCATGCCACAGTTTCTACAGTTGGTGGCAGTTGCGTTTGGAGGTCCTGAGTTCTGAAGTGTACCAGCTGGCATGTTTGGAGGACTTATTGTGTTTTACACGTTTCAGTGGGATGACTGTTGGCGCTGTCAGTGATCCAGGCGGCGAAGTTCTGGACGGCCCATTCGAGGTCTGTGGAGGCCTTGGGTTTAGGAGGTGGTGAGGGCCTTTGACCACTGAATTTATGGGACCTTGCCCCAACTGTAGGGGGAAAAGGTCCAATATCTGGGGATGATATGCTAGGCGTCGGAGATGGTGAAGTGTATGATGGTGTGGTAAGTCCAGGTGAGTTCTGTGGTGTAGCTGATTGTGGGAGATTGGAGCCTCGTTCCTCCCACAAAGGCACCCTCAACATCCCACACCACCTCCTGCATCTCAAGACTTAACCAAATCCCTCCCGTCAGACTACACATCCCGGCAGCCTCTGCTGCTGGGACAAGACTGGAGCCTCGTTCCTCCCACCCAGGCAACCTCAAAAGCCCATGCCACCTCCCACATCGTGGGACTTGACCACTTCCCAGCTGCCTCTGATTCTGGGACAAGATTGGAGCCTTGTTCCTCCGACCCCATCACTCTCGAAAGCTTGCGCTGCCTCCAGCATCGCAGGACTTGAGCACATCCCTCCTGCCAGACTACACATCCCAGCAGCCTCCACTACTGGGACGAGACTGGAGCCTCGTTTCTCCCGCCCAGGCACCCTCAAAAGCCAGCGCAGCCTCCCGCATTGCGGGATTTGCCCAGATCCCTCCTGCCAGACTACACATCCCCGCAGTCTCCGCTGCTGGAACAAAATTGGAGCCTCGTTCCTCCAGCCCAGGCGCCCTCAAATGCCTGCATTGCAGTATGCATGTAGGCGGCACTCAGGCAAAGCCTGGGCGAAGGGCAGGCCCATCTGTACCTGTCAGAGCCCGAAGGAGGTTTGGCCACCCGCTTTTGCCTGACCCCTGCTTAAAGTATGGTGCCCACATCCCCCGTCCCTGCGCTGCCTTCTCTCCCTGTACTGCCTGCTGTCCCTGTGCTGCCTGCTGTCCCCGCCCCTGCGCTACCTGCTGTCCCCGCCCCTGCGCTACCTGCTGTCCCCGCCCCTGCGCTACCTGCTGTCCCCGCCCCTGCGCTACCTGCTGTCCCTACACTGCTTACTGTCCCTGCCACTGTGCTGCTTACTGTCCCTGCGGTGCCTGCTGTCCCTGCGCAGTCTGCAGCCCCTGAGCTGTCTGATGTACTGGTCCCTACATTGCTCGCTCCAGGCCCTTCCCAGGCCCACTTAGATCACCCACCAGGAAAACGAATGCAGGCCGCCACACAGCCACGAAGTGGACTCGTGCAGGGAACGCGCTGCCATCGTACATTGGACTCCACCCAGCACCAGGACCCCAGGACCTCCTGCTACTCCGTAGTACACCAGCAAGGTACTATTAGACCCAGGACACTAAAACAACAGCTATGTCTCCTCCTCCGTACAATCCACCAACGGACCCTTCACCTGTCGACACTGCCACTTTTCCTGCAACACAACCCACAAAAGATAGTGCACTGTTCTGCCCACAAGACCAAGAACAACCCGCAACTGCTCAATTGCACCCTGCTCAACGCCTGTTCACTCTGCAAACATGCCACAGAAATCTGGGGCACCATCACCACCATCTCCACTGACGTTGCCTTCATCAACAAAACATGGCTCAACCCCTCCTTGAACCCCCAACATCACCACCTCCACTCCCAAAGGGTACAAGATGATACACTGAGACTGCACCAACAAGCAAGTGGCAGCGTTGCCATCATCTTCAAGGAAACCATCAGTTGCACCATCATGCCTCTCATGGAACACCTCAACTTCATACTTCAGACAATCACGAAGATCATAAGAGGCACCCTCGACTACAGACCCCCAGGACCCCGAGCAACATTCTGCGATGCCATCCCCAACCTCATCACCCCCCTGGCAATAGACTCTCAACACTACCTCCTACTCACCGACCTCAATTTCTACATGGACAACCCCAACACCACCACCCTCCTGGAAAACCTAAGCAACATCGGCCTCACCCAACTGGTCACCGAACCCATGCACAAAGCCAGACACACACTCAACCCAATTTTCACCTACAGCGACAGAATCAGAATCAAATTCAGAATCTATTCGTGATGTAAAAGAAAATGCTTGTTTTACTTTCAAGCTGTTATCATGGAATGCAGCGGGGATTTAAGCCAACCTAAATGACCCCTGATAGGCTGAATGTTTTTGTTCCAAGAGACTTGGGCAATTGAAAATGTATATATATTGGGTTATTGCTTCTTTTATGCTGCTGCAAACCTAATCCGAAAGGGCGTCGTGTGGCTTGTTATTTTGACTTAAAATCTGTAACAGATGCAAGATTAAGGGTATGTGCCTGGCGCAGAACAAACCCTCGCCACAACCATACGTCACCTGGTGGTTCAGACAAGTTGGTTGATGCCTAAATGTGAAGACCTGGGGAACAGTTCAACAGGCACAAGCACACAGGCACAAGCACACAAGCACACACACAAGCACACACACACGCACACAATCAATCTGAAAGAAGGGACAGATGGGGATATGATGGCCAAATGCATCACAGAACTGTTTCTAGCCATTTTGAAGGAGTGGGTGGGGGCTGATCACCCAGTGGGCACTCAGTGAGCTGATATAGTTCATCCCACAGTCGGTCTGCAGAAAACAAAGAAAAGCCAAGAGACATCATGGTCAAGCTGCCAAAATATCCTCAAAAATAATGAATTATGTCAATGCCACACAAAGCACATAAAATGCTTTAGAGACAGGTAGATCATCCTAGCTCAAGACCTATCAGCAGCAACACTGCAGATGCACAGGAAGCACAAAGAAATCACAACTGAATGTTTAAAAAAAAGAAAGAAAGAAAAAGAAAAAAAATCAGGCAAGATATCATTGGTAGTTCCTGGATGGTTTGCAGTTTATGTGGAAAGGAGTGGGAAAGACAATAAAGACTCCAGAAGAAGGACGTGTTATCCTGGGCCTCTAGGGAGAATTGGACGATGGAGAACAAGGACATTACTCTAAGCAATCACAAATCTGACCCCGAGAAACAGTGACAACGCTAAAATAAATGGGCCACTATCATCGGACCACAGAAGCCACATGATGTTGAGAACATTTCCCTATAGGAGTTCCCCAGAATATGAAAGGACTGTCTAAAGTTGGTGGAACTGCAAATTAGAGTTGATGCTGTACCGGGTCCCTAAAGGGAACAACGGATGTTGGCTCATGAGGCCTGCTAATCTGCCAATCACTTCAACTAATTGACTGACTTATAGGAAAAGAATTTAGGTTTAATATGTTTATAAATTTCAAGATTTCAACAAGAGTCCATATGGAGTCTAGAACCTGGTGTTCAATTGCAGAGAAATTGTCATGTTGCCCTGTAGGAGAATGATGGGGGTAGGTTAAGATGGTCTAATGAGGGTGGGGGAGATGGGTATGGGGCTTCATAGAGAGCGTGATACAGATCTTTGAACCTCTATGCCTCAGTGGAATGGACCATGCGTTCTAACACCAGCATATTAGCGGCCTGTCGTGGAGATAGGTAATTCAATCTCTTTAGAGTGGATGACAGAGCTTCTTTGCCTTCGATGTTATATTGTTTGGTAATGTTTTTACCTTTTCTAGTTTAGGGAGTTTAAGTTACTTAACACAGCAATGTGTACACAGTGGAGCTATGATATCACATACAAGAGACAAATTCCTTTCAAGTTCACACCCCTTAATGCAAGGGGGTCACAAATCCCCTGTAAAAAGATGCATGGTATGGAGATATCTCAGAAAACAGAATGCAGCTGTAATTTTCCTTCAAGAGATACATCTTGTGAAGGGGGATCAATCTAGAATGAAAAACAGGGATTATTTAGTTCAGATTTGGGCCTCTATTATGATTGACTCCATGGGGGGGTTCTGCGAGGGGAGGGTTATACTATAATATTTTAATATGATCTGGAACTATGAATTAGACAGATCATCATATCTCATGCATGCCATTATGGCATTTTTAAACCTCTGAAGGCAAGGTTTAGAGTACAAGGAATGCTCAATATATCGAGGAGTTAAACCTAAAAAAAAAAGTGAGGGACTTTTTGTTCTTCACCCATTTTTACATGTAACCTACTCGAATATACATACTTTACATCTTTAAGGAGCTATTAAATGCTGTGCTAGACACAGGTTATGAAGGGAGGCGCCATTTCAGTTCATAGCCCGGTCAGTTTACAAATACAAGGGACCTCTCCTGTTGACAAGGGAGAAAGACTTTGAAATACCAGCTACAACTCACTAGGGATATAGTGTTGAAGGGACCTTTGACAACACATCAAAGATTAATTTAATACTAATGAACCAGGAGACACATCCCTGAGCATCAAGTGGGGTGCTTTTATACGCTTCCTTCAGTGGATCTGCTATACCTTTAATGGCTAGATTATGCAGGGAATCATGTTTCAGAGAACAGGCTCTCCTGGGACAGCAAGAGAAAGTAGGGAGACACTGAATACAATCCATCAATAGTGAAGGGAAGGGAAAGTATGTGCCTACAATGGCAACTGAGATTCTTAAGAACTACTAATACAAAACAGACCTTACTGAGATTAATGCAAAGATTTTAAGATGAAGGAATTTAGCCGATAGATTTCTTTCAAGTAAATTAAGAGCCCAAAGGATGAGATAACATATAGTGAAACATCACTCTCCGCATGGAGAGGAAATCACCCAGTGAAAAGGGGTCCTCTTTGTTACTTTTTATAGGAATAGGACACCATGCATTGAGGGGTAGGAGAAGCAGAAAGGTACTGCACGGTTTTTAGATTAAATATATGTCTAATATCCCTGTAGAATGGAAAGACAAATTACATCAGCATAGAATAGTAAAGGAAACCCTACATGCCGTGGAGTTCATACAACCAAATAAGGTCCCAGGCCTGGATGCTTTACAGTGACATTTTATAGAGATTTTCCTCCCCTCTTATTGGGGCATTTCACTGAATTATTCAAGTAGTTCCTACAAAGGGCAGGGGTACGCCCACTATGTGAAAAGCAGAAGTTGTAGTGATCTTTAAGCCAGGAAATTGAGTCAAAGATTGTAAGTCATATAGGGGATCTTTCTCCTAAAGAGAGACAAAGATTTTCACAAATGTCCTAGCTGAACATGTGCCATAGCAGAGGCCGCCCGAGAAGATTGTGTTGAAAAAAGACTGGGGGCAGATAATGTAAGGAAAATAACTCACATTGCTGAGAAATGCATAAAGAGGGAAGTCCCACCAGCTCTTCTAATATTCTCTAGACACACAAAACACATTTGGTGATCTGGGACTTCCTAGTGAGTATCCAGCTAGTGAGTAACTGGATATTCACTAATTACTTACAGCCAGAGGTTACAATTAAAATCAACAGCGTACCACCCAAAACATTTAGGCCACATGAAGGAACGAGAAAGGGGTGCCTCGTGTCTCCCATATTATTTGTTCTCACCACACAAACCTTTAATAGGGGTTATAATAGCTCACCCATTTATTGGGAAGGCTTGATTCGGAGCTGGCAACCAAAGATTAAGTTTGTTTGCAAATAATGTGTTTTTTTATAATGACAGACACCTCTCTGCCAGAGATTTAGATTATGAATTGCTAAAGGGTTTTGGGGGAGGATTGGTTTGAGAAGGTATCTGGTTTTTTTTTTTTTTTTAAATTAAATAAGTCAAGTTTAATTTATTGAACATAGCTATCCCGAGAGACAAAGAGGCAAAGTTGAAGACCCACTGCTGGATTGTATAGGGCTAAAATACTGATCAAGTACTTAAGGGGTGTAAATTACTAGGTCTACAAAACATGGCCTTAAGCAAACTGGCCAGAGTTAAAACCCAGATAATAGAAAGGGATCAATATACAGGGAGTGCAGAATTATTAGGCAAGTTGTATTTTTGAGGATTAATTTTATTATTGAACAACAACCATGTTCTCAATAAACCCAAAAAACTCATTAATATCAAAGCTGAATATTTTTGGAAGTAGTTTTTAGTTTGTTTTTAGTTTTAGCTATGTTAGGGGGATATCTGTGTGTGCAGGTGACTATTACTGTGCATAATTATTAGGCAACTTAACAAAAAAAAAATATATACCCATTTCAATTATTAATTATTACCAGTGAAACCAATATAACATCTCAACATTCACAAATATACATTTCTGACATTCAAAAACAAAACAAAAACAAATCAGTGACCAATATAGCCACCTTTCTTTGCAAGGACACTCAAAAGCCTGCCATCCATGGATTCTGTCAGTGTTTTGATCTGTTCACCATCAACATTGCGTGCAGCAGCAACCACAGCCTCCCAGACACTGTTCAGAGAGGTGTACTGTTTTCCCTCCTTGTAAATCTCACATTTGATGATGGACCACAGGTTCTCAATGGGGTTCAGATCAGGTGAACAAGGAGGCCATGTCATTAGATTTCCTTCTTTTATACCCTTTCTTGCCAGCCACGCTGTGGAGTACTTGGACGCATGTGATGGAGCATTGTCCTGCATGAAAATCGTGTTTTTCTTGAAGGATGCAGACTTCTTCCTGTACCACTGCTTGAAGAAGGTGTCTTCCAGGAACTGGCAGTAGGACTGGGAGTTGAGCTTGACTCCATCCTCAACCCGAAAAGGCCCCACAAGCTCATCTTTGATGATACCAGCCCAAACCAGTACTCCACCTCCACCTTGCTGGCGTCTGAGTCGGACTGGAGCTCTCTGCCCTTTACCAATCCAGCCACGGGCCCATCCATCTGGCCCATCAAGACTCACTCTCATTTCATCAGTCCATAAAACCTTAGAAAAATCAGTCTTGAGATATTTCTTGGCCCAGTCTTGACGTTTCAGCTTGTGTGTCTTGTTCAGTGGTGGTCGTCTTTCAGCCTTTCTTACCTTGGCCATGTCTCTGAGTATTGCACACTTTGTGCTTTTGGGCACTCCAGTGATGTTGCAGCTCTGAAATATGGCCAAACTGGTGGCAAGTGGCATCGTGGCAGCTGCACGCTTGACTTTTCTCAGTTCATGGGCAGTTATTTTGCGCCTTGGTTTTTCCACACGCTTCTTGCGACCCTGTTGACTATTTTGAATGAAACGCTTGATTGTTCGATGATCACGCTTCAGAAGCTTTGCAATTTTAAGAGTGCTGCATCCCTCTGCAAGATATCTCACTATTTTTGACTTTTCTGAGCCTGTCAAGTCCTTCTTTTGACCCAATAATTATGCACACCTGATATAGGGTGATGTCATTAGACCACACCCCTTCTCATTACAGAGATGCACATCACCTAATATGCTTAATTGGTAGTAGGCTTTCGAGCCTATACAGCTTGGAGTAAGACAACATGCATAAAGAGGATGATGTGGTCAAAATACTCATTTGCCTAATAATTCTGCACTCCCTGTATTTCCTGGATGGGAAGAATAATGTTGTGAAAAGGAACACCTTGCCTGGTTTCTTTTATCTATTTTAAACCCTACCTACTTCAAAACCACTATTGGAGCTAAAATTGGTGCAAGAGCAAATATAGGAGGGAATTGGTTCAAGAGTGATTAAAAGTCAGTGCGTCCGGGACCCTTCGGAGGGGTGGTCTGAGTGGAGCACAGAGGCAACACTATGGCCAAAAGAGACCCGACCGGTGTAGAAGAGAAGAAACCAGTAGAAGCGAGCAGAAAGGGGGGAAGACCACAATTCCAGACTCAAATACTGATACCATGTCCACGGCATTTGGCTAAATGAACAAAACTGTGGATTTCATCAGTCGGAGGGGGGATGGTGGTGCACAAGGCAAAATACGGCTAAATGCTGATGCTCTCCTTATTTACCTAAGCAAGCCCCTATCATCTGGTCCTGCTGTGTTGCAGACACTAGATGTATTATGCGTACCCCTGCAATGAAAGTGGACTGGAAACATGGAAAGCCTTGATTAAACAAATTGGATGGGTTGGGAAAATGACTAGTCCCTCCCCACTCCCTTTTGGGTGCTTTTGGTGAGCACAACCCTCCAGGATGTTGCCTTATTGTTGGGCCTTGATGTGGTCTGGGGATCTAACTGTTGGGAGATAAAGTGGTTCAAAAAGACCCATAGCCAGAGCTAGCTTCTATTGAATCAAGGAGGACTCTGGACTCATCCATACTCCATTTTACTGCTACCTCAAATTTAGAAACGCTATCATGCCATACTTCGCTAACTTGGATTATCTCTTTGTAGGAGGCCAAATGACTATGTCCCTCAACTTCCCTGACAGGGGATAATAATGTAAAGTTTCTTATCTGTATGTGTAGTTTTGAGGCTTGAAAAAATTTCTGGATGTTGTGCATTATTCTGCCATCTAGTGGCCGAGTCCGGAATTTCTACTCTTTCAACCAAAACTGAAAATTCTTTGTCAGTCTTCCTTTTTTACCTTTGTTTGTTGGTGGGTGTCGAGAGAACCTGCATTTGGTGTCTCTTTGTGATGTTTTCGCACTCCCTCTGGATGTTCTCACCTTTGGCACCATCTTCAGATTATTATTATTATTTTTTTTAATATCTCCCAGCTTCTAGGTGAAGGTGGATCGGTTGCTAGTGAATCCAGAAAATGTTTCAAGCTGCAAAACTACACCTAAAAGGTAAGAACCTAGTTTTGCAGCGTGAATATTTTCTGGATTCACATGTGCACTCTTTTTTTCCACCAACAAATGTTATTGGGCATTCTTAAACATGTCTTATAGATCCAGCTGGGCCATACACTGTGCATTGATTTTTAAGCGTTTTTAACTACTGTTGTGGCTCGGTTGAAGATGGGTATTGCCTTGTAAATAAATGCCTTTAGCATCTTCTGCCCTGCTTGAGCTTCCTTGTTCATCTGAATGTCCACGCAATAATATTTCGTAAACGTGTGCACTGATGACCAAGTTGCTGAAATGCAAATCTCCTGTAATGGGGTATTTAACATAAAAGCAATAGTTGCACTCTTTTTCCTTCCCGAGTATGTGGCTGGTGCTATTGTTAATGCTTCACCAGCACTGGTGTGACATAACTGAATTAACTGTGCAGTCCATTTTACTTGTGTGTTCTTTGTAACTGGTTTTCCCCAGGTAGCTTTTTGAGAAAGATACGAACAATTGCTGAGTTTTCCTGAAAGGTTTTGTCTTTTCAGTGTAATACATAGTGGATTGTCTGGCATCCAATGTGTGTAATGTTCTTTCAGTATGCATCTTTGGATGCTGAAAAAAAACTGGGCATTTGAATTGAAATTGTGAAACCACCTTTGGTAAGAATTGTGGATCTGCTCTTAAGACAATTCTGTCCTTGTGGATTTGAAAATAGGGCTCTTGATTTGTGAGTGCTTGTAACTCACTTAACCTGCGCATGTAAGTAATAGCTACCAAGAAAACAGTTTTTACGGTTAGCATTTGTAAAGTAACATTGTATAGAGGATCAAAGGATTTCTTCACCAGTTGTGTAAAAACTAAATACTGGTTCCATGTGGGTGCTGGTAACCTTCTTGGCGACGCTATTCTCTTTGACTCCTCTAAGAATCTCTTAACTACTGGTGCTGTAAAGAAAGCTTCTTCACATTTGTCCTCTTGTATAGGCTACAAGTGCAGTCAGATGGACCTTTAAGGATGCGTATGTTAGACCCTCTTGTAAAAGCTGAGTCCGATATTTTAACACTGTCTTTTCCTTTGTGAATTTATTGCTCAACTTATTTTTAGCACACCTCAGTGAAAATCTTTCCCATTTTGGCCCAAAATGTTTCCTAGTTATTTGTTTCCTAGCTTCCCTTAATACTGCCATGTATTTTCCAGTAACCTCATGTGTCCGAATTCTAAGTCTTAAGGAGCCATGTTGTCAGTTTGAAATATTCAGGTTCTGGGTGCAGCACTTTTCCGTTTTCCAATGACAGCAGATCTTGTTGATTCAGTACTGTCAGAAAAATGTCCTGTGCTAGCTGTACAATTTGAGTACCATGTTTGTAACGGCCATTGTGGAACAATTAGAATCAAGGTCATGTGACTTATTTTGCATTTGCTGATGAACCTGTGTATCAGTGGAGTTGGAAGAAAAGTGTATGCAAATGTCTCTGACCAGATTATCGAAAGGACATTCCCCCAAGATTGAGGACGTGGCTGTCTGGAGGCAAAGTTGTGGCATTTTGTGTTCCAAGGAGCACCAATTAGATCTATTGGTAGGTGTGCCCCATATTTTGAAGATCTTCTGTACAACTTTCTGAGTGAGCTCCCATTTGTGGGAGCATGAGGCCTGCCTCCTGAATCAGTCTGCCTCACAATTGCTCTTTCCTGGCAAATGTATTGCCTGAATTTCCACGTTTTTCAAATTTCCAGAGTTGTTGGGCTAGTCAGAAAGGGAGGGGAGATTGAGCCCACCTTGTTTGTTGATGTGAAACATTGCTGTTGTGTTGTCTGTCTGAAATAATATTGTCCTTTCCTGAATGTGCTTCTGGAAAGTTTTCAAAGCTAGGAAAACTATCTGTAATTTGAAGAGGCTGATGTGTTGTACCGCATCTTGTTTCCTCCAGGATTCCTCATATTTTCAGACGGATGTTTTCTCTGCTGAACCACGCAATTTCCTCCTGCACTTTCTGTGCGACTACCACTAGAGTTTCCCAATAACTTGTTGCTTGTGACCGTTAATTTTGAAGACATTCCTGGATTTGTCTCATATGAAGTCTCATATAAGGGATCAGAGGAATGCATGAAACCATCTTTCCCAAAAGTCTCCCCACTGTCCTAGCTGTCAGAGCTTACCCCTTCCGGTAGCACCAAACCTTCTCCAGGAGAGACTGTGTCCTCTTCTCGCTGGGGAATACTTTCCTCTGAATTGAGTTCAGTCTTGCTCCCAAGAAAATCTTCTCATGTGCCAGTTCTGGAGATGACTCCTCTTTGTGTAATGCGAAGCCTAGGGTGTACAAAGTCTTCATGACTATTAGAATGTCGTGCTTGTATTTTTGGTAAGAATATGCCCTTACTAACCAATCGTCTAGGTATGGATATACATGAATACCCATTCTTCTGAGGTTTGCTGCCACTGCAGCAGGCATTTTGTGAACACTCTTGGAGCTGTATTCTGAAGGTCAGAACTTTGAATTGATAATGTTTCCTGTTTACCACAAACCTTAGGTATGTTTTGTGCTTTGCATTCATTGGTATGTGTAAGTGGGCATCTTTCAAATCTATTGTTGCCATAAAATCTCCCTTTTTGCAATTGTGGGATCACTTCCTGTAAGGTTATAATTTTGAACTTAAGAGTTTTTATGAACTTATTGATGAACCGGAGGCCTAAGAATGGACACAGGGACCTGTTCTATTGCTTGTTTGTTTAACAATTCTTTGACCTCCTTGAGAAGTCTATCTCTTTCCTCCTTTGAATGATTCCTTTCCCTTGGGCCTTTTTTTGGAGGGAATTTGTAAAGTTCTATGCAATAGTCATATTGTATAGAGTTGGGTGTCCATTTGTCCGAAGTTATGTACCTCTACTCCTAGAGAATTTTTTAAAATCTTTCACCCAGGGGTGGTGCTTTGAAGATAGTGAGTGTCAGACCTGGCATCCTTAGGGTGGTTTTCCCCTCTCTTTTTTGCCTCTGTTTCCCATGTTTTGACTGGACTCTGTTTTTGGTACTATGGGCCCTTTACCACTGCTGACCAGTGCTAAAGTGCAAGTGCTCCTGTGTAAAATTGTATTGGTGATTGGCTTTTTCATGATTGGCATATTTGATTTACTAGGAAGTACCTAATAAAGTGCAGTAGAAGTGCCCCGGGCCTGTAAATCAAATGCTACTAGTGGGCCTGCAGCACTGGTTGTGCAACCCACATTAGTAGCCCTGTGAACATGGCTCAGACCTGCCATTGCAGTGTCTGTGTGTGTAGTTTTGCACTGTCAATTCGACTTGGCAAGTGTACCTACTTGCCAGGCCTAATCCTTCCCTTTTTATAAAATGTAAGGCACCCCTAAGGTAGGCCCTACGTATCCCAATGGGCAGGGTGCAGTGTATGTTAAAGGTGGGACATGTACTTGTGTGGTTTTACATGTCCTAACAATGAAATAATGCTAGATTTGGTTCTCCTCGTTGCAAGGCCTATTTCTCATAAGTTAACATGGGGGCTGCCTTTAAATATCTTTAAAGTTTTCCTTTTGAGAGCAGATCGAAATGTGGCGTTTGGGGTCTCTGAACTCACAATTTAAAAATACATCTGTTAGTGAAGTTGGTTTTTAGACTGTTAGTTTGAAAATGCCACTTTTAGAAAGAAGGCATTTTCTGGCTTTAACCATTCTGTGATTCTACATGTTTGTGGATTCTCTGTCTGGGTCAGTTTGATAGATGGGCTGTTTGTGAATCTCCTCTAAACAGTGAGACAAAGGGTGCTGGGGTGTAGCCTGCATATCCTGAGGAGCCATCTGTGCTAGAGTGGAGAGAGGAGTGGTCACTTACACCTGAATGGGCTGTGCCTGCCTTCTCACAATGCAGTCTTCAACTTCCTGGTGTGTGTCTGGGACCTGGCCTGGGCAAGGCAGGATCTGGTAAACAGAGACTTTCCTTTGAAGTTTGCCCACTTCAAAGGCAGAAAGGTGTATAACTATTGGGCCCAAAAACCCAGACTGTTAGATCACCTCTGGATTCAAGAGGAACCTCTGCCAAGGAGAAGAATTGAAGGGCGGAGGAGAAGTGCTGCCCCTGCCTATGACTGTGTTTAGTTAGGCTATCCTGCAGTTGCTGCTTCTACCTGTGAAAGAGAACAAAGACTGGACTTTGCTGTGCATTTCTGCTTGAGAAGAATCTCCAAGGGCTTGAGCTGAGCTTGCCTCCTGTTTTGAAGCCCCATGGCCATCAAAGACTTCCTCTGCCTGCCAACACCTGGGCTCTCTGCTGAGACTCGTGCCCTGCCAAGTGGTGCCCTGTCCAGTGCCTGGGCCCTTGAAAGGTGAAGTTGGCAGAACTAGAGCTGAAATCCAAGCACAGAATGCAGTGCAGGGAAATTTTCAACGCACCATCTGCAACGTGGCTGATAAACGCCGGAACGCCAGCTTTACAGCTAAAAAAAAAAAAAACTAAAAAAAAAGGACGCTCCTTCTACATCGTGGCTGGAGAAACAACACACAACACACGCTTGCGGCTGCTGATAACGACACAAACACCACGCATTCCGGTTTTCTAACACCGTGAAGCCGGATTTCTCACGCATCGTCCCTGTGCGACCTTGTGCAGACCAGAGGTGCCCTGTCCGGAAATCAGTGCATCGCTCTCTTGCGAAGGAGAAAAATGACTCATCGCCAATCCGACTGGAGAGGAAACGACACACGGCCTCTCTTGCGAGGATGGAATCAACGCATTGCTGCCTTTTTGCGACGCATGCTCGCCCGTGTGGCTTTATTTTTTACACTAACCAGGTACTTTGTGCAAAATCAACTTTTCCATTGTTTTTTATGTAGTAACACTCTGATTCTTTTGAAAATTCATATTGTGACTTGTGTATGTTGGATTGGTGATGTTTTGGTCTTGTCCGATTTAGATAAATACTGCATATTTTTCTAAACTGGCGTGGTGTCCATTTTGTAGTGTTCTCATTGTAATACTGTGTGTGCTGGTACAAATACTTTACAAACTGCTTCTGAGTTAAGCCTGCCTTCTCATGCCAAGCTACCAAGGGGGTGAGTGGGAGTGAACCAGGTGTGTTTCTCCTTTGCCCTGACTAGAGTGAGGGTCCTTGCTTGGAGAGGGGGTAATCTGACAGCCAACCAAAGACCTCATTTCTAACAGTGAGTTTTTGTTGTCTCCTGCCCCGGATGGATTTATGGATGTTGCTGTTGATGCAGTGCAGTCCTTTAATAGTTGGGGTTGTACCTCCACTCTATGATTGTCTTATTCCTTGGACCCTTCTTCCTTCCTTGCAGTTGGTCCTGCCAGCTTTGTTGTGATGCAGAGGCCTGAGAACTACTGTGGAAGCCCTGATGAGAACTCCCCACCTGAAGTGTGCCTCTAGCGGCTGGTCTTCTTGGTGCAAAAGACCCCCTTATTGATTCCTCCCCGAAAGTGCAATGTTCCCATGGACTTAGCTGTCCTTTTTCAGCTGGTTGAGGCTTTCACCAATAGATGTCCGTTAAAAGGGGTATTTGTAATATTTGCTTGAACCTCTGGCTTGAATCCAGAAATTCTTAGCCATGAATAGTGCATTAAATGAACTCCCAACATCAGTTGGCGACTATATGTGTCTGCCTCATCCAATCCAGACTTCAAAAAAGTGTTTGTTATATTTTTTCTGCTCTCTATCAGATGAGCAGCCCTCTTTTTGTACTTATCTATTCGTTAGTTCTCCTATCTTCGCCCAATGCTGATGCGTGAGTCTGTTCAGCAAAACGTTTGAATTTGTAATGCACCATTAGTCTGCATCCTGTTCCATCCTTTTACTTTTTTTGTCTAGGGATGGACCCGATGTTGATGGGATGTTCACTCTCTTTCTTGCAGTAGACGTTATAATACAATCATCTGGCACAGCACCCTTAACGTACACTGGGTTTGTGTTGCAAACTTGTATTTTCTCTCTGCATGACTGCTCTGCAGGAAGCCTGTTCCTTAAACGCTTCCCTGTCTAGATCCAGAGTACTTGGTAACATGGGCAGATACGTATTTTTTTTATTTTTTACTGACTTGCCATCAGTATCTCTAATAGGAAGCATGGCTGGGGCTTGTCCTCTTCCAGATGAACCTTAAACTTATACGCAGCATTTTTAATTACCATGTTACAAGTGCCAATATCATCAGGGGAGAGGGTTTGGATGGGTAAGATTCCACTTCCTCCTCTGGTGACTACCCTTCTAAGTCTTCCCACTGCATTTCGACATATTCACCTTCCTCCGAAGGTTAATATAATGTCTGCTGCTCCTCTTCCAAATAAAAGATTTCCTCCTCTTCTTCCTGAGGCTCTGGTGTGAGAAGGGGGCAAATCTCCTGGATACCTGCCCCTGAAACCTCCTTTGTCCTCAAAGTTTTTGTGTAATTCGGAACCCGCTTAGACTTTCGTCAAAGTCCTTCTATTTCTGTATTAAAGCAGCCATTTTGGCCTCGAGCCTTTTTCTTTAACGTTCGATCTCAAAGGCTCTGTCTTCAGGACTGGTACTGGAGTACTTCCTCTGATGTGGAAACTTCCTTCGCCGATTGTTCTGAATTGGAGTTTTGGCTGACCCTTAGAGAGTCAAGGTCCTTTGATAACAACGAGTCCTTCGCATTTATGTTTTTTTTTTTTAGTCTTTTCTCCACTGAATATCACCTCCCCCATGCCCCCCACCCCCAAAGGGCACCGCATGACTCCTTTTTGTGGAGCATGCCTGCAGGGAGCGAGCGTTTCGATGGCGAGGCTCCCATTCGTGCTTTGTGAATCTGCTTTTTGTTATTTTGACTAGGTGCTATAACAAGAGGTGGCCGACTCTCTTACCTCCTTTGTGGTTTTCTTCGGCGACTTCTATGATTAAGCAATCCTCCCCCGAGACCTCTCGTCCTGCACTCAGTGACATTTTCCTCTTTGTCACTGGAAAGTCCCACATCTTTAAAGGATGGTGTGAATTTTTGGGCTTGCAATGAGGGGAGAACTATTCCTTGTTTTGTCTTCACCCTCAGTGTCTTCAGTGTAAAAACGGCACAGGCATTACAATCTTCGCTCCGGTGGTAGAGTGGAAGACCGAGAATACATACCGGATGCTTGTCCTTATGAGCATATTTAGGACGGCAATTTCTGCAAAATTGGAATGGTGTTTTCTCCATTACCCTATGTGTGGAACCCCCTATCCAGGCATTCTCGGCCCTTCGTCTAAGTTTGAGAAAGTTTTCACGCTTGGTCTAATTTCTTTCGTCAACCGCTGTCCGTTGATGATATACCCAGGCCTCAGTAAACTTTGTAAGAGACTTTTAAAAACAAACCTTCAATTTCTCTATATGAGCTGGAGATGTCACTGCAGAACCATCCAGACTCAACAGCGGGAAAAAAGAATCTGAAAATGGAGACTTAAGGTGAGACCACCCGGAGGAAGTGCAACAACTTCACAAAGATACACCAAATGGAGGGTTCCGTTGACACCCACCAACAAACTAAGGTAGAAACGGAAGATGGGCGAAGAATTTTCAATCTTCGTTGAAATAGTAGAAATTTCAGACCCAAACAATAGATGGTGGAATAATGCACAGCATGTGAATCCAAAAAAAGAGTCAAACTGCAAAATCTGTTTATATGGAAATCTGCTTAGCAACTCGCTAGCAACCTTCAATCAGCTTACAGAAGCATAAGAAAAAGACACCAGCCCTCTAGAAGACAAGTAGTGGACCTTTTCAACCTTGGACACACTGATAAATACCTGCACAGAATATAATTTACTTCAGAGAGGTTGTGGTGCTTCCAGTGGGACCGAAGTCCAGAATGGCTGAGATATCGGGTGGAGGTCAGAAACTTTATTCATGAATCTGTTATCTGATATCTGATGGCATTATGTCCTTGTGGTGCAATATTTAGGCTCTTCTTGCAGTCCCATCGTTAATCCAACCTCATCCAGTGGCTGGCAGGCAGTCAGAAGACAGACCTCAACAGGGGCAAAAGGAGCAGCGACACAGCTTGGCCTTTTCCAGCTGCCGATCAGCTGCGATACTCTGTGTACAGCTCATCCATCCCATGCCAAGTCCCACAAGGAACCTAAAGTCTGAGCAGGAGGCGGCCCAGGCCAAAGCCCCAGCACTAGCGGAACATCAACAGTGAGACACTCCTCTGAAAGACTGGCGCTCTTGTCAAGGAAAGTAGAGGTGAGGAGCACCCCAAAATACAGCAAGCTCGGCACTCCATTAGCGGTATTGAGCAAAGAGCAGAGTCTAGGCCGGCGACGTGGCCTGTGTGAGAAGCTTGCAGGTTTGCTGAGGTAGGAGGAGGCTGGGGACTGACACAGGCACCAGAGCCAACATCAGCAGGAAGGAACTCCTACCTGGGACATCAACCAGCCCGTCACCTGAAGGGTGAGTGGCAACAAGCGCTCCAAGGCACAGAGGTGGAGACATGCCCTTAGACCCCACCACTCCTTCCAACCTCAACCCTCAACCCTCTCCCCCCAACCCCAACACCAGCAAGAAGTAATCCCCTACCCAGCACATCAACAGGCGGGGGGGGAGATTGAATAACTTAGTGTTGATCTCCACTCCATCAAGACTTGCCCCATACAGTGGACAGAGTCACGGAGACAAAGCACTGCACCTTTGAAACGGAGGACGCAGTCCACACGCTGAAGAAAAATGTCTTGCAACTTCAAAAAACAGTCCGGAATCTCAAACCCTAAGAATAGGATGCTGAGTGACGTTACCGGCAAAGCAATATCTTCCTGGTGTGGTTCCCACAGCATGTGGAAGGCCCAAACCACACCAACTTCATCTCCAAGTGGGTGGGGTCTTAGGTGCTGGTAGATGATCTATCACCCTGCATCCCGGTAGACTCTGGGGACCCCTCTCGAGACCCATTACACTTAACAGCATGCATCCTTAACCTCACAGATCGGGATGCGATCCTCCGCGAGGCACATAAGAAGAGGCCCTTAACCTTGACTCAGCAAGGATCTTCGAGTATCATGCTGTTCCTGGATTGTACAATACAGGTACAACAGCAGCACCGTTCCTTCATTACTGTTAAACAGAAGCTTAGCACAATGCAAGTGCCATATATGCTCCTCTTTGCAACATGCCTTAAATTCATCTTCGCTGGCAAGACTATTTTCTTTGAGGATCCAGAAAGCACATGGCAATGGATCGAGGAACGCCCCGACAGGAGGCGACGGGACACAGACAAAGAGACCGATATTTGCTTTAGCAAAGTTCCTCCCTTCAGTACCATTCTGTTGTCCAACCAACACGCCGCAACATCCTAATGACACTACATCCTCCCACCCATCCCTAGACTTCCCCTCAAGATCGGGCTTAGATTCAACTTCTGACCTGGCACATGAACAGGCTCCTCAATAAAATCAAAAGAAGGGCAGTGTTTAAAGCAGCTAGGTGCATGAACCCTGATGTACTCCTGCTGCAGGAAACTCACCAGGTGGGCAACCAACGTCCCTTTCTGGCCCGGTCACGCTTCACACACGTTTTCCATTCTGGTTTCAAATAGGACTGCCCGGGGTTGGACATCCTGTTTCGCTCTACTATCACTTTCCAGAAAACTCATAAAAAGAGACAAGTGGGCAGATCTTAGCCAGAGGTCTGTACAATTATTTCCCAGTCTCCAACCTTTTCTGTAACAAGAGCTAGTTATGTTCAATGAAACTTATCAATAGCTACTAATATTAACACTGTTGTAACACTGACCACATCAAACAAGAGTACATTGATGGCCACAATATGCAAAATTACTTCTAGAGATCAACTCAGTGCATCAGGGTGGTTACCCGAAGTAATGTTAAAAGCTTTGTCAATATGGCTACCTCTCCATGGATAATACACATTAGCCATAGCTGCAATGCCTCTAGCACCAAGGTGATAACATTTGTAAAAAGTGTCTCCACATAACGTATCACTCACATATCAGGTTTAAAGATATTTTGGAACTTCAGCCATTTTTCTCCAAATATCAGTTGATAAGTTCTGAAAATAGACATGGTTTTGTCTCAAATATGCACTCTCAATTTTGGTATACATATATTAATTCAACCAAGTAAAAGTTTTCAAATTTACTAAGCTGGGCTGCACACAGGAGAGCTACTTGCAGGTAGTGGGAGAGTTTCCAGTACTTCACAAGCTACTCACTGGAGAAGCCTGTCCTAGATAGACAGGTGTGGGGTGGAGGCTTAACACATTTCTAATTAAAGATCCGAAGGTGAGTAAACATCTATAGGGGGCAACAGAACAATTCATACAGTACAACAAACGGTACTGTGGCATCACCAGGAACACTGTGGGTGGCACTCAAAGCCACTATGAAGGGCATCATTCTCAGCTACCAGTCTGGGAAGCGATCGCATGACCAAAAAGAGATTGCAGAGTGGGAAGCTCAATAACGGACGATGGAAGTGCAGTATGCAGGCAACCCAGAGGTGGTTCTTCTGAGAAATATAACATATACTCAATCCTTAATTTGTCAGAAACTCTTAGGTGAATCAAGGCAGGCATTGGTGGTGATGCAGAGTCATATATATCAGTGGGGAGACAAAGAGAGTTCCACTCTTCACTGTCTGTGCTCACCTGCAGTGATACACACCCCCAGTGTGTCGCCTGGTAGATGAGACGAGCAAGAGCATCACTTACACTCACTCAACAGCAGGCAAATTTGCAGCCTACTATACCAAGATCTACTTTACTATGGACAGGCCTTCTGATCCCAACACAGTGACATTTGTCAATGACTTGCCATCCAGACGTTTCACTCTTGAGAGAATCTCACCCGAGGAGGCCCTAACCCTCAAGGAACTTGGGGTAGCTCCTGCCCACCTGCAGCCCGGCAAAACCCTGAGCCAGAACGGGCTTCCCGTTTAATTCTTCAAGGCACACTGGTAATTATTTGGGTCCAATACTTGCAGATGCGTTCCAAGAGGCACTCAAAGCAAGTTGACTATTTCCCGATATGTCCTTGGCAGGCATAGTAATGATCACCAAGCCGGGTAAACCCCGACCAGCTGCTCTTCGTATCGCCCCATTTACCCCTTAAGTATCGAAGTCAAGATATGGGCAAAGGCTGTGCAAGTAGATAGCTAAAGGTGGCAGCCTCCTTGGTCCATCCACACCAATCCGGGTTTACGCTAGGCCACATGGCACAACATTAAAAGCATCACAAAAAAAACTACACGCACCCCATACCAAAGACCTTATTCTGGTGCTGGGACGATGCTCTTTGGAACGGTCAACCACCCAGGGTCGCACTGACTAAGTGCCAGAGGTCCACCTTTTACGGAGGTCTGCCACTACTGTATCGTTCTGGGACAGGTTGGGTGAGCGCTGTCCACTTTGGGCGTAGACACTGAACTGTGTTACTTTTCGTTTTATACTATTTCATTTCAGATATTACGATGAAAATGCCAATACAATGTGCTATAAAAAATACAGGACTGAAAGGGTAATCACTAAAAATGAATTACCACGTTCACAATTACATACGGTTTGCGGTAGGATCACAATAGGATGTGATCCTTAAACGTATGCAAGTCATTTATTGTCACAGATTTACCCTTTTCCCATTCTGTATAACATATTTTACTTTCCTTAAGTTTTGCATCAAAGAAATGAAACAGGCAGGAATGAAGAAAACTAAAGCGGGAGACAACTACCACATCACCACCATCACCACCATCACCACCACATCCAACCACATCCAACCACCACCACATCCAACCACCACATACACCACCACTGTCGTGGCACGAGCCAAACATCCGGCTCGGGCCGCGGCATGGAGACGCGCCGCGCCCCCAGCCTGCTGTACACTGTACGAGGCCCCATATAGGCATGGGGCCTCGTTCCTACATATCGCAATGCGCTTACAGGCAGGTTTAACCCTCCCCCACTCACCTGTTCTTTTCTTCTTCCTTTACCTTTTGCATTGTGCCTCCCTTTATGTTTTTACTTTTTTCCCATATTACCCCTCTCTTCCCAGCATGCTTAGTTTCCCTACTCTATATGGCTCCTAGTCCATTATGTTCTATGTGTTTTTCCCTATCTAAGATGGTGTCCTTGCACTTCCTGTGGGTCGCTTCCTGTTTTTTGGTATATAAGGGCTGTGCTTCTTTCTCTCCTTGCGCTGCAACACTTCCTGTTTGGATGTTGTCTTCGCTCCTGCTTCCTCGTACTCAATTCTGTTTCACGTCCGTTCCAGTGCTGTTTCCTGTTCTTTTTGCTCTTGTATTTATCTTTAATTTTTGCTCCTGTTTTCAGGAACTTTTCCTTTCTGGAGGTTTTAGTCCCCTTTTAGGTTTTTTTTCTCCTTCTGGCACTACTTATGAAGGACACGGCCTGCCCTTGGTGTTTCCGCTGCCTGCAGCACCGTGGCGACCAGAAAGAGTCGCCCCTACCTGGGCCAAGGCCGAACATTTAGGAACAAGATCCTCGCCACTCGTTCTGCGGACTCCAGGTTAAAGCAGCGCGTAAGTCGTGACAGATTGCAGCACCTAATACTCCCAACGTCGTCTAACACCATGGATGATACAGTGGCGGCTGCTGCAGATCCTGATCAAGCCCTTCAGGCAACCATTCAGCACCAGGCTCAGGAACTGCAACAATTACGCAATGAGAATGCTGCTTTACGACAGGCTTTGGCTTTCCACAGTGCAGATGTTCTGACCGTCTCCACCTCAACACCTCGTTTCTCTGGTGAACCAACAAAACTGCGAGAGTTCCTCGATGCATTAACTGTCTACTTTGCCTTCCGACCCACACAATTCTCCCACGACAAGACAAAGGTGGGGTATCTTATCAGTGCTCTATCCGGTCCTGCCTTGGCCTGGGCAACTCCGATGGTATCATCCAATGATCTAGTATTGTCTGACTATCCAGCCTTCGTGAACCGGTTCAAACAGATGTTTAGCCGTCCAGGATTGGAGGCCTCTGCTGAAGAAGCATTATGTGACATTCAACAAGGCTCTCAAGATGTCCTCCAATATATTACCCGCTTTCGACAGCTTGCGGCTGAGACAACCTGGGTAGAACGAACTCTGGTTACTCTATTCCGTAGAGAGGACTTAAAGAGATCCAAGATAAGTGAGTAATTCCACAGAGTTGAAGATCTTCGTGGGCTGATGGATCTAGCTCTTTCCATCGAATACAGTCTTCAAGAATGACGCATGGAAAAAAGAAAAAGTAGAGGACCTTCCCAGCCAAGTACTTCACGTGTCTTTTTGCATCGTCCAGAGGAACCTTGTCCTCCCATCAGAGACACAGAAGGTGAACCGATGCAGGTGGATACCACTCGAGGTCCACTTTCCGTCAGTGATCGGGAAGAAAGACGTAAGAAAGGATTGTACCTGTCGGTCACATGCTTCGTACCTGCCCCGTTCGTCCTCGGGAAATGACACTTCCCGTCCTCTGTAAGAAGGGAGGGGACGGGATCATCTGCTATACCTTCAATCAGTTCATTCAAGGACAATGCCACAACTTTGTTTATGCTTCCTGTGACGTTACAGTTACCTGACGGTCATGAAGAAAGAACAATGGCCTTACTAGATTGTGGTGCTAATGGCATATATATGGATATGTTTTGGGCCACAACACAACAAATATCAACACGACCCAAAGAAGTTCCAGAAAAAGTACACACAGTGGATGGGTCCTTAATATCTTCTGGTCCACTCGATACTACCACCCTACACAAAGTTTACAATTTGGGAACCACCAAGAACACATCTCATTTGACCTAATATCATCTCCCAATCCTACTATAATCTTAGAAATTCCGTGGTTCATAAGACATAACCCTTATGTTAATTGGGAAACCAGGACTATTTCCCTGTCCTCACAGTTTTGTCATGAAAATGGTTTTGCGTCAGACACATACTGGTCACCCAAGAAGTTGATGCCTACTGAAATCACTACAGGATGTTCCATTAATACAGTTCAAGGTGTCCCTCTTCACTATCTAGAATTTCAGGATGTATTCTAGAAACCATCCAGACCTGGGTTACCCCCACATCGGGATTATGTGCAATTCCCTTGGAACCTGGGGCGATCGTTCCCTTTGGGAGAATGTATTCACTCACGAAACCCGAAAAGGAAGTTCTCAAAGAGCATTTGCAAGAACATCTGCACAACGGTCTTATTGTACCTTCATCCTCTCCGGCGGGGGCTCCTCTCTTTTTTGTACCCAAAAAGACGAAGGATCTTCGTCCCTGTCTGGACTTTTGTGGTCTAAATAAGATCACTATAAAAGACCGTTATCCTTTGCCCCTCATCAAGGATATTCTAGAGGGAGTCAGAGGGGCTCAATGATTTACCAAACTAGATCTTCGCGGAGCTTACCACCTTTTGTGCATCAAAGAAGGAGACAAGTGGAAGACTGCCTTCCGAACCCCATTTGGTCATTATGAGTACAGAGTTATGTCCCCTAATGCCCCCTCCATTTTCCAAAGATTTATGGACTCAGTGTTTTCGGATCTCTTGTATCATACGCTAGTCATCTACTTAGACGATATCCTTATTTATTCTAGACATCCTGAACTTCATTCTACTCATGTGAAACAGGTCCTCCAAAGACTATGGGTACATCAACTGTCCTGTAAACCAGAGAAATGTGAGTTCGATAAGACCGAAGTCAAATATCTGGGTTATCACCTTAGTCCCACTGAAATAGCTATGGACCCGGAAAAGGTACAAGCCATCCTAGACTGGCCTTCCCCTTCCTCTATTAAGGAAAGGCAATGTTTTCTAGGACTGGCTAACTTTTATCGACAGTTTATTTTTGATTTTGCAGAACAAACCACCCACATAACTCAAACATTAAAGAAGGAGCATTTAAGTAAAGGCTTTGTCTGGACAAGGGTGGCTGAAACAGCTTTTCAAAGTCTAAAAGAGGCCTTCACTCAAGCACCGATATTGAGACACCCAGATACCAACAAACAATTTATTGTTATTACTGATGCTTCTGAAAGAGCCATCGGAGCTGCCTTACTCCAACAACAAGAAGATGACAGTCTAGAACATCCTGTGTTCTATTTGTCCCACGAACTCTGTGTCAGAACAACATTACTCCGTATTAGAAAGAGTTATTAGCCCTGAAAACAGCCTGTCTAGAGTAGAGACAGTTCCTTATGGGTTCCAAAGAGCCCTTCGAGGTGAGAACAGACCATCGTAACCTACAATGTTTACATAATTTTCAATGCCAGAACAGTCGTCAGGCTCGTTGGGCCTTTTTCTCCAGTCAGTACGACTTTTATGTCACCTACATTCCTGGATCCCAAAACATACTGGCCGATGCTCAGTCTCGCCAGTATCCAGATTGTACTCCCATTCCATCACAATATCTGCTTGAGCCCAGTAAAATTATCGGTGTAGCTCAATCTTTCCTGGATGAGGTACAACTGGAATATTCCAATCTTTCTGATCAAGAGTTAGAGAACTTAAACCCCCTAATACGTAAACAGAAGGGGTATTATTATTATAAGAACCTGTTGTTCCTCCCAACTAGCAGAGTAAGAGAAAAGGCGCTACAGATGTGCCATGATTCTCCGGTTGCTGGTCATAGAGGCATCAAGGCCACACAGGAATTACTCTTGCGCTCCTTCTGGTGGCCTACCTGGAAATTGGATGTCGAAAGATACGTTCAGGCCTGTCCCATATGTGCCCAAGTAAAAATACCCCGTACGAGACCTGCAGGATTACTACAACCATTACCTATTCCACCTGCTCCCTGGCACACCATTTCTACTGATTTCATGTGTTCACTACCTCCATCAGCAGGAAACTGGGTCATCATGGTCACAATAGATTCCTTTACTAAGATGGCTCACTTCACTGCTCTGAAAAAATTACCTACCTCTCAAGAACTAAGTCAGATATTTATCCATCATATTTTCCGTCTCCATGGACTCCCACGCAGCATTGTATCCGACAGGGGACCTCAATACATCTCCCCGTTTTGGAAACATTTCTGTAGAATACTGAATATCATCTGGTTTCCATCCCCAAACCAATGGACAGACCGAAAGTCTCAACCAAGGACTAGAGCAGTACCTTCGCTGCTTTTGTAATTCTACCCAGAGCAACTGGAAACACTTACCTTCCTATCACTGAATTCTCTTACAATAACACTGTCCATAGTGCCCCCAAGGTCACCCCCTTTTTCTGTTCTTATGGCTATCATCCTACCTCTTTTCCTACTACTCATCAGTCTACCTCTTCTCTTCCTGCTGTCACTTCATTTTCCAGAACACTTCTACAGATTCATAGATTGATTCGATCTAACTTGTTGAACACTAAGAGATACATGAAGAGAATAGCAGATAAGAAGCGTAGGGCTGCTCCAGTATATCACCTCCAGGATAAAGTCTGGCTTTCTTCCAAATTTCTGCCTTTGCGACTTTCTCAGAACAAGTTTACACCTCGTTACTACGGTCCCTTCCGTATTCTTCAGCTGATTAATCCTGTCACTGTCAGTCTTCACTCGCCTCGTACCTGGAAGATTCATCTGGTCTTTCATGTTTCCCAGCTCAAACCTTATGTGCCTGATCCTTACTCTCAGCAGTTTCCTTGTCCTCCTCCTTTGTTAGTGAATGATGTACCAGAATATGAGGTACAGGAGATTTGTGACTCTCGTATCTTTCACAACTGTCTCCAGTATCTGATACCAGAAAGAGTCGCCCCTACATGGGCCAAGGCCGAACATTCAGGAACAAGATCCTAGCCACTCGTTCTGCGGACTCTAGGTTAAAGCAGCGCGTAAGTCGTGACAACCACCACCACATCCACCTCCACCACCACTCAGTGCCTAATTACCAGCAAGCTGGATTACAAGGCATTCTATGTGGGAATCAACTCAACTGATCAGAAGGCTCCAAACTAAACAAAACTCAGCAGCCAGACTCTCACTCAAACTAAGCTCTCCCTTCCACTGCTCGCATTCACATTAACCTGCACATCAAAGCTCCCAGTCCACCAACAAGCACTCTTGAACCTCTTCTCACACACAAAGTCATGCACAACATTGGCCCCACCTACCTAAACAATTGCATCAACTTCCGCAAACATACCAGACACCTCCGCTCAACAAGACACTCTCACATACATCCACTGCATACGAAGGACCGCAGTCTGTGGTTGTGCCTTCTGCTATCCCGCTACCAAAGCTTGAAACTACCTGCCCTTGCACATCAGAACCACTTCCTCAGTTCTCAACTTCCACAAGAAACTGAAGTTGTGGCTCTTCACCTAGGCACAGCCCAGCATGGCAATCCTCCTGGGTGAGCCATGCCCTCTACACATACAAAACAGGCAGCAAAACCGGACATCACTTTTGATGGCAGCAAAGAGTTAAGCAAACCAAAATGAATTAACCATCCATTTATAAAAAGATAACAGTGGGGAAGAGTTGACATGCACACGTGGCTCAATTTAATGAAGTGAAACAGAGCAAATGGCAGGAATCTTACACTGAGATGAAGAGTTTTCACCACAATCAAAATAAAGAAAAACTCTAGGTGTATCAGCTCAAATGATCAATTGTAAGGCTATCAAGAACCCTCTGGAAGTCATTGAGCAAATTCAAAGACCACCTTTGCTGCTTAGTGGAGACATAGCCAGTTCATTTTCAGGCTTTGGCTCTGTCTCTGAAGCTATAAAAACACAATCCTCGCCACTGCCCAACATCAAGCATGAATCCTATATGGATGGATCATGGTCTTGCTCACTTTTGATTTCAAGCAACACAGACTTGATGCAGGCCTTGGAAGCTAAAACAATACATTTGGGGGTTGTGCAGTTACAAAACTCTCCATCAGAACGTCTTACATTAGGTGGCATGTATCTATCACCTTCCACATTAAGCCGTAGAGATGATCTGACATAGAATTCACTTGTTGAGGAAGAAAGTAAAACAATGCTATAAGCAACCTCATATGTCAGGGGTATATGAGGGCCTTGCCCCACGTTAAGGTCTTGTACTATCTTCCCCAATTCAACACACAACAAAGAAGATCTCTGAGGATTTAAGACAAAAAAAAGCCTCATGCCAATTCCCCCCCCCCCTTATAAGACAAGTGGGCACAAGTGGTCAGAAGGTCCCTGAGACATCACTGAATCAAACATATTGTATGTCATATTTGTGGGACAGTCTAATAATGGCATTACAGTCATCAATTGAAGTTTTGAATTTCCAGTCAGATAATTTGGAAGCTCAGATAGATATTATGAATTTAATGGCTGCACATATTGCTGGTATCAATAAAAAAAATGGAGACATTGACATCATTAATTAAGAGAGCACAAAATGTTTATATGCCTTTCCCTGTACAATGCTTTTGTGCTCCAATCATTGATAAATTATCCACTTTGCCAGAACTCGAGTCAAACAGGTCACTATCAGCAAAAGTGACCCTAAATTAGGAAGTCATAATGATAGCCTGTCACATAATCATGGAGGATGTGAGGAAAAGTCTGAACTCTCACATGATATGTCAAACCCTACAGATCAGGTAAAGTTAATCTGCCAACAACCAGAGGTGGAAAACCAAAAAGGTGCCTTGAACAACACTAGTAAAACCTCACCCCCTTTCAAATTAACAATGAAGGGACAATGGAAGCATATAAGGAAAGCTAGAAACAAGCAAGTGCATTCAAAGAAGGCAGTTGGAAAGAATATCTATCCAATATTTACTAAAACAACAGGCAAGACAAAAGAGGTAGCTCAAGTATCCAAAAGTATCTTGGACGGTGCAGAAACATCTTCCACCACTGCCATGGAGGGCACACCAGTGCAAGGTAATTTTAATCCAACAAAACAACACCAAACACAGGACGCTAAGCAGGGAGCAATTCATCTTCATCCTGAACAGGTTCCAAATCAACCACTGAAGCAGAACATTAATGCTGCAAAACACCACCACAGACAGGTTGCTAAGCAGGGTGCAAGTTCTGCCCATTTTGAAGGGGCTGCAAATTAAACCCTGAATCAGAAGACATTAAATGTCCAGACCGAGTCACAAGTCTCTTGTTTGGAGACTCTAAGTGAGAAATCACTTTTCCTGCCCATCAATGAAAGACAAGATGTGTTGTCTTGCCAACAAACAGCAGGGAAGACCAGCATTGTTTCGTTAATTGCACTAGCCAAAGATGTAGCCCAAAGTTCTTCCTTTCTTCTTAATGATGGGGCATCATATATCAACCTTGGGAATTTGAGTTCTTACATCCGTATTGCAGCTCGCTAACCGTGAATACAATCCCGCAGTGAATACGATCCCGCTGACATGGCAAGGTCTGATCAACAGCATTTAAAGTAATTCCATGTCAGGAGAAATCGTTTCCTTCAAAACTGGATTCAGTAAGCAGCCTGGCAGGATTAAGACCATCTTGTTCCTTTAACATCCCTTAGCAAAAGACATCTCATAAGACATATGCATCATGGTCTAACGGGCCCCAGAAAGGGCATCCAAGTAACAAAGGCAGATCATCAAAATTATTGTTCCAACCAGAATATACATCACAAGGGCATCATGATGTCCTTAATAGGGGCAATATATTGAGGCTTTTGAAAGAAATTCCAGGGCTTAAAAAACTAACCTCAGTGGAGATAACTGTTGAATTCTTACATGGAAGCCGGAAGCAATAGTAGACTTAATTGTATCCTTTGCCTCAATCTTTGAATGTTGGGAAATAGTGTCAATTAGCCCCAACGGTAAAGGTACCCACTTCCACCACTGATTCAAGAAAATCATTCCTTGCCTCCAGTTAGGACAGGCAAATCAGTCTTAAGGGGCGCAAAGGACAGTTCTGACAATTACTGAGAAGACCAAAGTGCTGAAGCAACCCACTTAACTCCTCTAAAAGTTTGATGGGACTGGCTCCTGCAGGCAGGGGCGGGGAATTTCTATAGCCCGACGCCCAGGACATATGGTTTGGGGTCAAGGACAGCAAGTTTTCATTTTTAATTTGTCCTTAGGACAACTAGGGCCAACCCCCTGCAGCATAAACCCTTTGGCTGACAATTTACAGAAGTACATAATGGAGGAGGAAAGGGAATTGTCTACAGCGGAGGTAATATTTGAGACCATATGTTAATGTTGTTTGAACCTGTATTTATGATTCATTATTGCAAGGTCTTCATTATTAGGGTGAGCGCTCTAAATAAATATTGTTAACTCAGACTGCATTATTGACAGTGTTTCTAGTAAAAACATGTGTAGACATGTTTGCAAAATTTAACAATACGACTATGTATAATGTTCCCAGAATGCTCTTTGATTAGATGCAATATTTGAAACTCAAAAGAAAGATTTAGAAATGTATTTGCCAGAGCCTTTACCCATATCGTGACTTCGATATTTGCTTTCAAAATCAAATGTTCACAAACAAAATGCAACTAGAAAAAAAATGTTTTGCTAAGTTCCTGTGAAATGTTAGGTACCATTTCTTTGAAGCTTCATTTACTAAAAATGCATGATAGTATTTCCCAAAAATATTCAGAATGGAACATCAGTGTAACCAGTTTCAACAAGATTACGGGAAACATGAAAATTAAAAAAAGCATTGACAAAGCCAATAGGTCAAACATTGGCGGTCAGTCTTTTTGTTTGTCAACATGCGTCTTGTTTTGACATAGCTTTTGTAAGCCTTTATTGTCGTGGGAGCTGCCGGCACTCACCATAGTAACAAACATTGTCAAAAAGCAAACATTATTTGGTCTCAAAAAGCACACATTACCATTATAGCTTCTGGCACTGAACAAAACTAGGTTGTGTGCAGATATGCTGCTTGTTAAAGAGCAGACTACCTTCACTTACGGTGAAAGCCAGCCAACACATGACTAGAGAGAGAGAGGGAGAAAGGAAGATAGAATTTTAATAAAAACAAACGGGGTTGGTTAATGCCAGACCTAATTAGGGGCGCAATTCTTTAAAAAGTCACAAACGTGCACTCAGGGTAGATGTCTCCATTAGTTCATAATTACCCATTTCATGATTCATAAGAATTTACACAAGTAGACCAAGAAATTGTACCCCTGCAAAATATTTGTGAACTGTATTTCAGCACAAGCCAAAATACAAGTGCAATTTGCTAATGCGACAATCTGTTGAGTGTTTACAAGTTCCTTTCCCTCCAGCCACTTTTTTCCCCAATCCTGGAAGAAGATTAACTTCTGTTCTTGTCAGGAATAAATTTCCAATCTTTCTCAGTATGGTAAAAGATTAGAGACGAGCTGGCGAAAACCCTTAAAACATGCAAGTTAGTGGGTTTGCACAGAATCGAAAGGGCATTCCACTCCTGTAACTATTGCTTACTGCTACCTCCAATCCCCGTATGTAGATAGATCTGTGTAAAGGTGACAAAATAAGGTATTTGCTAGTATTCAAGCCCTACTATAGTACTAGCCCTGACATAATCAGAGAGGGCTATTATCAGAGCTCTTATATAAGGAAATTGCTGCCATACTTTGTCACAGCACTACATGGCACCAAAGAGGCATGCAGATTTTGTTTTACAGGACATGCAGATTTATGAAGCAACTTGTCACATGTACAAGTAGATATTTTATTCAATTCTACCCCCTGCACAGGCCCTAAATCCTTCTCATGGCGCATGAGTAGAGACTGCAAATTACATCCTTTCAGAGCAGGTATCCTTGCATCTTCCATCTTGGAATATTGCCAGCGCAAAATCTCTGCTGCATAATGGTGTTCCGCCCAAAAACTGAGAACATAATTGCCCTCCAGGAAACCTGGGCCCCACATGATCTACGGTTAGTGGGTTTTATCTCCTATAAAGTCAAAGCAGTAAAGCATAAGCAGCTTTGAAAACACAGTGGGGGCCTAGTGGTCTACATCTCACTGCATCTAAAAAGTTACAAAGAGCTCCTGCAAATGGAAATGGATTTTCAAATATTAAAATTCAATAGTTGGGAGTTACGAGACAGATCACCCCTGCTACTGATTCATCTTTATATTCATCCCAGTCCTCCCCATAAAAAGTGGCAATAGAAAAGTTATTGTCAACTGTCACCAACTACAGGTAACTTTTGCCTGGCTGAGATATAACACTGACTGGTGACTTAAATTCGAATTTAATTCAAGTGGCAGAGAATGAGGACATTCTCAATATTGACAATTCATGCTTGAATGCTCCCCCTCAGGTAAATCCAGATGTAAAAACTTGTGATTGTCAAGGAGAGTATTTAGTTTTAAATGGGAGATTTCTGGAAGACATTCCACCTATCATGGTCCTAAATCGAGATAAATTATTGATTATACACTAGTCACTTTACCACTGACAATTTGTAATTAAATACAGTGCACTTAGTGACCATTCTTGCCAAATATTAGTCCTGAGTTCTTCTCTGCCAGAGCATACTCAGGCGCCGGCACGAGTGGGTGTCATCGAATCAATGAACTTAAAGCAACTGCACTGGACATCGGAAACGATAGTAGACATAGCACTATCGGCAAAACTGAATGATGGAAAGCTAAAATATCTTCCCCAAAAAAGTTGAAAAGTTTGGAAAGACATTACTAGAGCAACACACCAAGCCAACTTTGCATAGGTCTATTACTCACCCAGGTACAACAGGCTCCATTCGCCTCTCAAAATTACACAGACTGCTCAAAAGGGAGCAGCAGAGGCTGGCAAGGCACCTGAAAGCATGTCCAGGCAACCTCCTCCTATGGGAATGTTTGGAAAAAAAAAAAATCAAAGAAGAAATACAAGAAGCAAATTTGGAAGAAAAAACATGAAGCAAAGGATTTCTTCTGGTCAAAAATAATATACACAGCAAAGCAGAACAATCCTAGACAGTTCTGAGAAATTGTTATTTGCTTGAATATCAAAGGATATCCTATTAATAAGTCAAACATCTGGGAGACTGACTGGTTGAAAGATCTAAAATAATTGTTCTTGATAAGCCCTCAAAATAGAGATTCCTGTATCCCAGTAAAAACATTGACTACATCCCTGGTAAACCCTTCAAGGTTCAATGGAGCATGAGGGTAATCTAAACCCAGCCACAATTCATAAATCGCTTAGTAGAGCCGCCGTGATGGGGGTCCAGGCCCAAGCGGCTTACCACAAGCCATTTCAAGAAGGAATCAGATTTCTGGCACAGGGTATTAAGCTCCTTATATCAGGAGATAAGAAAGAGTGGGGTGGTTCCTAAAAGCTGGTGGGGCTTAACAATCAATCCAAGTCACAAGGACAGGGACAGTGCCAATCCAGCTAATTGCAGGCTTATAGCCCTCCTAGACTCAGAGGCAAAAACATTATGCCTCGTTGCTCCTCACTGATTTAATAGATTGGACTAAATCGAATAACATCATTCCCCCAAATCAAGCTGGCTTTAGAAAAGGAGCAGGCACCACAACAAACATATTAGTGACTGCCTTTCTTGCAGAGCAAAGTAAAGGGCAAAAGAAGAAACTATACCTTGGGTTCATTGATTTTAAGGCTGCATTCGACTGGGTCAACAGACAGCTTATCTGGCTTAAGTTGAAGCTGTGGGGTTTACTAGACATGTTGCTGAAGGCAATAATTTTACTATACACTGCTTCGTAGGTGCAAGTAAAAATGGGTGATGGCTCGAGGCTGTTGAGAAAAATCCCTACGCATTCTGACCTAAAACAAGGTTGTGTGCTAGACCCACACTTGTTTAACTTATTTATGGTGGATCTCTCCCCAACTATGGATGAGGCAGACCTGCACCCACCTCACTTGGGATCTTTCTCACTGACCCATCTATTATATGCGGGTGAACCTGTTCTGTTCAGCCACCCGAAGGTGGGTTTGCAACAATCTTTAAATATACTGGCAAACTATCTAAACTCCAACCAGCAGGAGATCAATGTGGCCAAATCTAAAATAATGGTGATCGGCCCTCGACGGATGCCTCTTATCAGAATGGTCTTGAATAACATATTGCTGGATATAGTGCCACATTACAAATATCTAAGTATATATTTGGACACTCTGAGTACATTTTTACAACAGAAACAATATACCAGAAAAAAAGGCCAGTTGCATGGTCCTTCTTATCGGCCACTGTTAACAGTGATTTCCGCTAAGTTGTTATATACAATTTCATACACCGGTGTGGCGTTGTATGTCTTGAAAGCAACACTTTTAGATAAAACCCAGCTCAATGTGTTTATGTGAGTTTTTTAGACTACCACCATCCACTTCTCCAGTGCAGCTTTGTTAGATTTAGGTTAGTTTAGTCTTACAAATATTATAGGCCAGCTTTTATCCTTAGATTAAATAGTGTTGAATTATTTATTAAGTATACACTTGTGACGCATTAAACAGGGAATGGTGCATTATAAATTTTAGGATCATTTTAAATAGCTTGATGATATTGCCGCTGATTGCACAAGTACTATTGGTTTCAAGCCACTTTTCAGACACCAGGATGTGGGTAGTAAAATTCTCAATTTGTTAGATCATTAGAGTTAACATTATTTTAACATTTGCATCTAGGCCAGTGGTATTTATTAGATAAAGCGGCTGTATAAATTAAATTTAAGAATTATTTTTTGGTTTAATAGGCCAAAGGGGACCTCTTAGTTATTTATTTTTAGCTGTTTCTTTACCTGAGGACCTACAGGAAGGAATACATTTACGAAATGTAAGAAGTTGTATAATTGTTATGGTTTTAATTGACTAAAACAAACAATAAAATCGGAAAAACAAACAGCAAGAACAAAGTTGTTTGTGGGTGGTGGGGAAGAAGAAAGGTGAATTGGGATTTATGTCCCAAAAATGTGTTGATTCAAGGTTATCAATTAACTGGTTCTCATAGAGACTGTTTATGTCCAATTAACTGGATAACTTTGGATCCGGTGGTCAGTGATACCAACTTCAAGTATAGTTCAGAGGGAGACAGTTTCCAGCTCAAACTAGTCTCCCAAGACAATGTTCCAGCCATGTATGGTGCCTGCATCATTTCAAGTCATGAAGGACATCATTTTCATTAGTGGACTTCTCAACTACAAATCAAATTGACAGGTCTTGCTCTGATTTAACCAGTGACCATCATTTTGTGCATCAACCCACCATTCATTTGAAGCCTGAGGGTGTCATATGGTGTTTCTCATTTCCAGCTGCTGCTTATTTTTTGGTATTTACGATTGTTGTTGTATGGCAATATTTGTTTTGTGTGTTAAAATAGTGTGCCTTTCCTTTATACATGCATTTAACAAGTAACTGTTTTAGTGTAAGTGTAGATTAACTCAATGTGTGAAATTGTGAAGCAATTCACATACGTTTTCTTTCATAATACACCATAAATTAAAACTACAAGTTCTCATTAAGGCTCCGGGAATCTCTTCTCCACCCAGAATTAGATGTCCAACCCAGCAAAGCAGCTTGTGTTCTCAACAAAGGGGAACATCGGTGGAGGAAGGAATGGCAATTAATTCAGGGGCACTAGGATCTTACAAGCAGGACATTGCTTTCCAGTTTCAGATGGACACCCTTGTAGCATTCACAGACTCAGCCCCCGCACGCCAATAGTCCTAAAACAGAAAAGTATGTCTAAATTGTTGCCCATCCAGCCCAAATAAGAATAGAATTTAAAATTGTTAACCATCCACATTTATTCAATTTTAAAAGTCTAAGCAGCTGGGATGGGGTATAAATCGGCCATTTTTTTTAAATCTAAATCATCCAAATGTCTTTTTATAGGCCTTTGCAGAAGGACTTAGGATCCCAAGAAGTCAGAGAAGCAAGCTAAAATAATTAAAAAGCGATGTAAAAGAAAAATATTAAGCATATTCAACATTGATCCACGTAAAAAGTGTAATAAGTGTAATTAGTTACAAAATGCACGCACAGACCCTCTGATTTGAAACACCCCATGTAGTAGAATAACACGGTAAAATGGGGAAAGGTTAGCATCCATCGTGAGAGAAACTCCTTTTGCAAGCACTAGTCACTCGGTGCCTGTACATAAACGTAACTTTATGTGGGAATCCTAACCTTTTAAGCGGTTGCTCTTTGAGGAGGAAGTCATTTTCCTGAAGACCTGAAAGCTACAAAAACATTTTGATGTAACTGACTTCTAATGCAATATTCAATTTAAGTTCAACATACCTGGTTCATTGTAGCCTTCTCGTAAGGACTGGATTAGACAAAATATAAACTGAGGCAGAATCAACTCCGACATCATCAATAGGTCTTTGGGAACACACGGAACACTTGAGCTTGATTTAATCCGGTGCCTTTTACAAAACCTGTTAAAAGGAAAATAAAAACAGAACGTTTTAAGTTAGGCCATTTATACAGATCACATATTTTACTGCATAAGCACATCGAACATACATGGCTGTACATAAAACAGTCTGTTTGTTGCATGTTATCTGGAATACAAAATCAGATTATTAGGAGAGAGAGGCGGGGTGTTAAACCTATTTACAATCTGAGACATGGAGATAGCATGATTTACACGGGATCACACGAGTGCTTTACAACAGCATAAAATAAACCAGCATTAAAGCAAATATGTTATTTAACAAATATCTCAAGTGGGTCGTAGATATAAGATAATAGTAAACTTAAGCGTTGACCATGTCTGCTTTCAAGAAATTAACATTATATGAATGATTAAGAGGTCATTTCAAATTTCTTCATGGCTACTTTTGGCCAAACGAACGAAAGAGAGAGAAAGAAAGAAAACAAATAAAACAAAAGGAAAAAGAGCATAAAGGAAAAAGAGCATAACTTAATACAGGAAACCTTGAAATGGACACAATCTGGTATGCTTTTAAATAGCAGCAGTCAGAAAAGCAAAATTCTCCAAAAGGAATTTACAACAGCATTTCCAAGACATGGAATCTGGTAAGCGTCCTGCTAACACTTCAAGCTCAAAACACAAAGGCAACACTAAAGTAATTATAAAGTAAAAACAAAAAACACTGGCACTAAAGAGAACTTGCTTGTGTGCGGATGTGCTTCACTCGAAGTGAAGTTAACGCCTGGATTAAGTAGGCTGACCCACTGCCCCATGCTATATGCTGTAGTGGATGGAAGAAATATGTTAATATCACAACAAGAGTCCAATGGATGAAGAAAGGTGGCTGAAGAACAACTACCTTACCTTTGTTACCACCTTATCTGTTAATCTGGTAGAGAGTCTATCTAGCCACAGATTCCTCACCTTAAAAATATCCCCAGGGTCTAACTGGATCTGGAAATGTTTTGTGAGCAGTACCCCTGCACGCCAGTGCCAGCGTTGTGCAGCTCCGTGCAGCAGCATCCACACTGGAAGTGACATGCTCAGTGCCTATACAGGTGCCACACCTGTGTGCGGACTTCAGTTTCTTTTTGCAACTTTCCCCACCAGAAGCACGGGCCACGAAGTGTGCTCACCACTGATGTGTGACACTAGGATCCTGAAAAGTGGACAGCCATGAATCTGTAAATCTGTTCGCTGAGGGGGGGGGGGGATGGGTGGCTCTGTAAGGAATCTGTGGCTAGACTGAGTCTCTAGCAGATAAGGTATTATTGGAGACAAGGTACTTGCCCTCAGGAGTTGCTTCTTGGCCAGTGCATAGCAGATTCTTATACAGAGCACAATTTATCGTGAATTGGCCTGTTTCTGCACCACCTTCCATTTCTGGTCTCGAAATACTCAAGAAGAGTTGGTCATCCACCGGGAACTCTTTTGTGTGGTTGTTCCTCTTCTTTAGAAGGATGTGGGGGAACTTAAAATGTATGCAAGGTGATACACTGGCCTACATGGAACAGGGCCGCCACATTTAGGAAGGACGCTCAAGTTCGAAGGATCAGCTTGTCCAGGCAGAATGAAATATACGGAGGATTCGCAGACAGTGGCAGATGTTATTGCCACATAAAAGGCAGTCTTGATGGTTACTAATCTGATAATATAGTTATGAAGCGGCTCAAAGGTGAGCACACATCAGATAGGCAAGAACCAGGTTGAGGTTTGACTGAGACAAACTGAAGGTAGAATGTGGGAATAAATGCTGGAGACCTTTCAAAAACCTATGTACAATAGGGGATTCGAACAGGGAAGGCGGATCTGGCAACCATAGAAATGTTGAAATGGCACAAGGAAAGCCTATGAAGGTGCCCAAAGCAGAGCCCTGTTAGGGCTGGAGAGTATAAACTAGAGAACCTGTGAAACAGCACTCAATAGGACAAGGTAGCCAGGCCTAACACAAAAAGCTCACCAATACTGTCCAGGATGTGTGTACAAGACAAAATGTACCACTGAAGTGGTGCTCAAGAACAAGGGTTAGCTACCAAACAACCCCAAACATAACCCCTCATTTAGAGGTTAATACAGGATAAACACAATAAGAGTTCTGGGCACTCAGAGGTTTCAATTAGAAGTTACTGTCCAATTTGAAGAGTTGTGAATTATCAAGTTGTTTTATTTCAGATCAGTCATGTAGTTTATACAGCTTTGATGTGTTTGCAAGGGTAGCCAAGAACAGCCTTTATTTCAGATCCACGATATAGTTAATACACCCTTGAAGTAATTACAAAGGCAGCAAAGAACAGCCAACATGTGTTTCGTCATAAGGTGAGTAGGCCCTCGCCTTCCTTAAGGCCTACTCGCTTTATGACGTGCACACTGATATTGGCATATAGAGTACTCGACGGCACTTGATGACTGACTTATAGAAACGGTTTGGATACAGAAACAGTTTAAAGTCTCTACAAACTGATTTTAGAAATTCGTTTTGTGTTGCTAAATTTCAGCCCTGAGGAAGCTGCGGGCCTAGGCAGCAACTGAGCAATTGAGTCCTACATTTTATGGGAGTATAGTCTCAAAAGGCATGTGGTGTTCACTGACTGCACTGCCAGGCTGGCAGACAGAACATCCTCTTCCAAAAAGGTATCAATCCTCGTGGATTCCCTATCCAGTGGAGTGGTAGGGAATGCGCCAGGATTTACTCTGAAATGGAAGCTTGGACCACCAAACTCTTCGGGGTGGGCAGCTGAAAGTCCAGGACCTCAGCTGCCCTCCTCACCGCCACTGCAACTGAGGCACCCACCTCTCGAGCCACGGTCGGGTGAGAGACCAAGCCAGTGTCCAGGAGGTACCCAGGGTGTCCACGCTGCTGGCATCTGCCAGATCCTCATACCAGGTGTCCTCAGTGCCATCTAAAGGCTAATATTCATAAGGGTCCAGGGGCTCCTGCCAGTCATCCCCAGTTCGAGTGCCACAGGAATGAGACAATTGCTCCGATCTGCCCCCAGTCAGCTCCATAATCATCGCGGGACACCACCGCTTCAGCTCAGCGTCGGAGTCGGGCATGGCACCACCTGGGGCATCAGCATTGAAGTGGGTGTCTGGGAAAGTCGAGTTGGCACGGCCTATGCCGCTCTGGAACCATCTACGGATCCAAGGGGTTCCGACTGGCGCCGAGGGTGAGCCCGCCCAGCCTTCGGGGCCCATCGGCCCTCCAGTGGGGATAGGGCGTCCAAAGATGAGGAGCTAGGCCTCAAATAACTCCTGAAGATGGGCGGGTACCACTTCAGTTCCTGGAGATTCTGGGAGGCATAGAGATGGCTCAGGCACAAGCTCTATTGTGGAGCCAGGTATAGAATGCTGACACTCCCTCGTCAGAAGACTTGATGGATGGGGTAAAGTCCAAGACCTCTTTGACTTCTTCATCTTGTGGATTTTACCCAATTTCACACAGTTGACTGCGATGGCGGACACCTGGAGTGCTCCACGACCGATCTAGGGACCTTCCTCTTGATCAAGATCAGAACCGTGCCAGCGTCACACATTGAGCAACAAGCGTCTTGGAGAACCACTCCCTCAAGGCCTTGGGGAGCATGGCGTGACAATCGGTGCAGGTCTTTGCACTGTGATCGCACTCCAGGCATTTGCCGGTGATAGGTTTGACATGGCTTGAAACCAGCCTTCCTAGTGGACATACCTGCCACACCAGGAGAAAAGTCTCAGAATAAAATCTCAACAAAAGTCAAAACAACGTCAGTCAAAAAAGACAGGGGGGGTAGAGCTTTTCCAGATCTGAGCTAGCATGGAAAGAAAAACTGGTGGCACCTATATAGGCACTGCACACCTCACTTCCAGTGCGGACGATACTACGCGGAGCTGAACCACACCACCTACCAGATCCAGTCTGACAGCTGAGGATATTTCTAAGGGAAGCAATCATTGTCTCAAAGTCTCTATAAGATAGCCCCTATCTGCACGTAGATTATATGAATATTATGCACACTGTGGAATCGTCCAAAACTGATGGATTTCTGGCTGCCGATTTACAAACATCTGAACTCCGGTTCAAACTCCTCGACCTGTTTTGCAGTTCACAGTTTGTAAGTTTATCTTCACTGCCATTACATCAGCAGCTTATATAATAATCACACAGTTTTGGAGAAAATCCACACTATCTATCTTTTAACAATAGCATACTAACATGATGAAGGTGAGTAAACAGTCATTGTATGGACTGCAAAATGGGGCAAGCAAGAAATGCAAATCAAGTATGGACTTGTTTTGGAATTCTAAATTATTTGAGTAACACTGAAGGAACCAAATTTTGTGCAGTGTAGCATCATCTATGCGCAATATTGCATTTCTGAATATAGGCATTTAAATACCTTACTAAATTAATATACGTTTTGTTTTACTTGTAAATCTTTACTTAATACACGAAGAAAGGACCATAAAAAATTGAATGCTAAGCATCACTTTAATCCACCAGCCAAAGGCTCAATGAGCATGTGTCAGTTTTCTTAGTGACGCACTATGTTGTCTGGTTCTGTAGACAGAACAGTGTCCCAATGCCTAGTGAAACGGATGACTACTTTCAACTTAGGACTTTGTGGCTGCTTAAATGAAAAATGTGTAATATTGGGTTCAAATTGCCGTTGAACAGGGGAAAGTGGATTTCAGAAGGGACATAAAAGCAAAAAAACACAAATGATGGACAGAATGCAGAACCAATCAAACATTCACCCCTAGTCAGAGATCTGGGGTTAATCCATCAATTCTTTTGCTCACCATGCCACCCCAGTTTGGACCCAGCCATCTGCAAATCAGTCTAGACCCTGTTCCCTATGGGAACAGTCCAGCCTGAACTGCCAGGACAGGCCTGCAAAACGACAGAGTTTAGAGGGGCAGAGTAGAGACTTTTCCTTATAAAACATTAGCACAAATTTGATTATTTTAGTTATAAAACGGGTTCAACATTAAAAGGTACATCTGGCATCCAAACAAAATGAAAACGAGCATTCTCGCCTTTGGAATGTACTGGCTTTGCCAAAGAGTTTTGCAATATTTTACTGTACATACACTGCATATTTTACTTAAGGGAAGACTTGTGTTAACATTTGTAAACTCTTTGCTTTAGTGCAATTTTGCATTGTAACTGGAATTGGTGGTAGTAATTACTGGCAAAGCCAAGAAGCCCTGGCACTAAAAGGCAGAGTTATTTTATTTTCCAATGCTTTTATGGTATGTGAGCCGAGTCTCATTTCAATGTCTGGGTGAGTTCTGGTTGGGGAGAGTTCATCATGGGTCACAATTGATTACAGGTTCGTCCAACCCTTGGCGTCTCTCCAGTGTGCACAAAACGATGGTCACATATGTACTGTTTGTAGTAACCAGTTCTAATTACTTACTATTTATACCAACAACTTCGTGTCTGCTTTGTGTAATATAAGTAGTGAATAGGGCATAAACCTATACTTGGTTTACTCTTTGTCAATGATGGCGTCCTTAAGTTGCGTACCAAGGGGCCTACAGCAATTACTTAAAGGTTTTACAGTTTTTATGTCTAATATTGGTTTGGCCGTCAACACAGGAAACATGTTCATAATGAAGTGCGGAAGGCATATGCAGAGGTGTCACGATTTTAGGATAAATAGTGCCAAGCTAGGCCTTGTACCGACCCTTTGTAATCTTGGTATTTTGACAACCGTGGGCTATGGACTCCAACAGTTGACAATAGACTGCAGTATTTTAATAAATATCTCAGCACTTCTCAAATTTGCAAATATTTCAAGTAAGTTGGGGTACAAGCCAGTAAAGGAAATGCGAACAATTTACAACTCAAAATGTGTTTTACACCCTTCGCGGGGCGTTCATTTGGGGTTTAAAAAATGTTACTTCACTCCAGACACTTCAGAATAAGAATGTGTTAGCTGTCCCTGGTAAGTTTGTTTGCCATGCAGAGCCAGGGGACACTTTAACTGATTCACTATAAAACGGACTGTATGATGATCGACACAAAATTTGGACTGAAGACTTTACTATTTTAAATCGTATGATTCTAAATGATTGTTTAAAGCGGACTTATTCTGGCTCTTGTTCTTGATTTACATTTGTCAAATTGTTTTGCATGAATCTGGGGTATCCTGAATACCTCGACTCACCCAATGTGTTATCTAAAGTGACAAGAAGAGACCTAAAAAGCTACTGTTTGTCCTTTCTTAATGACCAAAGATTTTCGAAGGAAATGATCAAACCCAGAATCAATTGACGCTGGTTACTGAAATGACTCAGCCATACTTTACTACCATTCATAACTGACGGCACCGGTACCTTCTAACACGCTTTAGGTTGGATAATTTTCAACATTTAATCACTTTTATACAGCCATTAGTAATCTGCTTTGATTAACTGACCCTGCGATGGCATCTCGACCCAATTCACCTTGCACTTTGTTTTTCTGCCCCTTTTCTGCTGTACTACATAAACATTACATTTACCTATTGTCCGTGACCACAATTACAAGCAATGTCGGCCTGCTCGTGTGCTTCTACAACAATTGAATTCCCTGGCAATCTGTTGTGAGGTGTCTAGCTTTTTATGGTCTGTGATACGTTTATGAAAAAACATTAGTATTTATTGATGACACTTATCTTTTCCTCTCGTTTCATCAAGTATCTTCCATCAACTGTTTTATGATGATTTTGTATTTTAGTTGTGTGTTTGCTTTTATGGTTTTTAAAGGAAAAACTGAATAAAGCTGAGATGACTGACTACTTACAACAAAATCATTGTTCCATATAATTTATATCAAAAAGCTAGCAAACACTCACAAAGCCAACAGGTCTGGCTTGTTTTAGGCATATATTTTTGTGTGATACGCCTGGATGTTACAGCAGAAAACTCAGAGGCACCTAAATGCTAGTCAGACAGCAAACTATGTAAACGACAAGACTGAAGTTCACATGTTTAAGCCATGCCCTTAATTACACGTTCATTTCAGAGCCCCACAAAAACCTTTTTCATCCCACTTAAAGAAATGTGGTCCCGATAGGCTTTTGCTTACAGTAAGCTAAAACCTGTCCCATAGGCGAGAACTAAAAAATGTGATGTTAAAACTGAGGAGTCTTTGGAGTCAAATCTAAACTTATGGATAAGAAACGACTGCTTTGCTCCTGCGGCACTCACTCTGCTGCATCTCTTAAAGAATCAAATCAAATCAAATACATTTCTTAAGTGCACTTCTCACCCTGTAGGGTCTCAAGGCCCTGGGAGGGGGGTGGGGGGGGTGGGTACTGCTTGAAAAGCCATGTTTTTAGGTGCTTTCTGAAGGTTAGGAGTTCCTGGGTCTTGCGTAGGTTGTGGGGGGTGGGGAGTTCCAGGTTTTGGTGGCGAGGTGGGAGAAGGATCTGCCGCCGGAGGTGGTGCGTTGGATACGGGGGGACTTTAGCGAGGGCGAGGTCGGCTGAGCGGAGCTGTCGAGTTGGTATGTGGAAGTTGACTCGTTCGTTGAGGTAGGCCAGTCCAGTGTCGTGGAGGGCCTTGTGAGCGAGGACAAGGATTTTGAAAATTATCCTTTTATTGATGGGCAGCCAGTGTAGGAATCTGAGGTGGGTGGATATGTGTTTGTGGTGAGGGAGGCTGTGGATGAGACGTGCAGCTGCGTTTTGGATTTGCTGTAGTTTTCTTTGAAGCTTGGCCGTGGTCCCTGCGCAGTGGGCGTTGCCGTAGTCCAGTCTGCTGCTTATGAGGGAGTGGGTGACTGTTCTTCTTGTTTCTAAAGGAATCTATTTGAAAGTCTTGCGTGGCATGCGAAGGGTGTTGAAGCAGGAGGATGATATGGCATTGATTTGCTGGGTCCTGGAGAGAGACGAGTCCAGTATGATGCCAAGGTTGCATGCGTGGGTGGTGGGTGTTGGGGGTTGTCTGAGGGTGGTGGGCCACCTAGAGTCGTTCCATGCTGCCTTGTTGGGGCCGAAGATGATGATCTCTATTTTGTCAGAGTTCAATTTGAGGTGGCTTGCTGTCATCCAGTTGGCGATGTAGAGGAGTCCAGCGTGCAGGTTATTCTTGGCGGCTGCTGGGTTCCTAGTGAGGGAGATGATGAGCTGGGTGTCATCAGCATATGAGATGATGGTGATGCCGTGGGGGCGGAGGATGTTGGCGAGAGGAGCCATGTAGATGTTGAAGAGGGTGGGGCTGAGGGAGGATCCTTGGGGGACCCCACAGATGATCTTGGTGGCTGTAGACCGGAAAGGAGGGAGGCAAACTCTTTGGGTTCTTTCGGAGAGGAAGGAGGCGAGCCAGTCCAGGGCTTTGTGGCGAATTCCGGCGTCAAAAAGGCGTGCGCAGAGGGTTTGGTGGCATACAGCGTCAAAAGCTGAAGAAAGGTCTAGGAGGATGAGGGCGACGGTCTCGCCCTTGTCCAATCTGGTCCTGATGTCTGTGCAGGCGATGAGGGCGGTCTCAGTGGTGTGGTTCTTGCGGAATCCAGACTGGGAGATGTCAAGTATGTTGTCTTCTAGGAAGTGGGACAGTTGTACATTTACTATCTTTTCCACGACCTTTGCGGGGAAGGGGAGAAGAGAAATGGGTCGGTAGTTTGTGAGGTCTTCAGGGTCTGCCTTGTTTTTTTTGTTGTTTTTTTTTTAAAGAAGAGTGTGGACTTCGGCGTGCTTCCAAATATCTGGGAAGGTTGCTGTATCGAAGGAACTGTTGATGACGGCCCGGAGCTGGGGAGCGATGATTTGGCTGACCTTGTTGAAGACATGGTGGGGGCAAGGGTCTGTTGGGGAGCCTCAGTGGATGGAGCTTATGGTTTTGCCAATTTCTTCGTCGTTGGTGGGGTTCCAGGTGTTCAGTAAGTTGGTGCGGCAGGGTGTTGTGGTGTCGGTTGTATTGGTGGTCGTGAAAAAGGGACAGGGCTGGTATTACGCGTCAGAAGAGCCACGCACTTCAGTGAAAGAAAGCCGACAGCTTGAAGTCCTCCACTGTGACACTCCAGGCCATGTTTGTGGGTCCTGGAGCTCTTGGTGCTACCCTGCCCCTTAAGAACTGTAGCTGCATTATCCGTACCCCAGTGAAATTGTCAGAAAGCAAATGACCTGCACAACATTTGGATCAAAGCAGGTCCAAATACCCTCAGGTTCTCTGGGAGTCCCGCGCATGTGTGAGACACCAACATAGAGCACGGGTGGTTAGGAGAGGGGTAGAGGAGGTGTGGCAGAAGGAATATAGAGAGCATGGTGGAATCTGAGACTGGGATTGAGAAAGCAACGGAGGGGTATGAGGAAAGCAACACAGTGGATACGGGGATAGAAGCACCAACAGGGAGAAACAGCAAGTGGAGCAGGGAATGAAAAGCAAACGTGTGAGACGGCAACAGGAGCAGAAGAGAGAGGCAGAAATAAGGAGAGTATGAAAAATGAGAAAAACTATTATTTCACCCAATGGCAAGTAGTGGGCAGATTCAAAGCCCCTGCAAACTAACAATGTCTTCAACAGACCCCAATGCACAGTTGATCTAAAATTCGTGCAGGTAGTTTGCCCCCAGGCAAAGCAGATCCAAGGATCCCAACTTCTCTAGGACCCAAGTGCAAAGAGACAAACATGGATCAGAGACAACAAAATGGACCTGGAGAGTTAGGTGGGTAGTCTTAGCAATACAGAGGACAGGGGGAGCTGCTGAATCCAAGGAAGGGGATGGAGTCAACAACAGGAAAGTGGGAGCAGTAAGGCCAATGGGAGAGCATGGCACAGCAACACAGAGTACACCGAGAAAGAAGCAAACTACCTGGTAGAAAGGGCAATGAGAGAGGGAGTAAAAGTTGATGGCTGCAAGAGCAATGGGAGGGGGTGAAAGAAAAACACATGGGCAAAAGAGCAACACAAAGCACTGAAGGGTGAAGAGAAGCACACAAGTGAGACAGCTGGAAAACACACACTCTTGTGGAGTGCCTAAACAAGCAGTGAAATTCTTTAAAATGCAAGGATCCTTCAGCACAAGGCTTGTTTAATTCAGTATGCAACCTTAGATTTCAATAGGGCATACTAAGCCCTTTACATGTATTATGCAATAAAAGGAGTATATGTGGCTTACTGGCTAGAGTGGACTACTTTGGAACTAAGGAACCAGGTTCTGATGCCGGCCTTGGCTCAACATCCTGTGATTCTGGCCAAATCAGCAAGCCAACAATTTTCAGCTACCAGAGGTACTGACTTGGTCAATGTTTCTATCCACTGCTGTGCAGCATGGCTGAAAGCGTCCAAAAAAAAAAAAAAAAGCACTGGCTTCTTCATAGCTCTATTTTTTTAATTCAGGCGGTAGGGCAGGAGGAAGTGCAACACAGTGTGTGTGGGGAGGAAATCAATATGTCATGGGCAACAGTTTCATATCATTGCATTTTTTAGGTGGGGGTTGTGATGGCAGGTGGATGTAGCACCCAACGAAAACGAATAGAGAGATGATGGTGGAGGCCAGGCAACGACGGAGGGAGGGAGGTGCACGTCTGAAAGTTTAAAAAGAAAAAGTGCATCATACCTTTTTTGTGCAGTAGTGTCCTAGTGTACATCACGCTGGTGGTACTTTTAACCTGCTTCTACACAAATGATCTGCATTTCTCCCAATAATACAGCTGATTATATATGAGATACTCCAATAAGTGGTGGCTCTCTTCTGCTCCATGACAATAAGCCACATTCACTGGCCAGACCACACAGAAAGAAAATGACTGCCTAAATAAATAAACCTTCTGACCTACAAACATACTGTGCCAACAATTTACATCTCACGTTTATGATAAATTATCAGTAACACTATTATTTGCATATGTGGCCTTGCTGCCAAAATCTAATTTAAAGCACTATCCATAAATCACAGAATTAAAGTTCTAATGTACAGAATTTGATTATTGTTGACAACTTGGTGGTTGTATTCGATGACCGCATGCCACCTAACCTGTCAATCACGTTGATGGGAGAGAAAAGTGTTGCAGAATTCATGAACCAATAATACACCATGCATAATGTTACTGCATTTGACAGATCCATAGGGTTCAATACGCTGATAATCCTGGATCAAGCACTACATACGTTATGAGCACCCAGTTAAAAACATTGCAGTACACATAGACTTTAAGGTACTTTGCTATTATTTGATGTCCCGTCTGGGCAAGCGATGATTCAATGTCCTTTGGTGTTGTGAAATGTAAAGGAACAAACAAGGAAGTGAAGGAAGGGATACCTCAGTTAATCTCAGTTAATGGTTATCCCTCAGGGCCGCATTCCAGTCCACTGTTTTCCTCTTATTGTGCCATTGTAGACTGACCCTACATATTCCAATCAACTTTGTTCCTCCTCCTCCTCCAGAAATAGCCAAGCCCAAACTGCCAGGCCACCCACCACATTTTTATTTTCCTACATGCAATGGATGAAGGGGTGGGTATGTCCAGATGGTGCTCTTGTGCTTGATGCTTCATAGGAATCAGGCTGCATCAAACTGACGAGGCGCACAGGTCGAAACTGGACTGGAGTTATTGGTTTCCCGTTCAGAGGTAACCTGACCTGATGGTTTGGGCTCGACTTTTCCTACCAAACCAGGACCAAACATGAGTTGCATGAGGGGGAAATCCTAGACTTAAGTGTCACAGAGGGGGGGATTAAATGGGAACTGGAATGTGGCCAAAAGTAATTATAAGTGGATGAGAATAACTAAAGCATTTAATCATCACCTTTCTGTTTTCTACAGCAGAATGTAAAGAAGGCATAAGGTTTCAGTGAAGGAGGCCTCCTCCTAGTGGGAAAGGCATACACAATGTTATTTTAATATCTATTTATTAAAACATACATTTGCAATATACCTGTAAAAGTAGATTTTTTTTCTTTTCCCAACAAAATGAATAAGGAACAAAAAGAAAAAAAAGCATTTGTAATGCAATAGGTCTCACATTTGCTTGAGTTAGAGCTATTGGCGCTGTAAGTGCATAACTGAACTTTTCTTGCCACATAAATTGCTCAACCCTGCTGCATAATTTGGTCCTCTCTGCTGCATAATTGCAGTGGCACTTCATACAACAAAAAGACTTCCATTTACCTTCTTCCTCTATCTGAAGCAAAAAATATAAATGTTGCCATTATTTATTATATTTTTGATATTATTAATTTTGAGGTCCTCCCCCAAACCTAGTGTGGGGACTCAGATGACCTAGACAGAAACAGAAGGTCGTGTGGTGAGTTATGGGCAAAAATGTTTTGTAAAAGGATGCCCCGCAAAGCATTATGGGGCGAGTTTCCAAGTGCAGCGAATAATGTAGTATTTGACTGTAATGCTCAGAACAGCCCCTAGAGGGCACCACTATAAAAACATCGTTTGTAAGAACCATGGTCATGTAACCACAGTCAGCCCCTAGAAGGACTGAATGGTGGGAAAGGTTACTACTTTGCCACTCCACCCCAACCTAGGGTGAAGAGCCAGAGATGACCTAGACCACGTCTTGCTGAACGGTTTGGTGGTGGCCCCCATTGTCCTAGAAATACCACAGGCTGAGTTATGGGAAAAAATGTTTTGTAAAAGAAATGCCCTGCAAAGTGCTATGGGGAGAGTTTCATAAGTGCAGTGAATATTACCAGAAGGGCACATTTGAGGATTTCTGTTTTTATTTCTATTTTAAATAATCTAGTTTGAATATGTTTCAACTGCCAAACTGTTAAAGTTGTCCTCATGTAAAGCTCTCCTCCGATTGAGGTTGCGCTATATAAAACTTCACGTAGTCATGTAAAGCGTTCCTCTAATCAAGTTTGCACTATATGAAACTTCAGCGCTCCTCCGATCTAGTTATATGAACTTTTTAAATAAAAAAAATGTAATAAATTAAGAAGAATGCCCCTCCAGCTTGCAGTCTTTGTGCGCAGACACCACAAAGGAACAGCGGCATGCCGAAAACAATGAAGAAGAAAGAACAAAGTTCTACGCAGCCCCAAGCAGCGAGGCAAAAGAAAAAAATAGTGCACAACACGAAGGTATCTGCCTGATTGTGCTTAACAGGGTCAGTCTGCAAGGCGTAACAAAGCAGCCTCAAGGCGGGACAAACGAAAAACCATTTACCTACAAAATCAAGGGAATTTTGAAAGGCAGGCCCAGGAATGAATGAAAGTGATGGGCGTGGTTAAAGCCACAGAGTACATTACAACATGTCGAAGAACAGTGCTTGTGCGCTGCTAAGATCGACCTAAAAATATTTAACATATGGATAAAACAGTCATCAATAATCCAGTAAGAGGGACTCCATCAGTCCTTAGCCCGCTTAGCAATGCCTCAAAAGGAACATATAAATGAAGATAAAAAGTTATACATTTTTGAGCAAAAAACAATAACTTAATTTTGCAGTTAGAAGCCATATGGAATGCACCATTCATGTTGTTACATATAGCTCTCATTGAGAGACATTACCGTGAAAAACCAATTTCAAAATCCAGCTTGTCAGTTTTATGATGCTACTAACAGTGGGGAAAAAAGTTTTCTGCTGTAGCTATGTTTGCTTCCTGTATGAATCTCTGCTTAAGCCGGATCTTCAGAGACCTAAACCAAGTGGCAGGATGGGCCTGGCAGTTTCACTTGCACTCTCCCACCTCTCTTGCCTCTTTACAGACCTAAGGGAAGTGGGTTGTGCTTTTTGAATCAACTGCAATATTTTGTGTAAGGCCTTACCAGGGTAAAGCATGCTGAGCTCCTCAAAACTCACAGTTTCAGGGATGGTGGTGTGGGTGAGTGGCTGGACACCAGACTTTTTTCTTATTTGGGCAGGGAGGAGAGTAAAATCAGAAGGTGGTGGATATGGGTGGCAGGAGCACAAGTATTTTTACTTTTATATTTGGGATGGAAAGAAGTGGTCATGATCTGGAAGGCTCCCACATTGCTCCTCAACCTCCACTAACCAACTGAAAGAAGGAGCAGACAATTGAGGAGGTGTGGGCATACATAACATAAAATTGTAGATGGTTAACAGTGAATATCTTAGGTAATTTTCATCTTGAGGTTCTTAGTGAGCTTCTCTCTTGTTGTCTATCTGATGTTACATGGAATCAGTTATTGAAAACATCCCCCTCATTCACTGTTATCCATCTAGATTTCTATACATTTTCTAAGTAAAGCACACATGTACATCTACCTGGATGTTGCTACTTTACTCTAGCAAGGGAGTATAAGCAAGTAACCAGGAACACTGACTGCTGAAGCATTTCTGTTGCTTTGATGTGGTGCTTGCAGCAGTTTTATTCATACTGCCTATAGCTTTTAAGAAAGGGAACAAGGCTGTCCTACGCCATGGACAGAGGAGGCTATTGGTGTTCAGGTAAATCTAACGAAGTAAGCCGAAGCCTCTTGAGGCAGAGTCTCAGCATGCTGAAGGCGAGGGAATCTGACCGAGATAAAGAGAAGACTGTCGGACCCAAAGAGAAGCCTTCAGGGGGTGGCAAAGAGTTTCCAAAAGAGCACAATAGGTTGATGGGGAATGGTGTTGCCCACAAGTACCAAAGCAAAAAGCAAAGTTTATCTTGAATGTTGTGTTCAATATAGCAGCTGGTTAACAGTTACATGAAGCCAGAAAAGTTAGACCGGGCAGACCGGCTTATTTTTGTTAGGTCAATCTGTCCCAAAGGGGGCCAGAAACCACTAGACACCAGGGATTGGTGTGTGTTTGTGTGTCTTGTTGGGGGGGGGCAGGCCCTTGGGCAAGGGTCGCTCCCCATGGGGGCACATTACTGTTGGCCATATCTGCCCCCGCTTGGGGCCAGATCAGCCTATTTTTGGAAGGCCCTTCTGCCCCCAAGGGGGACAGAAAGCCCACCAGAGACCAGGGAAGATTCCTTTTTCAAAATAAGAGGGTGGGGGTATGGCCATACCCCCACCCTAAAAAAATGGGGCCAAAGTTGTTCTGCCCACCAGTTGGCAGATGGGGCAATTACCCCCAATCCACACCCCCGAGAGGTGGGGGTCTGGGGAGGGGGGAGGAGGGGGCGGGAAGGTCAGTCTTCTAGATGTCAGGGAATTAAACAAAAAAACAAAAATAGTGGGGTGGTGGCTACCAACCAGTATAACAGTCTTTCAGCTCTCCCCCGCAAACTAAAACATCTTCTCCCACGGCAAGCAAGAGGACATTTGATTATTTTGGGTTTTGGTTTTACATTTGGGCAATGAGAGCTTGGTAACTCTCAAAATTGTCCCACTTGGAATGGTGAGGGCTGCACTTTTTTGACTTTGGGACGCTACCATGTAGACAAATCCACAAGACCTAGAAACATCTGAAAACTAAACATCTGGTGGATTCCGGGGTGGGGTGCTTCACATGCACCCGCACCATTTTCTTACCCACAATGCCCTGCAAATCTCCAACCTTTGCTGGAAATCATAGATTTTTCCCACATTTTTTGTGATGGAACCTTCCAGAATCTGCAGGAATCCACAAAATTCCTACCACCCAACATTGTCTCATCTATACCAATAAAAATCTGCTGCACTTTTCAGTCTAAAAATGCTTTTTTCCAAACTGCCTTTTTGGACCCACTTTGGTTCCCCCTCAATTTCATCATGGTTTGGGATCTTCTCTGTCACAGGCAATTGGACCACCTACACAAATAAGGGATCACTTTTATCGGGAGAGGGAGGGGAACGTTTGGTGGTATGACATTTGTCCCGGTGCGGTGATCCCACACAGAAATGTGGGAAAAATTAGATTTATCATCAAAATTTGAGTAAGATTACATTGGGGGAATGCATGCAAGTCACACCTCTCTGGACTCCCTCCGGTGTCTTATTTTCAGAAATGTCTGGGTTTGGTAGGTTTCCCTAGATGTCTGCTGACCCAGGACCAAAAACGCAGGTGACCGCCCTGTTTTAATTTTTTCTGATTTAAGTCTGCCTGTTCCTGAAAGCTGGGAAGATGGTGATTTTAGCACCGCAAACCCTTTTTGTTGATGCCATTTTCAGGGGGTTTTCACAAGCTTTCTTCTGCAGCCCTTTTGTTCAATTTTTTTGAAGGAAAAAAAAAAAAAAACGAACTTTGCGATGTATTTTGGCTAATTTCTTGGACTCCTTCAGACAAAGTCTGGGTACCTCTAGAATCCCTAAGATGTTGGGGAAAAAAAGGACGCAAATTTGGCATGGGTAGCTGTAGGAAGTTGGCTCTGTATGCACTATTTCAAAGTAAGGAATAGTATGCACAGAGTCCAAGGGTTCCCCTTAGAGGTAAGATAGTGGCAAAAAGAGATAATACTAATGCTCTATTTTGTGGTAGTGTGGTCGAGCAGTAGGCTTATCAAAGGAGTAGTGTTAAGCATTTGTTGTACATACACATAGACAATAAATGAGGTACACACACTCAGAGACAAATCCAGCCAATAGGTTTTGTTATAGAAAAATATCTTTTCTTAGTTTATTTTAAGAACCACAGGTTCAAATTTTACATGTAATAGCTCTTTTGAAAGGTATTGCAGGTAAGTACTCTAGGAACTTTGAATCATTACTTTAGCATGTATACTTTTTACATAAAACACAATAAGCTGTTTTAAAAGTGGACACTTAGTGCAATTTTCACAGTTCCTGGGGGAGGTAAGTTATTGTTAGTTTCAACAGGTAAGTAAGTCACTTACAGGTTTGAGTTTTTGGTCCAAGGTAGCCCACCGTTGGGGGTTCAGAGCAACCCCAAAGTTATCACACCAGCAGCTCAGGGCCGGTCAGGTGCAAAGGTCAAAGAGGTGCCCAAAACACATAGGCTATAATGGAGAGAAGGGGGTGCCCCGGTTCCAGTCTGCCAGCAGGTAAGTACCCGCGTCTTCGGAGGGCAGACCAGGGGGGTTTTGTAGGGCACCGGGGGGGACACAAAGTAGCACAGAAAGTACACCCTCAGCAGCGCGGGGGCGGCCGGGTGCAGTGTGCAAACACGCGTCGGGTTTCCTTCAGGTTTCAATGGGAGACCAAGGGGTCTCTTCAGCGATGCAGGCAGGCAAGGGGGGGGCTCCTCGGGGTAGCCACCACCTGGGCAAGGGAGAGGGCCTCCTGGGGGTCACTCCTGCACAGAAGTTCCGTTTCTTTAGGGGCTAGGGGCTGCGGGTGCAGGGTCTTTTCCAGCCGTCGGGAAATGGAGTTCAGACAGTCGCGGTCAGGGGGAGCCTGGGGATTCCCTCTGCAGGCGTCGCTGTGGGGGCTCAGGGGGGACAACTTTGGTTACTCACAGTCGTAGAGTGGCCGGAGGGTCCTCCCTGAGTTGGTTGTTCTCTACCAGTCGAGTCGGGGTCGCCGGGTGCAGTGTTGCAAGTCTCACGCTTCTTGCGGGGAATTGCAGGGGTCTTTAAATCTGCTCCTTGAAACAAAGTTGCAGTTCTTTTGGAGCAGTGCCGCTGTCCTCGGGAGTTTCTTGTCTTTTTCGAAGCAGGGCAGTCCTCAGAGGATTCAGAGGTCGCTGGTCCCTTGGAAAGCGTCGCTGGAGCAGGTTTCTTTGGAAGGCAGGAGACAGGCCGGTAAGTCTGGGGCCAAGGCAGTTGGTGTCTTCTGTTCTTCCTCTGCAGGGGTTTGTCAGCTCGGCAGTCCTTCTTCTTGTAGTTGCAGGAATCTAACTCTTTAGGTTCAGGGAAGCCCTTAAATACTAAATTTAAGGGCGTGTTTAGGCCTGGGGGGTTAGTAGCCAATGGCTACTAGCCCTGAGGGTGGGTACACCCTCTTTGTGCCTCCTCCCAAGGGGAGGGGGTCACATCCCTAATCCTATTGGGGGAATCCTCCATCTGCAAGATGGAGGATTTCTAAAAGTTAGAGTCACCTCAGCTCAGGACACCTTAGGGGCTGTCCTGACTGGCCAGTGACTCCTCCTTGTTATTCTCATTATTTTCTCAGGCCTTGCCGCCAAAAGTGGGGGCCGGGGCCGGAGGGGGCGGGCAACTCCACTAGCTGGAGTGTCCTGCGGGGCTGTGACAAAGGGGTGAGCCTTTGAGGCTCACCGCCAGGTGTTACAGCTCCTGCCTGGGGGAGGTGTTAGCATCTCCACCCAGTGCAGGCTTTGTTACTGGCCTCAGAGTGACAAAGGCACTCTCCCCATGGGGCCAGCAACATGTCTAGTGTGGCAGGCTGCTGGAACCAGTCAGCCTACACAGATAGTCGGTTAAGTTTCAGGGGGCACCTCTAAGGTGCCCTCTGTGGTGTATTTTACAATAAAATGTACACTGGCATCAGTGTGCATTTATTGTGCTGAGAAGTTTGATACCAAACTTCCCAGTTTTCAGTGTAGCCATTATGGTGCTGTGGAGTTCGTGTAAAACAGACTCCCAGACCATATACTCTTATGGCTACCCTGCACTTACAATGTCTAAGGTTTTGCTTAGACACTGTAGGGGCACAGTGCTCATGCACTGGTACCCTCACCTATGGTATAGTGCACCCTGCCTTAGGGCTGTAAGGCCTGCTAGAGGGGTGTCTTACCTATACTGCATAGGCAGTGAGAGGCTGGCATGGCACCCTGAGGGGAGTGCCATGTCGACTTACTCATTTTGTTCTCACTAGCACACACAAGCTGGTAAGCAGTGTGTCTGTGCTGAGTGAGGGGTCTCTTAGGGTGGCATAATACATGCTGCAGCCCTTAGAGACCTTCCCTGGCATCAGGGCCCTTGGTACCAGAGGTACCAGTTACAAGGGACTTATCTGGATGCCAGGGTGTGCCAATTGTGGAATCAAAAGTACAGGTTAGGGAAAGAACACTGGTGCTGGGGCCTGGTTAGCAGGCCTCAGCACACTTTCAATTCAAAACATAGCATCAGCAAAGGCAAAAAGTCAGGGGGTAACCATGCCAAGGAGGCATTTCCTTACAGTAGCTTAAGTGGACAAAAAGTTATGTGGGCCTAAGCGCAAACTGCCCCAAATAGCCAAAAAAAGTCGCTGCACAGGAGGGGAAAAGGCCTGGCAGCAAGGGGGTTAAGAAGACAGTTTTGTTCCATCAGTATATGCAAATATTTGTATCCAAGTTGTATCCATTCAACTCCACCATACCAGTGCTTAATTTGTAAAAGAACACGCTCCGGGCCGAATTACTTCTCAGAAGGCTACCAGCAGCACCGTAAAATGTTGGGATTGCCAAACAGCAGGACTCTATAGTCTTGTTTCCAACTCATGCTCATCTTTTCCATCAACACAATCTTGCTGTCTCTTTATCTTATGTATGCCCTTTTATGTAATGTGTCTATTTTATTTCTTTCCTACACTGCTGTGATCGAAAAATCCAATAATGAAAACATATTTGCTCTTAAGGGTGTACGCTTGGTGGTGTAACATTAGCCCTCACACTCCCCCTGGTCCGGGGGGACCGCCCCCGCCCCTCAGCACAGTACAATGAGTGGGTCTGGGACTAGTAAGTTTGCTTTCATGCACGCAGTCATGCACCAGCCGGCACTGTGCACGGGCGGTGCGCCCCTTCCCCCGAGAGCTCTTGACTGCGTCAGGCCTTCCATGTACTTTGCAGGGGGAGGGGCTTAAGTTTTGTTACGCCTCTGCATATACCTCCATATTATTGAGATTTATCAGTGTAACTCTGTTTCTGCACAGTGGTGTGTAGAAGTTTTAAGTAGGGCTTTAGCTGCTGTACCTCAATATGCTGTTGAGCTGACAATGTACTGAGCTGTGATGCCTTAGAGCATGGGTGTTCAAACATTTTTCGAAGGGCCACAAAGTTTGGTCTGTGATGTGACCGAGTGGGGAGTTGAATGTTTCTAAACGCAAATCTGAAAACAATCTCTAAATTCATATTTGAAAACTATCACTTAAAAATACTTCTCTGTGCACTGATATAATCTAACACACTCATGTTAATGTAATAAATCTTTTGAATTCTGAAGAGACTATCATATTTCTACACTTTTACTGCAAGATGGCTTTGAAAATTAAGGTGTTCCTAAAGTTAAGTGGTGCAGGACAACCTAGTTACTTCCTCTCTTTAACCTTTAAATAAAGGCTTGCCTCTATATTTAACATCTTTTTATTGCTAGCGCCGAGTCCGGTGAGCAGCAGCCCATTGCTGCTGTTGAAAGGGACGCATACGGCACACAGGTCACTCTGAGTATCACTGCTGGAGAGGGAATGATCCGTGTGATCTGCAATTGCTGGCAGTTGGAGTGATTAGAGCCTTAGAATTTATCCTCTCATGGGCCACTGTGTAGCACCTTTTCTTGCACTTGGAATAAAGGAGCATACATCTGTATATGTATCTGCAGATCACTTGTATACACACACCATTCTGAAGTAACGGACAATAGAAACATTGTTAAAAACAAGTCGAAAATTAAAAACAAAAGTTGGGATTGGAAAACAAAATGAAAAAGTATTGGTAATGCCAATAGGTCTGGCTTTCAAGTAATGCTAAAGCACTACAAGTAAACAGTATGAGAAGTGATATGTATTTATGTGGAAACAAACAATTTGAGAATAATATTGGTGTAGATTAAAAGGTTAGGAGACAGTTGCACTGTCAAGCCAGACCTAAATATTCACATGTAGATTTAGGTCTGCCCTCCTCCCATCTCTGCTGGTGCCAGAAAAACAAATTATCTAGTTAGGCAAGACACCAACAGTATTCCATTGTCATGTGTGTGCCTCTGGAAATTCTAGCTTAATCTCCTAAACCTTTTCCCCTCCTGTGTTAAGCCATTTTTGACTGTTTGGGGTAGTTTGAGCTTAGGTCCCCATAACATTTTGTCCCATATAAGCTATTCACTCCAAAATTGTGTCCTTTTCCAACATGCTGGGGATTCTAAAGGTATCCAGGGTTTGTGGATTTACCTAGAGGGGACTGAGACATTAGCCAAAATACAGATAAAACTCTGGGGTTTTTGGGAGCAATGGAAAAAAAATGTTGCAGAAGAAAGCATCTGCCTTTTTCTCTGCAAATAGCAGGATGTTCATCTAAATGTCTAGACACAGAAGTGCTGTCAAACCAAAACATAAAAAAAAAAAGACACCTAATCTCAAGCCCAGCATTGGGCAAGAAATGCTATTTGCAAGTGAAGACATTTAGCTTTAAATTCAATAACCATTCATCAGCAGTTACTTTTAAAAATACAAAGCAATCATAGAATCCAGATGCCACAAAGGTAAAAGTGATGTAAGCATGAAATACAAGATAAATGTAGCAAAGAAAATGAAGAGGAGGTTTTGAGAACAAAGAGGTAGTCTGTTTAGTAAGTGAAAGGAAAATTTAAAGGGGAAAACTGATGCTGCAATTGGAGATAAAAAGGAGTTGTCACTCCTCCCTCTGTTATGAAATTTACCATGGAACCCGAGGAATCAAGGGTACGGGGGAGAGGGGAACGCATAAAGCAACTGGTTGCACCAAGCCATTTGAAACACGTCCCCCAAAGCTCCTTGCACCGGATACTGGAGGCTGCAGAACGGCAGGCAGTGTGCGTTCTCCCGAGTGGCAAATAGGTCCATCTGCGGAAAACCCCACATCTGAAAGATGTGAAGGACCAGATCTGGATGGAGATGCCACTCGTGATCAGCCGAGAAATGCCGACAGACTGTCCGCACGTATATTGAGAACTACGGCCAGATGATTTGCTACCAAGCAAATCCAATGGTCCTGAGCCCAGGACCAGAGTTGCAGAGCCTCTCTGCAGAGGAGGTACGACCCCACTCCTCACTGCTTGTTGATGTACCACATTGCAGTAGTATTGTCTGTCAAGACTTGAACTGACTGACCACGAAGGGACCGGAGGAAGGCCGTGAGAGCCAGACGTATCGCCTGCAATTCTAAAAGATTGATATGAAAAGTCTGTTCCACTGGAGACCAAAGACCTTTGATCTCCAGGTTCCCCAGATGAGCTCCCCAGCCCTAACGTGGAAGCATCTGTTATGACCGTGGCCACCGGATACGGTAGTGAAAATGGCCTTTCCTTGGGAAAGGTTGCCGTCCACAGCCCACCATTGTAAATCTGCTGCAGCGTCTCTGGAGATCGGTATTGACTCCTCGAAATCCCCTTTGTGTTGAAACCACTGCCTGTGGAGGCACAACTGAAGAACCCTCATGTGCCAGCGTGCATGAGTGACCAACAGAATGCAAGAAGCAAACAGACTGAACAGGCGCAGGACCTTGAGGACTGGAACAACCACTCCATTTTGAAACACTGGAATCAATGCCTGAATGTCCAGGATCTTGCTGAGGCAGTGGATAGGCCCGATTCAATGTTGAATCCTGTACTGCCCCTATGAACAGAAGGTGCTGAGAGGGCTCCAGGTGAGACTTGGGCACGTTTATCGAAAAGCCCAGACTGAACAACACCTGAGTTGTCATTTGCAAGTGATGCAGCACAAGCTCTGGAGACTTGGCTTTGATCAACCAATCGTCAAGATAAGGGAATACCGATATTCCCTTCCTCCTGAGACTTGCTGCAACCACCGCCTTCACCTTTGTGAAGACTCAAGGTGCTGAAGTAAGACCAAATGGAAGGACCACAAACTGGTAGTGTTCTGACCTCACCACAAACCAGAGATACTTCATGTGCGACTTGAGAGTAGGGATATGAAAGTAAGCATCCTGTAACTCAACAGACACCATCCAATCCTCTTTGCTCAACGCCAGAAGCACCAGTGCTAGAGTCAGCATGTTGAATTTCTCCTCCTTGAGGAACCAATTCCAAATCCTCAGATCCAGGATAGGTCCCAATCGACCATCCTTCTTGGGGATCAGGAAATATCTTTAATAACAACCCTGACCCTTTTCCTGCTCTGGAACCAACTCCACTGCACCTTTTGATAACAGGATTTGAACCTCCTGCTACAACAACAGGAGATGGTCTTCTGAACAAAACGAAGGATGGGGAGGGATGGGAGAGGAAAACACCTTAAACAGAATGGCATAACCTTTCCTCACAACATTTAGAACCCAGGAGTCTGATGTGGCTAACTCCCACTAGCGGAGAAAAAGAAGTAACCTTCCCCCTACAGGAGAAGTGTGACTCAAAATGGGTAGAAAACTAGGGCTGCTTCCCTTGTTGTGGTCCCCCAGACGAAGAGGATGCAGGGTGCTGCTGGGTGGCCCCTTTTGTCCTAACTCTGCCCGCCCTCTAAGGGATGTATATGGGAAGTTGGCAGGCTGTTGGACTGTGGAATGGGGTCTCCCACGATAAACAGCTCCACACACAAACCCCCTGAACCCTGAAAGGACCTGAAAGTGGGATTAGTGGAAGCCTGTAGACCCAAAGGCTTTGCTGTGGCCCTACTGCCCTTGAAGCACTCTAAGGCAGAGTCAGCTCTGGCTCCAAACAGCTTTTCTCAGTCGAAAGACAGGTCCAATAGAGTGGTCTCGACTTCTGTAGAAAAACCAGACCTCAACCACGCATGCCTCCTGGTAGCGATTGAGGTACCCATCGCCCTGGCCACTAAGTCTGTAGAATCCAAACTAGACTGGATAATCTGCTTAGCCGCAGCTTGAGCGTCTGACTGGAGCTCACCAAACTGCCCCTGCGTATCCTGCGATAAGTCTGGAACTACAGCTTTAGCCGCGTCCATCAGGGCTTGTACATATCTCCCTAACATACAAGTAGCATTTGCCGCTTTCAGGGCCATACTGCAGGATGAAAAAGTCTTCTTGGCTAACTGCTCCATCCTCCTGGACTCTGTCTGAAGAAATAACAGGGAAGGAGTCTGCTGCAGAACGTGCCGAACATGAGGCCTGGACTACTAAACTCTCTGGAGTCGGATGCTTTGATAAAAATCTCGGATCTCCCAGAGCCACCCTATACTGTCTTGCAACAGATCTGTTCACAGCTGGCGATGACACAGGCTTCTTCCAAATCTCCAATATAGGCTCCATAAGAGCATCATTAAATGGAAGCAAGGGTTCTGCTGAAGCCGAAGAAGGATGCAGGACCTCAGTCAAAATATTCGTTTTAATCTTAGCAGCCAGCAACGGAAGGTCCAAGAAATTTGCCGCCTTCCTGACCACAGAATGGAAATTCCCCTGGAGATGAAAGATCCCACTCAGGGGAAGTGTCCACTGGCTAAGCCTAGGCCCCGATAATCCCCGAGGACTCAGCAATTGCTCCTTCTAGCAGCTATCTTTGGCACTCTTGTTCTTCTAAGACCCTCAGTGCTCTTCTGCGTGACCTCAACCTGGCCTCCAATCTCCACGTCGACATAGAGTTAGCCGACGTTGATGACACCAGCTTCAGGACCGATAGACGCAGAGCAGGAGAAGTAGACCCTACGATCCAAACCGGATCCATCCGACGCCAGAGCTGATCCCATCGGCGCTGTGGACACCTGAGGCTCAGTCATCGGCGTTGACTGTGTATGAGGCAACATCACTGGTGCCACAAGCCTATAAGGCGATGTCATCGGCGCTGTGGGCCTATGAGGCAAAGTTATTGGCGCCGAACTGGCACCCTCAGCCAGATAATAAGGCATGAATGGCGCTGACTTATAAGGGGCTGGGGAGCCCAATGAGAATGCCAAAGGGCCCGTGAGACCAGCCGGTGCACCAGCAGGGGCCATAGCAATGAACATGTTGAACATGGTATTAAAAAATGCTGCCGGATCCACTCCCTGAGCAGGGAAGGCAGGATACCGCTGATCTTCCTGCGGCACTTGCGCCAGATGGGCATCAGAAACCTGCACCCCAGGCAAAAAGCGAGGACTCTCTTGGGGTGCAACCACCTCAAAGACCGATGGCGCCGGAGAAACCTCAGGGCTTTGAAGTCACCTTAGGACTCACCTCCCACGTCGTTCGGCGTCATCTAGATGGAGACCTGGATCATGAATGACCTCTAGCGGAACAACGTCGAGAGTAGTGTCGGCACTGCGTCTTTAGGCTTCTTCGAAGAAGTATCTGAAAACGATCTGCGATTACATCTGTGCCCTTTCTTCGTCTTAGCTAGAAAGAGTTTGGCTTCCCTCTCCTTCAGCGCCTTCGGATTCATGCTTTGGCAGGACACACTCCTCCACATCATGCTCTGACCTTAGGCACCAAAGGCAGTCATTGTGAGGGTCCGTAACCAACATGTGACCCCTGCACTCCCGACAAGGTTTAAACCCAGACTTCCTAGGAGGAGACATTGTAACCGGAGACAAAAAGGACACCTTCGAAACAGTAACTAGAGCTAGGAGAAAACCGTCAGCATCGAAGGCATGAAAAAAAGGGAACAGACGTCAGCACGCAGGCGAGGACCTCTTATTGCCACGGTGACATGACGGAGTCGCGTGCATAGATGTGCAATTGTGACGTCCTCGTCAACGTGGAGAGCTGGGAAGAAGATTTTCTGTCGAATGCTGGCGCATTGGGAGAATTCATAAGGTGAGGAATCCACAGAATACTTTCCAGAAAGGCGTTCAGCTACATTTCCATCCTTTAGTAAACAATAAAGAATTCAGAAGTGGTTTTAGGCACCAGAGTTCCAGGAGTATACTGCTGCTCAAGTATTTCTGTGTCCAGATTTGGAACACTGGGTGCTATGCTTCATGCAGAAATGAGCACTTAAAACATGAAGCAGATCTTGGTTAGTTCCACACAAGGGCAAAATGTTGCCTACAAAAAAGCCCCCTCCCACGAGATCCACATCAACTTTGAGGATTTTCTACTGCTTCCCTTTCAAATCTCAACTGCACCTACTTGTGACCAGGCCATCAGTAAATATCGCCCCTTTTCTAGGATGGGATTAATCAACCATTTGCCTGGCCAGCCACTCCCTCAAACCACCTCTTAACACTTTATTTGCAAACAGATAAATTCAAAATGCTAGAAGAATGTCAGTATTTACAAATCAAATTATTATCTGGAATATTCACCATTCCCGAGTCTGTTAACCACAAAGGCGAACTATCTCTCTTTCTGCCAGATTATATTTTTCACATTTAAGATGAATTTAGGTTAAATTTATCTATCAATTTGGTACATGTTAATTGTTTGCTTAGTTCTAAACTTCTAAGTAATTTAAACTGAATCAAACCGCAAACCAACACCAATATCTCACCAGCACAGCTAAGCCAACTAGCTATTAGAAAGTTCCATTTAACCAATTTATAATAAATTAAGCATTTTAGAAACCTGGGTTATGCTATTTACATAAGTATGTTGCTTTCCACCTGCTGTTGTTTCCAAGGTAACACTCTCTACTCATCGTGTCACTGCTAATATCTAAATGTAAACACACATGGTGGGTTCAGGAATGTGACACGCCGAATGAAATTACGACCCTGCTATTCTCACTGTCATGTAGCTCTACTGGGATATATAAATACTGTAAAGAATATTAACAATTAGACTCTTTCTGCAAATGATGAAATACTAAAAATCAAGTAAACAACAGCACTGACAGTGAAAAACAACACATTCACCAAATGGGATTCCATATTTTCACATTTGACACGGAGCCTCGCTCATACACAGAAAACAAAATAAATAAGTATGCAAAACTCTAACACCCCTCTTTTATGCATCTGTGCTTACCCTTCAGTAAGAATAATCGACGATGAAACATTACAGCTTGATACAAGAATCCTTCTCATAGGCACAGCACCAAATATGCTCAAATCCAAGATCAATGGTGAAATATGTTAATCCAAATATCTACTATACCACACAATAGCCACATTATTAAGTGTTTGACTACTACTCTTAATACGATGTACATAATTTCAATTGGCTTACTTCAAACATCAATCTTCCTGTCATATCAAAATTTTAATGCAACAGGTCATATTGTAATATGCAAAACCGTGCTTTGTACTTAACTCACAGCCTACCCCCTCACTACTTACCTACTTACCTACTCCAGTTCCTCTTGAATTTTTTTAATTTTTTTAATGAATACCATAATTCTTTATGGGGCAGCATAATTTATAGTCTTCTGTATCTGAATCACACAAACAATAAAAAAAACACATCTGAAGCAGTAGGTACAACATTGTCCACATAACGAGTAATGACGAGCAAACAGACATCAGTTCAATGCACTGTTGAGGGTGTAATATTTGATTCAAATGAATACAAATCTCTAAAACTGACCGTCAGCTTCTCATTATGATAGGAGATGAAGAGGGGACACAAGCTAATGTGCCTGCAAAATATTGGAATGAGTCAGCACCTATGTGTTTAGTTGTTTCAATTCTGAGGACGAAGTTATTTCTGCAGCCTGTTATGTATTTCTCCGCTGGTCTGTTTTGGATGTTAGTTTGAGTTTGTCTCTCTTGTGCTGATTAATTAACAGGCACTCTGTGGCTGCCTTGACAGCATATAGCGCTATGTAATTTCAACTTAATCGTAGTCAGAACTGTGGTCATGTGATATTAATTCCGAACAGGAAGCTGAGTAAAGTGGCTTTCTGGACTCAGAACTAATGCAGTCACCTGGGTAATATAAAGAATACTTTGGAACAGGAAAACTATTGATTAGAAAAGGGGTGAAGCCTAATACATTAACTGCTAAGTGAACAAGTCGATCTTTGTGGCAAATGACTGCTTAAACTACGAGTTTAGCATAACATGTCAAACTCGAGCTCTCCATAGTGTGCCTCATGCTACATGTAATATCTGAACAATAATAAATAGTACAGGATCCTGAATAAAGAATTATAGAGTTTGTTGACAGAAATGGTTAGGAAAGCTACCGAACACTGACTGGCTGAAGAACTTAGTTTGCCATAAGGCTCACACCTTTATCTTATCCTTTTGCCACTATAACATAGTTACCTGAAGAGTATTAGTCTTGCATGATTATTCTAATTGCTGTTTGTCAGACCACAGACGAAAGTCTTTAAAAGAAAGGCAGAGTTGAGGTTTGCAAATTTAAAAGTTTGGTAATTCAAGTAACTGTAACTCGTGCCCTATGGTAACTTATAACTCGCAACCCCCCCCCCCCCCCACCATGCACATTTTTTTCATCAAAATGTTTACTGCAAATATTACATTGATCTTATCAATTATGTTACCAAAGATGTCCTGAGTGCCGTAATTTGTGGGGTAATTAGCAGTGCATGGCGAGTGCACAAGTTATTGTTGCCTTAGGGCACGAGTTATAGTTACTTGAGATAGCTGACTATAAGTGACAAATTTCTATGGTTTCGTACATTTAAAATGTGAGCCCAACTATAATGTCCCGCTAACCTTTGTTTTTTTTTTTAACCACATTTCTATGTTTTTTTTATTTCTATTTCCCAACTATAACATCCCTGTAGTATTTGTTTTGTCAGTAGATTTCTATGGTTCTTTTAATCAAACCACCACTGCGCTCAACCTCCAGCAGTGGGCAGCGGTGGTTGGCCACAAAGACTGGCCTCTGGCTAGGCTCCAAGGACAACCCAGAATAAGCACTCAACCTTGCACCGTACATTTTTGCCAGTTACCAGCAAGGTGTGGCCTGCAGCCATACCCTGTGGCCAACCCCACTAGCCACCAAACACCATGCTGCGCAAGGCCCTTTGGCCATGCGTGGCAGAAGTTGGCTACAGCCTGTCTCTTTGGGTTTGAGTATAGGTGCGAGAGGGTGTATCTGGGGATGAAAGTGGATGTGAGTCTCTGGGTGCGATAGTGCATGCATCAGTGTCTTAGTGGGTGCGTCCGTGTCTGCGCAGGTCTGTGAAAGGGTGCATGAGGATGTCAGTGGGTCTGTGAGTGGAGGTGTGTGAGTATCTGAGTGGTCCTGTGGGTGGGTGGGTGAGGGTCCGACTGGGTGCACAAGGGTCTGAGTGGGTCTGTGAATGGTTGCTTGAGTGTCTGAGTGGGTGTGTGAGTGGCAGAAGGAGAGAGAACGAGTGAGGTAGAGAAACAGAATTATTTAGGCTTTGATGGATGATATACTTAGAATGAGATATTTCTGGACAAATTGAAAATAAAAATGTATTTGACAATTAAAAAACACAGTGAGACCACCTTTCAGTATGAGCCTTAAACATTTGAAGTTTAAAAATAATTAAAGGAGGGAAATGATCACGGACACGCATGAAGTAGCACCCTCAACTTCCAGTGTGACCTTGACCATTAGGCCATAGTTTATTTTTTTAGTTTTTCATTCTGTGCCCTTTACGAGCTATCTGGGACTACGGGGGTAGCATCAAGGCCTCCCGCAAGGTCCGAGCCGGCTCCTGCCTCCTGCGTGAGTTGGCATTGCTCCAGCAAGCAAGAAACTGCTTTTAATAGCAGCTCCCTGCTTGCCGGAGCAAGGTTTTCATCTGTCTTCCCTGCACGCAGATACGCGAAAGCAGATGAAAACTCAGTTTTGTGACAGTGGGACCTGTTTGACAGATCCCGCTGTCAGAAAGCGGGGCTATGTTTGCTTTTGCTTGGTGGAAGCCGTCAGCTCCCACCAAGCAAAAGCAAACAGCTATGCCCCGTGGAAATGACCCCGGGGAGGTGGTGGTCCCCAGGGTTACAAGGTTGGGAGGACCGTGCGACTTGGCCCACCCGAGGACTTAAGTATTTTTTTTAACTTCAAGATACGCCCAAAGTCGCAGGTACAATTTAAGGAAAAAAATATATCTTTAGCCCTGGGGAGTGTCCCTTTGGGACCCCAGTGCCAGAGCTAAGGGGTCAGGGTGTCCACACCCTGGGCCCTTTTCTTTATTTTTAACCTTTTTTTTGGGACTCGGCTGAAGCGGAGTCCCAACATGGCTGCCAACACTTCGTTGTTGAAGTTTTGGCAACCAATAAGATCCCAGAACGAGATCGGGAGGGGTCACAAATCCTTCACGTCCCTATCTATCCAAATTTGGATTTCCTTTAATTTCTCAAAAATTACTGAACAGATTTCCAACAAATAACAAAATGGACTCTCTCTGGACCAAGAACTACCTTTCTGCCACATTTAGTGTAATTCCGTCCAATGGTTTGGGCGCTATTGCTCTTCAAAATCCCTATGAAGAAATGAATGGGGAAAATGCGTTTTGTGCCCCCACCCATTACCTCGCCCCTGCGTGACTCATCACCCAAATACTTACCAGACAGCAGCTGAAGTGAGCGTCGTATTTTTGGGGGAAATGTTGTCAAGTTTTATCAAAATGCGCCAAAATTATTAGCAAAACAAAAAAAACTCTCCTTCTATATAAACTAGATCATATATCTATATATCTATATCTATATATAAACATTATAGTTATGTGACAAAGTAATGTTTTAAACTCTAAAAACCACAAAAATTCACCAGTTACATCTCAAGTAACTATAGCTTGTGCACTAAGGTTACTTTAACTCGCGCCCCTGCCATTTCTCCTCAATAATTTAACTGCTAATGTTGCAGTGATATTATCAATTATGTCATAGAAAATGTCACGAGTGATGTAATATGTGGGATAATTAGCGGATAATTGATCTGCTTTAAATTGAGGGTGTTGAGTGGGGGAGCAGCGCATGGCGAGAGCACAAATTATAGTTATCTTACAGCACAAGTTATAATTACTTGAGATAACTATAACTGGAGACTTTCTGTGATTGTAAGGGTTTCAAACGTTACATTTTCACCCAACTATGACACTACTTTAACCTCTGGCCTTTTCAGTGAATTTCTATTTTTTTTTTTTTCTTTCTTTTTAAGTAGCATGAAAAGCGAGTAGTTTGGGGTTAGCGGCAGGGTCTGGCCAAAGCAAGGACCTGTTGCCAATTCCCCCCACCCCCAAATCCCCATCCCAACACACTAAATGTAAAGCACATCAATCATCTTTCTCCAAACATTAGCATTTACTTAAATCAAATGTATATTTAAAAAATGCACACAATACAATGATTATCATTATTTATTACTTGTAAATTAAATAAAGTTTTTTTAAACTACATGCCTGATTCTTTTTTTTTTTTTTTTTTTTTTTTTTTTTTTTTTTTTTTTACAGTTTTTAGGGTCGAGCATGCAAGATTTCTAGCCTGCTGTAATCTCTCTGTAGGCTTTTAACCATGCCCACTGCACGCCCATCAGTTTTGTTGGTTCGTGGGCTTGCCTTTTAAAAATCGCTTGATTTCATTTGTGAAAGGTATGCATATGTCATGCCTTTTCCAGTGTTTAGCCCTCCTCGAGCACACCCGTCCACTACTGAAAGCACAAGAGGCTCCATGTTTTCTTTTTATCTGCTCGCAGCGCGAACTCCCTGAGCAGTAGTCGAGCGTTTTGCATGACCATCAACCCTGTTACATGGATAATTGCACTTTTGCCAATATGCTTGACTGCAAGTGAAATTCTCTGTCCATTTGTGGGTCTCCTTCACGCTCATGGTGGCAGTCGACTCGCTTATGTAAAACTGTATTACTTTTCATTTTATGTGGCAATAAAAGTCCGGTTAGGACTTTACATTACTTATAGCTCTAAGCCGAGCAAACGGGAGACAAATTGAATTGCAAATGCTTGTTTAATTATATGTTTGGGGTGGAAAATGTGAAAATAGTCTGAAGAACATTCACTTTTCAACATTTTACACCCCGAAAAAAATATTAAAACAACCACTTACTGGTCTTGTGCTTTACGGAATATATTTTATCACTTAAAACACAACCAACCACTAGATGGCACTGCAATCCTTGCTGTAGAGCTAAAGCTCCAGCCAGGGAAATGCTTAAAAAAAACATTTGGTTAAGTTCTCCTGGGGTCATACTTTCAAAGACCCAGGAGACTTATGCTACTTTTGTTTCTAGTGTTGCTGGGGGGCTGCCTCTAGGGACATCACCAAAACAAAATATAGGTAAATGGCCCACCGAGGGCATTATGGGGTGCTCCTTGGAGGAGCAGTTAATAAATGAGCTGCTGCGGCCACTCAGTCATTATTCCCAATTTTTTTTAATCAATTTTGCCTATGGGTGTCCCGGTCCCATCCTGGATACCCACTCTCCTCTTCTTCATCTTGTGTTTTTTTGTTTTGTTTTTAAAATAGTAGCCCCACAATTTTTGCACTTTTTTTTTCTTTTTAAACAAGATGCCTCTGTGCCTCCTCGGGGACCACCAGACCACTACTGATTTTTTTTTGTGCTGTGGGGATGCCCAGTACGCCCATAATATCTTCCTTTATTTATTTATTTTTTTTAACTAGTGGCATGCCCCGGTGGCCACTCGGTAAATGCCATAATTTCTCCTTTAAAAAAAGAAATTGTAGTCAGGTGCCCACCCAGGGAACTCCACTACAGTCCATCGTTCTGACTCTGCCGCTTGCACGCATCACAGGTGCACACAGGGAGCCAGTACGACTCCAACTCAGCAAGAGGAGTTTTTCTTTTGCTCCTGTGGGGTTGGAGGAATACAAAGCATTTCCCTGCCTGACTGCGTGCACAGGGAAATACTTTCTCACCAGGTGGGAAACAGATGGTGTCCCAGGGGTTGGAGACCCTGGGACACCGTCACTGAGTCGTTTCCCAGGGAATCGGGTCCCTAGGCCATTTTTAAGGCTCATCGAGGAGGGCGCTCCCATTCAGTTAATTTTCCAGCCCCAGGGATGGGGGTCCCCGGGGCATCTCCAGGCCCAGAGAAGGAGGGCCGCATGGCTAAAACAATGCTAAAGTGCATATGCTCTCTGTGTAAATTGTACTGTTGATTGGTTTATCCATAATTGGCATATCTGATTTACTGGTAAGTCCCTAGTAAAGTGCACTAGAGGTGTTCAGGGCCTGTAAATCAAACACTACTAGTGGGCTTGCAGCCCTGGTTATGCCACCCACATCAGAAGCAAAACATGTCTCAGACCTGCCATTGCAATGTCTGTGTGTGCAGTTTTAAACTGCCAATTTGACTTGGCAAGTGTACCCACTTGCCAGCCTTAAACCTTCCCTTTTACTACATGTTAGGCACCCACCCCTAAGGACGGCCCTGTGTAGCCCCAGGGGCAGGGTGCAGTGTATGTTTAAGGTAGGACATATACTAGTGTGTTGTATATGCCCTAACAGTGAAATATTGCCAAATTCTGTTTTCACTGTGCAAGGCCCATCTCTCTCATAGGTTAACATGGGGGCTGCTTTTAAATATCCTTAAAGTACAGATTCCATTTGAGAGCAGATAAAAATGTTCAGTTTAGGGTCTCTGAACTCACAATTTAAAAATTCATCTTTTAGTGAAGTTGGTTTTTAAATTGTCTGTTTGAAAATGCCACTTTTAGAAAGTAGGCATTTTCTTGCTTAGACCATTCTGTGACTCTGCCTGTTTGTGGATTGTCTGTCTGGGTCAGTTTGACAGTTGGGCTGTTTTGCACCTCTCTAGACAGTGACACAAAGGGGGTGGGGGTGTAGCCTGCATATCCAGATGAGCCATCTGAGCGAGAGGGGAGGGAGAAGTGGCCTGTCACACCTGATAAGAACTGTGCCTGCCCTCACACAATGCAGTCTCCAACACCCTGGTGTGCATCTGGGGCCTGGCCTGGACAAGGAAGGATCTCACAAACATTTGATATTTTGCTTTGAAGTTTGACAACTTCAAAAGGCAGAAAGGGGTATAAGAAGAAGACCCAAAACCCCAGACTTTTAGAATCTTTCTGGAATCAAGAGGAACCTCTGCCCAGGAGAAGAGCTGAAGGAGGAGTACTGTCCCTTTGCTGTGTTGCTTATCTGGACTGGCTTGCAGTCGCTGCTTCTCCCTGAAAGGAATGCAAAGAGTGAACTTTGCTGTGTGTCTTGCTTGAGAACGTTCTCCAAGAACTTGGAGTAGAGCTTGCTCCTGTTGGAAGTCTTGGGGACACCAAAGACTTCAGTTTCCTCGACCTGCAGAACTGGGAAGTGTGTGTTTTTGTGCTGTTTAAGAGGAGAAACCACTGCAACACCGGCAACGATGCCGCTGGCCTGCAACATGGTCTGCCAACACGTATGGAGCCACACTGCCCCGCACCGCGACCCTGGTCTCACTTCACCGAGCCGCTGCTTGTATCGTGACCTGTGGGCCCCACACTCTGGCATCGCCTGCTCACACTGCAGCCTGGGCATCCCCAACGACCCCGCTCCTGCGGACACCGGTGTCGCTGTCTGCACCGTGGCCTGTGGACACCACTCATGAGCACAGTCCCGTCCTGCACCACAGCCCGGTCCACCGTCACCAGCACCATCGACTCCAACGTCATCACCAGGCATCCCTTCCTGCAATGTGGCCTGTTCCCACCACTCGTGAGGGTCACGAAGCACCGTCCCTTCACGTTCCGCACCGCTGGCTTGTGCCAACCGACGACATCGCTTCCGCAATGACTACGCCCGGCCTGCACTGTGACCTGTGGACATCACACTTTGCACTGCCCCGCTTCACACCGCAGCCCTGGTCTCACTGATGTTGTCACAGAGCCGCTGCTTGCACCGTGACATGTGGGCACCACACGTTGCATCGTTCTGCTTCGCACCGCAGCCCCTACGCCATCGATGCCGGCACACCTGACTTCATCAGCCCGGAGTTCGATCCGCAACACACACGAATTTCAAGGGCCCCGACAACTCCCACACGAACTCTGGAACCGACACCAGCGACGCCGCTCTCCGGAGCTCACCGCGAGGATCACGACACCCTGCAAATCCAAGGTAATGTTTGTGGGTCTTCCCAACAGCATAGCTGGCCCGCAATGCCGCAGACGGCCTGAACTGTTGGTTTTGTTGATCACGACGCTGTGATATTCCCAGACAGAGCTATTGACTTCAAGCAACTGTATTTTTAAGATAAATCTTACAAAATTCATATCTTTAGCACTGTATGTTGGATTGTTATCAGTTTGGTCTTGTTTTACACAGATAAATATTGGCTATTTTTCTCAAACTAGTGTGGTGTCCTTTTGTAGTGTTTTCACTGTATTAGTGTGTGTCATGTGAAAATGCTTTACACATTGCTTCTGATATAAGCCTGACTGCTTGCGCCAAACTACCAAGGCGGTGAGCAGGGGTTAACCGAGCGGTTATCTCCCTAATGACTACAATGAGGGTCCCTACTTAGATGGGGTTCAAACCGACTGCCAACTAGAGAGCCCATTTCTAACAGGCCCCCATTAGATAGGTCCCCGGCCCACTCCTGGCCCAGGGAGGGTGCTTGCGTGGCCCACCTTCCCCTTCAATAAACTTACCAGCTCCAGGGGATGTATTCCCCAGGGCCTCGTAGACTGTAGGGGAGGAGGGGCTATGCACCTCTCTAATCCCTTCAATTAATGTAAATTTGCAGAAAAACGCGTTTTGACCCCAAGCAGAATTCCTCTGGGAACCCACCACCAGGACTAGAGGGTCGGGGGGGTGTCTGTGTCTGTGTGTTTTTTTTGTATTTTTTTTTTTGTATGACTCAGGACCGAATCTCGAGTCTTACCATGGCTGCCATCACTTCCTGGTTGAGGAGGTGGTGACAGTCATTCAGATCTCACTTTGAGATCTGTTGGGATCTGCGGAGCCTCAGCATCCCTAGATACACAAAGATTTTGAGCATTAATCGCTGAAAAACATCGAACGGATTTACATCAAAACATAAAAAGTACTTTATTTTGTGCGAACTTGTGTAAATCCGTTCAGAGGTTTAGGCTGTAGCTGTGTATTAAGCATTTATGGGATAATGAATGGGGAAAACACGTTTTAGGACACCTACTCCTCCAACCCCTACCCCCCACCCCTACCCCACACTTTATTTTGGGAAAGTTTTGTGGCGATTTGTCAAACAGCGCCAAACTGACTAGCAACACAAAAAATGCATTTCTTATGAAAACATGATCCTAAGTACAACTACCTAGTGGTATTATATAATACGCAGATATGATTTGTTGTCTTTTACTTTTGAACGTTACGTAACCTATATAAAGAGGATGTTCTTCCACACAAGTGCTGTTTCTGGGCATTCCACACAAGTGCTGTTGGTGGCCATTCCTATGGTTCACTGCATTGTATCCAGTGCACCTTGCAGCATAATTAATAAACACCACCCCCATGGTTTCCTTATGGTTACTCAAGATATTCTGTGGCTTTACCATGGTCTTCTAGACTTAGTGGAAATTCTTGTAAAATATAGCATAGGCAGTGCTTATCATCGCATTACGGTTGCACCTGATCAGCAACTGTGTGCTTTCCAGATGTTTCGTCTTTCAAGAATGGGAAAATGATGGAGGGGTGTTTGAGCACTACCTTCCAGTGTCTTGAGATTACATCTTGCACATAATGTTGAAGTTGCTTATCCCGCTCTCACAGCTTCATGTTTTCGCTTTCAACATATCATTCCCGCTGGATGTCAACTGTTTTTCTCTCTCTCTCTCTAGCATCCCTTAACTATTTCCCTCAAATTTGAGTTTCAGTGTTCTGCTTTTATAGGAAGGAGCTTTAAAAGTGTGCTTAAAATCTTCATCATGTGTGATTTCAAACTCTACAGCAGTCTTATCCAACAAGTAGGTTATGGGCCACTGGTATCTCTTGAGCTACACCTCCAAATAAATACCATGTGCAGCCCAGTGTGTATTTGTGACAAAAACATGTGCATTTTCAGAACTTCTAAGCAATTTTGTTTTGTTTTAGAAAATTGGCTTAAGGTCCAAAATATACGTAACCCCTTTAGTGCATGTGTCTGCCAATGTCCGACACGCGCACTCTACCCATTGTGTATGTCGGCCATTGGCCGACACCGGGGAAAGCTTAAAAGGATGCTCCAGAGCATTCTTTTAGTGTTCCACACCGGAGGATTTCCATCCTCCCTCCCCCTGGGGAGGTGCACTGACATCACAGTTTTCCCCATCACAGCCGAGAAAGCAGCAGGTAAGGACGCTCTCCAATCTGGTGGGGAAAACTGACCCAAACAGGCTTTCCAGGTTTCAGAGAGGCCTTATTGGAAAGGGGAGAGTCTTCTCTTTCCAATGAGGCCTCTCTGAAACTGTGTCCTAGCAACGGATCACAGACACGCCGTAAGCCCACCCGAAGGACACATCTATTTTTGGTTTTTTTTTATGTTTAATTTTCCCGTGGTGGGGCACTCTTTTTTGATTTAAAAAAAATTCTTGAAAATGTTGCCGTGATAATGTCAAAGATGCCAAAGAAGGTGTCATCAGTGATATAAAATGTGCAGTAATTAGCTGCGTATGGCGAAGGCGCGAGTTATAGTTGCCTTAGGGCACAAGTAATACTTATTTGAAAAAACTAACCATAGTAGCTGAATTTCTATGGTTTGATACGTTAAAAATGTGAACTGAAAACTGTATCACCCCTACATCCCTGTAACCATTGTTTATATATATATTCATTCGGTCTCTGTCTCTGTGACAGGGTATCCAAGTACCACAGAGAAGAGGTCCTGTTTGTCCAGAGGAAGAGACAGGTTGCAAGGGGAGCTACAGTAAGATACATCAGTCACCACCTAGCACAATAAACATCAGGATGTACATAAGTCAATAGGTTAACATTGGCGCCTAGTCAAAAATTACCATGTAATGTGGGCTGAAATGACAAAATAGCCACAACTAGTCCCTCATGCAGCAGGCCTTCCTGGAGGTTATCTAGTCAGAAGTGAAGTAGTCACGAGTACACATCAGGGGTTAAAACAGAGCCCGGGATTCCGAAAATGCTAGAAGTACAAGGCATATGTTACTTGGCAACAACTTGAGTGAGTTGCATACACCGTTTCCCAAAAAATCCGGATAAGGAAATCTTTAAAATGTTCAGCAGAATTTGCAGTCTATGTGTTATTCTGTCCTTGTACAAAGGTGTACATTGAGAGTACGATTCTCTCAGTACACAAAGGTATATTATAGCATTTGATGGCCACTAAAACCAAGGTTCTGAATTACCCAGTGGCACCGCACTTCTAAAGCGCATATAATGGGGATCATTCATTGCTTACATATTGTCATTGATCACATACCCAAGAAAGCAAGAGGGTGTGACAGGGAAAGGAGTGAAGTGGACTGGAGTCAAGATACATTCTGGATCTGAATAGTAAAGGTCCCCTTGGAGCTAAATATTGACAAGGAATTATATGTCCATCTTTAACTCCCTTTGCAGCTTACTAACAACCTGAAAGACGGTTGTAAGTATTTTTTATGGTTTTAACGTTTATATTTTAAATTATGTTTTATAGGGACAGAGTTTGATAACAGCAAAACCACAGCCTCGAAAACAGTGTCAGATTCCACTACGAAGCACTAGTTGCGACTAGGTGTGTTAGGACCCCTTATGTATAAGAATTGTTATGCATTTTGCAATCAGTCTTTTTATTTTTTAGAAGGATGTTTAGAGAATGAAAGCCCACTGGGACTAGATTGTACAATATGATACGATGAAGCATTCAATGGAATTGCGGTTTATTACCTTCTTCATGGCTTTTATAGCCCAACTAAATTTGGGGGGTGTACACAAGGAATAGCAGCATGTATTTTTCATAACTATTTTCTTTTATTATTTTGACGCTTGTGTATTGTTTATGTGGTATTTTGTTGAATTCTTTATCAAATCTTTCAATCACGATGTAGATCTAATGAATGATTTATTAATAGAATGACTTGGGGTTACTCATTGCAAGAGGAAGTTGACTATTGGCCTCATAAGCAGGAGCATTAACAATCAAGGAGATGATTGAAAATATGGTGAAAAACTGAAAATTTTAAATTCTATAATTTTGAATATGCAATGTAGTGATTATGTTTATAGTTCTAAAAATATGCAAAATATTTTGAGCATACATACATGAATGATGATTAGCTTGATTAATTTTTTAAACGCAAGCGTGTGAGTAATATGAGAGAAAACCCTCCAAGATGGCACTGGTTTGGGAAAAAATTACCGTTGTCCTTTATTTGTATTTCTGGCAAGAGCCAGCACAAGTTATTTCTCTCACTCACATACCCACTTATGCACGCACTCAACTCCCACTAAGACAGTCATGCACCCACTCACAGACCCATTGAAACCCTCATGCATCCACTCACAAACCCACGCAGACACCACCACCAAAACACTAATGTATGCACCCACACCCATACACACTCTCACAGCCACTTTCACCCTCAGATACACCCTTTTAGACCTATTTTCACACCCGTAGAGGCCGCAGCCATCTCCCACCATGCACGGACAAAGGACGATACGCAGCGTGGGGTTGGGTGATTAGGGGGGTTGCCCGCAGGGTCTGGCTGGCAACCTCCGCTGTGCACGGACGAAGGCCGTGTATGATGCAATGTTGGGTGCTTATAGGGTGCTGGTCTCAGGAACCGCCACCACGCACAACCAAAGGCCATGTGTGGCGGTGGTTTAATTAACAGAGTAATACAAATGACTATACATTTTTAAAAAAATATAGAAATTGACTGTAAAACCCAAAGGTTAAAGGGACGTTATAGTTAGGAGAAATAATTTTTTTTAAACCTAGAAATTCACTGAAAAAAAAAAAACGAAGGTTCTAGGTGCGTTATAGTTAGACACACATTTTAAACGTACAAAACCATAGAAATTTAACAATTATAGTTAGAGTTATCTCAAGTAACTATAACTCATGCCACTAGGTAACTATAACTTGCACGCTCGCCATGCACTGCCAATTGCCCCACAAATTACGACACTCATGACATCTTTGATAACATCATTGATAATATCAATGTAATATTTGTAGTAACATTGCTTTTACACACATGGAACTGCTAAACATTCAGCTCCCAGTCTGCAAAAGCAATTGTTTAATTTCTTTCCCTGACCCGCATCTCTGTGGGCAGTGAAAGATGAAACCTCTGCTTCCATCGGGCAAGAGCACTTTGACAGCTCTCGCCCACTGGAATCAGAGTGTTTGCTCGGACTTGGTGGGAGCTATCAAATCTGCTGCCAAGTCAGAGCAAACAGCTTTGTCCCCGGGGTGGGCACTCTGGGACGTAGCAGGAGCCAGGCCTGGGACACGGTGGTCACCAGAGCTATTATTGGCTCCACAAGGGAGGGCCGCATGACCCCTCACTTAACCTTTCATTTAGCCCCAGGGAGGTGGAGGTCCCTGAGGCCGGGGGTCCACAACAGACCCCCTTCATTTTATTTATTCTCTGGGGAGGTGGTGGTTTCTGGGGCTGCAGGGAGGCCACACGGGTCCCCCAGCATAAATGTCAAATTCCGCCCCAGGGAGAAGGCGGTCCCTGGAGCTGCGGGGGAGGCCATGTAAGCCCCCCTTTAAAAAGAACTGTTTTGCCCCGTGGAGGTGGTGGTCCTCGGGGCTCCAAGAGCCTCAAGAGGTGGGGCCGGTGAGCCCCCCCCCGCCTTTTGTTAAATAATGCCCCTGGGACCTAGACCACCTGGGGCTTTTTCCAAAACAAGCACGGGGCCCGCGTTTTTTTTTTCTTGAATTTTCACAGGATCCTCTGCAACTCTCAGCAAAAAAAATATATTAATACGTTTTTTTCCCTAGCGGGGTCCCTTTGGGATCCCAGCACCAGAGCTAAAGGGTCAAGGTGCCCCTACCCTGGCCTCTTTTCTTTTTTTAAATCTTTCTTTCAGGGATTTGGCTGTCCCAAGATGGCTGCCAACACTTCTTTGTTGAAGTGTTGGCAGCCAATCAGATATCAGCATGCGGTCAGGAGGGTTCACGGAGCGGTCACATATATATACCAACATACATACACACACACACACACACACACACACACAAATCTGAATTTTCTTTACTATCTCAAAAAATACTGAACAGATTCACACCAAATAACAAAAAGGGCTCTTTCTGGACTAAGAGCTGCCTTCCTGTCAAATATGGTGTAGTTCCATCCAGTGGTTCGGGCTGTAGTCATGTTCAAAATCCCTGCTGGAAATTGAATGGGGAAAAAGTGTTTTGGGATCCCCTTTTTATTAGCCCCTGCTTGATGAATCACCCCAAAAATGTTTCAAGACAGCAAAGGAGGCAGTTTGTTTGACAAGTTGTAAAATGTGGTCAAACTGAATCCGTCGTGTGGTATATGAATGTGATGGGCCCTGGCATGGTGGCAGTATGTTGATATGAGTGCACTAGTTGATTGGATTGGGCTGATGGTACAAAAGGCTTGTATGTGGTGCCTGAATGACGTGTAAATGGACCATAAAGCGGTTGGTGCCTTGAGGGGGCTTTATGGCTCACCTTCAGCAATATTGGTTTCAATATTTAGATACTTTAGTAAGTATTTGTCCTTTGAAGCCATCATTTCTGGCAGTGCTAAATCCAACCAGTGTAAGTGGTGGATTAACTTTAAAGAATTAGTTCCAGACTTACATCTGTTCATGACTTGTGTGGCCCTCACCAGGTAGTATTACCCACAAGCCCTGGCAAATGTAAAATTTTGGTAAGAAACATACATTTTCATCACATTTCTGAGACAGGAAGACATGGGCCACACATTTTCTACCACCCTGAGTTCCTATACGTCTCCCAATAAGAATCTTATCTCACTTGTGTGGATGGCCCAAGAGAAAAGGATACAAAAGGCCTAAACTGCTATGTTGGGAGATCAGCAGTAGGGGTAGGTGCGGCATTTGGGGCTGTGCTGTGAAGCCACCTATGCAAACCTACGAACCACAGACATTTTGTAAAACTAGACAACCACAGGAGTTCAGGGTGGTGTGTGTTGCGTGGATCCCACAAGGTTTTCTTACCCTTAATGCTCTACAAACCTCAAACTCCAACTGAAATCACAAATTACCTTCCATTTCTGTGATGGAACGATCCAGAACTCTCAAGAATCCACAAAAATTCTACCATTCTGCATTACCCCATTTGTGCCAAGAAAAATGCTGCCCCACTTGTGTGACTGGGCCTACTGCCTGCTACACAAACGGGTCAACCAAAGGTCAAATGGAGCCCACGCCAGAGGACTGCCATTGAACTTGGTTTGATCTGTTTCTGTCATGGGCGCTAGGCCTACCCACACAAGTTACGTACAATTTTTATTGGCGAGACTTGGGGAAATGCCAGGTGGAAGGAAGTTTGTGGCTTCCCACAGATTCTGGAACTTTCCATCATAGAAATTTGAGGGTGTATTCTGGGTAAAATAATGTGGTGAGAGCCATGCAAGTCAGCCCGCCCTGGATGCCCCTAGGGGCGTCTTTAAAAAAAAAAAAAAAAAAGAAATCTAGATCTACCCACATCGGAAAAAAAGGCAGTTTTTGTTGGAAAGATAAAATGCGTCCATGTTTTGTTTTTGGATGTTTCCTTTTGCAGCTACTAGGCCAACCTATACAAGTGAGGTACCATTTTTATCGGACGACTTGTGGAAACATAGAATAGTACAACATTTGCTATAACCAATTGGATTTCGCAGCATTTGTGCCCTTATAATGTAAGCCAGTGTACAAACAATATGACATTTAGAAATATACCCACTACATCATATCCAAGTATGGGTATCTACAAATTCAGAGATCTATAAATAACCATTGCTCCTAAACTCCATATCTTGTGCCCACGTCAGAACTAAATATTTCCTTGATACCCATTTATCACTCTGCCTGTTTTGCTGTATGAAATGGTCTATACTGGGTACTCAATAAAAAAACATTGTATGGTGCAGCTCAGTTGTTGGCTCTGGGAAGCTTGGGTTCTTGTACAGCCTACAAACCCTATACATCCACGCAATCAGGAGGGTCTAGTGGGCGCAATGGTATATTGCTTTTGTGAATCAGCCATTGTGACTAAAAGTTACAGATGAAAATGTTGCGACAAAGGCCTGGTTTTTTTCCTACTCATTTTCAATATTCCTTTATTTTAATAGTTATTTTCCTCAGGGAAAATCTTGAAGGATTTATACATATGATCCCTTAATGCAATCAGAATTTTGCTAGATCATCCATGGGGTCCATGCTGGTTCCCACCACAAACTGGAAGTAGGTTGAGAGCATGAGAAATAGGGAAAATTAGCTACTTTTTAAACAAATGTTAAAAAGATGGTAACTTTAGTACAGTAAACAGTTTGTGGGTGCCATTTTAGGGAAAAAACAGACACTATCAGTCCCCTCCAGGTGAATCCATGCTTCGTGCATTGCTTTTGTCAAAAACAAACAGAGGAATTCGTAAGTCTAGCACTTGTTGCCCAGCAACATGCCCAATGGGCAACAAGAAACGCCAGATTTTTGCTAGGCCCTCTGAGCCAAACTACGCACACTGAAGCACGATGAGGGTGGGAGGCAGAAAAAGCCCCCAAAATAGGCACGCTTAGTAAATACTGCCTCTTACAACTGTGCCTATTCCAGGAACCCCCTTGTAAGTGTGCTTCGCAGAAAAGCCATGAAAACGCCCAGCCAGGAAATTCCGAAGAGTGTGCTCCACACAAGAGCCAATCAAACTTGCCAAGTTGCATCAAAATCTGGGCTAAAACGCCAAGGAAATACAAAATCTTTCAGTCAATAATGTTTAGAAAAGGAGATATTTAAAACTTTACTATCAATTAGTTATGATAGCATTTAGCTAACTGAAACAGATAGAAATAAACTTTAAATATTATAGAATCAAGAAGAAAGAACACCTAAAACCCATACATGAATTGGAAGGGTGTAAAAGATACACAATTCTAACACAAAAAGGTATAAACTATTAAAAGTCACAATTAACATATATATACTGTATGACAGAAGTACCTACCTGTCAAGGAGCAGAGAATAAAAGAAGAAGAGAACTATCTACACTGGATGTTTATAGGTTTTGAATATTCCAAGGCTTTATTATGTGTTACTATTCTTTTAAGGGCTGCATGCAAGGCATCGATAAAAGGTTATTGCATAATGGAGGCCCACCAGCTAAGGGGTAAAAGCTGACAACGGAGTGATTAATCGTGTGGATTTGGGGAGACTCATTACTAATATTATTACCGTGGTCAATGCAGCTATGGTTCTTATTTATTACCCATGCACAAGCATTCCAAGTTAATAAAAACAGTTTTTACATTATTGCTAGCAACCCTGCCTGATGCTCTGAGGTGTTTACCACTGGTACTCTTACATAGGGTGCAACAAATGTGATCTTATTTGATTCGGTTATCACCGCTCTAAAGATGCTCCAAAACTGGCAAACAAGTGGACATAGTCCAATTCATCCAACATATCACAGACAAAATCACTTTGAAATCATGGCCTAGTAAATCTCAAATTCTCACTCTAGGGCTAACTCACGAATGACATTCTGAGTGAACTTGGGTTTGGCACTACACCACAAATCTAAAAAAAAGAACGTTGCCCCTCACAGGACTGTAACTGATAAACTGAAACAGCTCAATATTGGAACCATTGCTAAAATCTATTTTAGGAACCTATCAACCTCCCAAGTAGGGGATCTTCACAATGTGAACAATGACACAGAGAATAGTACAAGGTGGGGGTGGGGGTGGAGAGGAAGCTCCGAGATCCAAATCTATTTTAGGTGACGTCTTTTCTGTCCTTTCCGGATCCTTGGGCAATTATTGCAAGTTATCTGTGATCAGTAGTGTTTACCACTGCTGCCCCATGAGCTCAGCTGCTACTTCCCCTGAATAAGACAAATTCATTCTATTCTTCACACACTCAATTATCGAATGTTACAATGAACAGTCACCACTTTTTGCAGTAGACATTGACAGGTTTTTAACTCCCATACGGTAAGGTACACTAATAATTTTTTTTTTTTAAACTCAATGTCCAGTGAGTTATTCTTTTAAAAGAGTACTTCTTTAGCTACATATAGAAAATGTAGAGCAGTTCATATAAATATGCGTACAGCAGCATGCATGCACTGGAACTGCGTTTTAATGTTTAAGGTTACGTTGATGTTTCAATCATATACGTTGTAAAAATAAAAGGATTTTAAAAACAATCCTAGAGGGCAAGGTGTTTGGGGCAGATGCCATCTTTCTAGATTTTTACCAATCCTTGTTAGCATAGCTCCTCAATAGAATATTAGAGGTATACAATGAGGCTAAGCAAATTGCGTAGGTTATCTAAGATAACTAAGAGGGCAATCATTATTATAATGCTGAAAATTGACAAAGACCAAGCAGCCCCTGTAGGCCTCTATTAATGGATTACTGCAAGCCTTTAGTACTCTGGTATACAAAGATCAATGCAACTTTACTCCAGTACATCCTACCCTTATGAATCTCGAACACTTCAATTACTTATTACACACTGTGGAACATACTGAGCTGGAGAGAGTACTAGTGGTTCTTAATAATGAATAAGTATTAGATCTGCTTGTCTGACAAGATATAGTGGCTATGCTGCACAAGTCGGGTTTCGGTTCCAACTTTGAGCTGAATAAATTCTTATACACTAAACCCACTGCACAGATCCTTTCACGGGGCCTGATGTCGAATAGATTAGATGGGCTATAAAGAAAGGGACAAAGAGGGTTGTCCTTGGTCCCCTCTGCTCTGCGCTGGCAGTCAAACCTCTGGGAATACTCTTGAGGACGTAGCTACAAGAATGGGGCATTAAAACAGGTGATTCAATAACTATGGTGTCAATGTGTACTTATGACATATTACTTTATTTGCACCAATCTCAGATGTCAATACCGGAGTTGTTTCAGAGGCATCAGGTTTAAACTTAAACAAATAAAAGAAAGTGCTAATCCTCCTGGAAGGCCTGGTTGGGGAAGAACTTGGATGAGATTTCTTTTTTTGAGGGGGGGGGGTGGTCCTGCAGTGGGAACTAAATAAGTTCCAATGTTTCGGAATAGCACACACCATCATGAAGAACACTCTTATAATATGGGAACAGTGCTGAATAATCTTAGATCATCAATCCAATTCTGTAATAGGCTTCCATTGCTTATCATGGGCAAAATGGCCACTGTTAAAATGGTACTACCTCCCCCACTGCTTACATACTCTTCGAACTATCATTTTAACAATTCGAAAGACAATGTTCAAAGAGGCTAAGAGTGTATTAATTTATGTCACATGCATGAAAAAGAAGCCAGGTAAAACTAGAAACATTAAAATAGACACGGTTGAGGAAGGCTTGGGTTCACCTGACCTGGAATTGCATTACATAGCTGCAAAACACAGCCTGCAAGATGGTGCACTGAGGGGAAAAACTGGGAGAAACGCCTCCTTGCAGGAATGGATAGGGCTCCCATGTGTCTCATGAGGGGAGATCACCAGCCACAGAGTTGCCCGCATATAGTACAGCAGGTGGTGGCCGAGGCCAGATGAGCAATGACAAGTCCACTATTCTCGAGTTCCTTGCCACTTCAGTGGCTACCAACATTCCTCAGGATAAATACGTACATATCCATGTCGCGGTGGAATGAAGGAAGTTGCCACTCTCTAGGTATTAAGTACAGAGAGAAGGTGTTTATTATGCTCGAAGAGGCTAAAGAGGCTTTAAGGCAGGTCCAGGAGATATGGACAGATTTCCCCAGTGCCCCGAACATCTGATATTAAATCTGCTACTGGAGACAGGCTCTGGGGAGAGATTGGTTTTGCAAACATATGAAGCCCTTAAGAAGGACAGAAAAGAGGACTACTCTATTGGTGGATAACAATTGGTACCATGCTACCTTTGAAAATATTCAGGTCTCTTGTATTTTATTGTTGCAGTGTGTGACCAGATTAGACACTGATCAGGAAGGCAACTGTGACCCAGAGGCTCCCTGACGTACTAACAGGGGTTAAGGGCATTATATATTTTTTTTAATTGGCTTTTACCCAACTATTAAATCATTACACAGAGCAGACATTCCGCAAAGCATAAGAAGAAAATTAATTTGTGAAATCTAAGCGAACAGCAGCAGAAAAGGCCCTACTAGGTTTGGATACATTAACCCAAATAATCCATTCAAGAAAAATACACGATGAATGATTAGCATTTGATATTTATAACATCCCTAAGATAAGGCTTCCTATATCACATATGAAATGCAAATGCTGAAATCCAAAGTAATAAAAATGTCATGGGTGGAAGCCCCTAAGACAAACAGTACAGATACATAGCAGCAGTTTATATATTTCTGGAGATTGAAGATGTTTAGACTCCCCTCAAACCACTGATTCATAAACTGCAAGGGCATGATCATTGTAATGTACGTATAAACAATGATACATAAATAGCAGCATTACCACAACATGCTGGTGCCTACCAACAACGTAAAATCACTAGAAGAAAGCAGCAGCATACCATAAACATTATCCAGAAGCGCTAGCTTCAGCTCCCATGAACCGGAGGGATCTGTGGTGACCACTGCATTGTTATCTGTGTAAGCGAGCACTTTATACTCCACTTGATTAAGACTAACTAGTGTAATACGTAGGTTGTTCTCACACTTTGCTATTAAACGATCTATATATAAAGCGAATAATAAAGGCGAGCACAAGCAGCCCTGCCAAGTGCCTCTTGAGATCTGTATATAATCTAACTCTTAACCAAATATTCGTAATGTAGCCCTCAGGGCCTTACACAGGGCCTTGATGAAACTTCTGCCAAAACCTTTCCACTCTAATACTGCCCACATAAATTCCCATGATACACTGTGGTCAAAAGCACTTTCAGCATCTAATAAACTAAACTAAACCCAATGATGTATTTAAGGCTTTGGCCATGTTACAATGATCATCCTCCTAAAGTGTTCAACCGTACCATGCCTAGGAATGAAGTGTGTTGCCGGACTGATACTAATGGCGAGATAACCTTCTCCGGACAATTTCCTAATACTTTGGCATAAATTTTCCCATCACAATTTATTAAAGAAATTGGCTTGTAAGATCAGCAGGGCAGAGATGATTTGCCTTTTTTCTTAGAAACAATTATCGTAGTTGTTTCCCATTATGGTGGCATTGACCCTGCCTGAGCCTACAAGAAGGTCTGAAGCATATTCTCACAGAGTTCCCCAAAAAACACTTTTAAAAACTCTAGCGGGAGATTATCAGGCCCTGAGGCCTTCCCAGTGGCAAACGAATGTATCGCTGCAGAGATCTCATCAACAGTTATTGAGGCATCTAGGATCCCTTGATCTTTCTCATTTACTCTAACCCTCTACAGGCCCATAAAGAAGTCCTCACACCCATTCGTTGGGGCTTTAAGTTCTTCCATAAATAGAGCTTGATAGAAGTCCCTGAAGACTCTAACAATATCGAAAAGGGACTCGAAGGTCATCCACTTTTGATCTGTAATAGCAGGTATCCCCTACTTGACTTCTATCTGCAGAATTTGGTTTGCTAACAATCTTCCGGTGGCCTCCCCATATTCATGACATTTCAATCGATAATGATGGAATTTAGGAGCCACCTCCCCATATTAGTTGATGTTTGATTTAAAAAAAGCTATTTCTTGCTGGGACTTCTGAAGGTCTGTACCCTTAGTCAACCTCCAAGTCAATTTCTCCTCTGCTATAGATAGCTCATTATATAGCCCCCAGATCTCGGTATGCCTTACCTTCTGTTGATACAGACCAAAGCTAAGAGTTTCCCTCCTAATTCCTGTCTTTATGGTGTCCCACATTAAGCCCATCAGGGCAGTCCCTCAACTGTTTTCCAGAAAATGCCTTATCCATTCACACATACACTGAATGTGACAAAAGATGGGCCGGGACTCCCAAGTTGCCAAGTGCTGTTGGTACAAAAAAAAATAATCTAGCCACGCCAGCTTCCTATGTTGAAAGGAATAAAACAAATACTGGGTCCGGGAACTTGCACTTCTCCCACACATTCGTAAGGCCATTGTTAGAAATGGGGTCTAAGGTTGGCAGTGAGTTTGCACTCTGTCCAAGCAGGGACCCTCAACTCTAGTAAGGGCAATGGAGATACACACTTAGATAACTGCTGCCCACCTCCTTGGTAGCTTGGCACAAGCAGTCAGGTTTATCTCAAAGGCAATGTGTAAAGAATGTGTACCAACACACACAGTAATACAGTGAAAACGCCACAAAATAGACACTACACCAGTTTAGAAAAATAGGCAATATTTATCTAAATCAAAACAACAAAGATCCAACCTACACAAGTGTTGTTGTGTATTTTCAAAGTGAAAAGAGTCTTACTCCATAGAAAACAATTAAAACGTTGTTGAAAATGGCCCTTTTTGCAGGGTTATCCCCAAACGTTTCGCCTTCTTTCTCCTGATTTGTTTTTGCTGGCTTATTGTCACTGCACACTTTACCACTGCAGATCAGAGCTAAAGTGCATGTTCTCCCTATGTAAATTGTAATGGTGATTGATTTATCCATGATTGGCTTATTTGATTTACTGGTAAGTCCCTAGTAAAGTGCACCAGAGGTGCCCAGGGCCTGTAAATCAAATGCTACTAGGGGGCTTGCAGCACTGGTTATGCCACCCACATGAGTAGCCCTGTAAACGTGGTGGTGGTGGTGGTTGCGGCAGCGGCGTGTCAATTCGACCTGGCAAGTGCACCTACTTGCCAGGCCAAAACCTTCCCTTTTTAAACATGTAAGGCACCCATAAAGTAGGCCCTACTAGCCCAATGGGCAGAGTGCAGTGTATTTCGAATGTAGGACATGTACTGGTGTGTTTTACATGTCCTAAAAGTGAAATACTTCCAAATTCGGTTTTCACTGTTGCAAGGCCTATCGCTCTCATAGGTTAACATGGGGGCAGCCTTTAAATAACTTAAGTGCAGTTCCCCTTTGGGGACAGATAGAGATGTGGAGTTTGGGGTCTCTGAACTAAATTTAAAAACACATCTTTTTGTAAAGTTGATTTTTAAATTGTCTGTGTGAAAATGTCACTTTTAGAAAGCGGGTATTTTCTTGCTTAAACCATTCTGTGCCTCTACCTGCTTGAGTATTCCACATCAGGGTCAAACTGACAATTGGGCTGTTGTGAATTCCCTCTAGACAGTGAAACAAAGGGAGCTGGGGTGTAGCATGTATATCTTGATGGGCCAATGGAGCTAGAGTGGAGGGAGGAGTGGTCACTTACACCTGAAAGGCTGTGCCTGCTCTCAAACAATGCAGTCTCTGACCCCCTGGAGTGTGTCTGGAGCCAGGCTTAGGCAAGGCAGAATCTTGTGAACATCAGTACATGTCCCACCTTAAACATACGCCATGGGGCTACTTAGGGCCTACCTTAGGGGTTCCTAACATGTATAAATAGGGAAGGTTTAGGCCTAGCAAGTGGGCACTCTAGCCAGGTTGAATTGGCAGGTCAAAACTGCACACACAGACACTGCAGTGGCAGGTCTGATCCATGTTGACAGGGCTACTCGTGTGTGGTACAGCCAGTGCTGCAGGCCCACTAGTAGCATTTGATTTACATGTCCTGGGCACCTCTAGGGCACTTAACTAGAGACTTACTAGTAAATCAAATATGCCAATCATGGAAAAGCCAATAACACATACAATTTACACAGGGAGCACTTACACCTTAGCACTGGTCAGCTGTGGTAAAGTGCCCAGAGTACCAAAAACAGTAAAAACAGAGTCCTGCACACAGTCAAGTACTTCCCTTTGCAGACCACACCAAGAATGCCAGGTGTAACAGCCATGGACCTCCACCAGACGTTGCCACGCTGTGTATATCACAGGCTTCCTCCCTGAGTATAGCTGATTTCTATTTTGATCTCGACATCAAGATGAAGAGGAAGCCCCCATAAAGCCAGTTCTACATTCAACCAATCGAAGACATCAGCCTAATCCTCATTAGAGTCATACACTGACCCTTATGCACACTGCATTCTACGATAATTCATCGGGCAATCTTATCCACAGCTGTACGCCGAGCTGAGGAGCCAGGCTTGTTGGCAAGGATGGCCACCCCTCTACATTTTAGACTCTGCTGCGTGCAAGTCAAGAGGGAAAAGCCCAGATTCTTACAAAATGCATGCCTGTTCCAAGGAATGTGGGTTTCCTGAATGCAGACCAGATACAGTTTCATGAAAATTAATCTCAAAGCAACTTTGCTAGTCCCCACACAATCACCTAGAGTTAGGTTCCATCTTACAACAATAAGGATGAGATACCAGAATGGGAAATGAAGCAAATTAATCTGCTCCTGCTTAAAATGGCCTATCTTTTTCATATTTCCAGAACTTTTATTGTTTACATGCTCATGTCTGCTGAGACACCTAACCATGCATTTTACCACCTTCAACCTTTTCTCCCTCCGCCCTCTCCCATAACCCCCCCCCACCCCCTGACACCAATCCTTATCCAATCCCCCTTTCTCCCCCTACCCCACCCCTGACACCTTCTGGATGAAGATGACCCGGCCAGGTATGCTGATGGTAGCCTGACCCTCACCCCCCTGCACCGCGACCTCAGTTAACCTTCACTTATATAATCAAAGTAGATCCCTTCCCAGAAAAAGAAAAAAAAGAACACCCCCACCCACCATTCAAAGCTGCACCCCCTACCATGCATTATCCAACACATATATGAATGTACATGTTTGTACAAATAGCTTCATAGGAGGATCCTGAAATTCCACCAGGCTAAAATACCTTAACCTGAGCTCAACCAGCCTAAAAACTCCTTTGCCCTAACCCCCGATGTACAAAAGTGGAACTTGTCCTGATAAACCACCTAAAGCTTAGGTGGGTTCATTAAACAAGCCTGTGCCCCCATTATTTTGATAAGATTATATCAGTTGTTGGAGGCGCACCTTCTCTCCACCGTGCAGTGGCAGAAGTCTGGCTTGACAAAAAATTACTCCATTAATCTTTTCCAATCTGGACATGTCAGGTCAGACACTGCCTGGTGTAGCAAAAAATTGCCCAGATATATTAATAAAAAGACTGGAATTTGCCCTATCCTGCATGGCCCGGGTATTTTGTTTAAAGGGAAATCTAGGAGTCCGCTGAACCTCCACTCCCTAATTCCAGTCGGATAGTTCTGGGAAAGCTCCCTCAAAGAGTCCCACAATATAATTACAGGTGTCCGTCCCTTCCAGTCCTTCAGTAATACCCAGAACTCTAAGTCTATTCTCAGGATCTTACAATTTCCACTGGGTATCAACCATTTGAGCCTCGAAAGTATCTGTTACTTTTATTATGTGTTGTTGATTCACTCTCTAAAGTTAGAATTCTGTTCTCAGCTTACTTATCCTCTCAGGGAATTCACAGCAGATCGTAGCAACCCAGCGACTGGCATCTTGCAGTTTGTGACAGGCAGATTGAATCCTGCGGCTTTCTGTCTGTGCTTCCACACAAAGCACCATTATACCTTGGTAGATCGTGTCAGAGTCACCAGATCCTCGGGTCTGTGCACGTTCCCAACACTTCCACCACAAGACAGCTCCAATACTCTGATTAGAATTGTCACATAGTCTAAGAGAGTCCAAGTGGGGAAAAGGGGAGTTAGGAAGGGAACAGCTGGGAAGGAGACCTGTAAGAAGCAACAGGTTAAAACACACAATATCAAGATTTTATCATATGAATCTGTACTAGGCTATGACCCTAAGCATTGTCATTCTGAAAAAACGTGCACAACCTAAGCAATAGACTTAAAATGACTAGGTTTCAAGATGACTGGATACCTGTGAGGGAATCAAAAAAGGTTAAATGCAACTTTCAAATTCAAGTACTTCCCTTTGCATGAGAATCAGGAAACAATCTGAATTATTTCTAAACCATCATATGAATCATGTTTGAGGAAACATATTAGGAGCACACAACATTAGATCTAGAACTCTGTCCTTTTTTGTTCTCTAAAATTGCCGGAACATGAATTGCGCACATTGCAGATTTTCACAAAGAAAGTAAATATCATAGTATGATTGTGCACCATGAATAACACAAGTTAGAATCGAGAAATAAATCACGCGACTTGTCAACTCGAAAACACCAAGTAAATACCTTAGAATGTTAGTGCATAATGAACACCGTGTTTTCAAACACAGAAAATGAATCGCACGTCTTGCCGACTCGAGTACCACGATGTAACTGCCAAGGAATGGTTGCACACAATGAATATCAAGGGTTAAAGCACAAGAAAACGAATCGCGCATCTTGCCGATTCGAATGCCACCATGTAACTGCCAAGGAATGGTAGCGCACAATGAATAACATGAATTAAGCACGAGAAAAGAATTGCGTGTCTTGCCGATTCGAATGCCACCATGTAACTGCCAAGGAATGGTAGCGCACAATGAATAACATGCATTAAGCACGGAGAAAGAATTGCGCGTCTTGCCGATTCGAGTATCCGCATGCAAATGCCACAAATGACCAAGCGCACATTCACACGCACAAGAGTAGAATTGTTTATCATGCAAAGATTAGGCCCAAGAACTCGAGCGTCCTCGATAACGGGGTCGGGGGCCCAGCCCGACCTCCGTCTTACCGCCCTGATCAAGGATCACCAATGTAAATGAAGGGCAGAGGCCTGAAAGATCAAAGTAGGCCACCGGAACAGGAGCTCAGGAAGTTGCTGCTGCTCTGCACCGGCACCTCTGAATAGTGATCACGTGGAGCTGGGCTGGGTCCCTTATATAGAGTCTTGGCCCAGCCCACAAACCACACCTAGGCATGCTGCAGGGAAAACTTCCAGAAGGCCCTGGAAGGGGACCACACCCTGACAGTCTGAAAGCCTGCAGCAGTACATCACATGTGAACAGTATTTATATGCATGCTGAACATAAGTCTTCAAGATTAAACTCTGCAATGCAAAAGGTTAAACATCATATCAGTCCAATGCATAAATTATGTTAGCTTGAAATTGCTAGGTTTTTGCATTCTAGTCGCCTGTAGAGCACGCACTGCCCTGATGTTGACAGATCGCTTCAAGTGAGACTGTATCTGGGGATCCTTGAACAGCACTTCGCCCAACCCTCTCTGCAACACCTCCTTCCAGGCTGGGCAAAACACAATAATCCCAGAGCAGTTATTTTAGCTCTGCCATGGCACTTTCCTGTTGTGGCACCCACCTCTACCGCATTGTATCAATCAGGTCAGAGAAGGTAAAAGGTGAGGGGGACCCCTGTCTCTCTTCCATCCTACTCACATCACTTAACATACTGGCCAGTGAGTTCCCCCTGGGGTGCTCTCTATCCAGCTTCACATACTCCAAAAGTGAGAAAATATCATCCCCCCGCCCGAATCCCCATCCATACATGCCTTTGTGTACATGCCAACAGATATTTGATTGAACTGTGGAGCAACCTCAATAGAATTGCCTTCTGGACCCTTCTCTTTATCTTCTGCTGGGGCAGACTTTCCAACCAAGCCCCTCCACTAGTGTATCAGACACATTTGTCCCCAATACAGAAGCCAGCGTCGTCATACCCGTTTCCCTGCTAAGATCAGCCATTCCGCCTAGCTGTCTCGTGCATGGTTATTCCCCATTCATTAGTCCCTCCCTCAGGAGATGCCCGAGTCCTTCCTACAATAGAGGGCGGTATCATGTTGTCAGCCAGTAACGCTTGAGAAATTTTGTGGACTCCAGAAATCAGAAGGGACGCCCCAAGACACAGCGCCAGATCCGGGGTGTTCCATGTCGAGGATGCATTGGAGTCAGGGAGCTGGATAGGTTTCTTAGAAAAATCTGCAACTGAGCTTGTAGCTACTGTTGATTTCCTGGGCACACTGACCCATGCCTCGGGGCTCTGTTAATCAGTGGTTTTCTTCATTGACAGCTGGTGGGAACGTCAAATCCCTGCCTCAGCTCTAACCGACGGTGCTGCTCGGCCGCGGGTTTTCGAACCTCTTGTGCTCTTCTGAGGCACTGCTGCTGCACGTAAAATGTAAATGTAAATGTAAAAATGTAAATGTTGCACTTGTATAGCGCACTACTCACCCGTTAGGGTCTCAAGGCGCTGTACTCATACCGCTATGGAACCCCTCCTGGCTTTTCTCTGTGAGGTGCCCACTCCTGGGCACCCCCAGGGTGAAGCCAGGCATCCAAGCGCTGTTGGGGCCGTTGTGGAGATTAAGCAAGCTATTGCCCAGAGTTGCAGAGTGGGACCCATTAATTAGATTAGGCACCGAGGCGAGAATTGTCTGGTCCAAGGGAATTGAGCCCAAGACCTGCCGAAGCGGGACTTGAACCCTGGTCTTGAGCCAGATCTCTGCTTCAGGGTCTGCCACTCTAACCATTGTGCCACACTTCTCCACACGTAAACAAATGCCCAGTAGACCACTCGGGAGACCAGCAATTTTAGCACACGGCCAAGCTGGAAATAGATTCTTCACAGTAAGGAGCCAAATAGCAAGCAAACTGCTACCTGGACAGACCCCCCACATTCATTCCAAACAAGGTCTACATAGGAAGTGTGAATCCATAGAGGCACAGTTGCCATCGTGCTTCCGTTCACTTCAGTCCGGTTGAGGACATCTCTATGGCCATGATGACTCAGAACTGTTAGCCTCTCAGGTGGGTAGCAGGGCATACTATGTCCTCTATCGGCTGGCCGATCCTGTGGTTTCCAGGACATGAACAGGTCGGGACTGAGAAAGGGTACACCGATAGTACCTTTGTAGGCACTGTAAGAATATCAGACCGAGAAGAGTTCTGTTGTAGGAGTTTTGCAGATAACAGAAGGTATGTATGAATGGCTAAACATCTAGTAAGTCATACAGCCAGCAGTGGAGAACACAAAGTTACAGAAGGAAAGCCAAGGCCCTTTGAAAAGGTTGGGGGCAGGCAAAACTAGAAGTTCTTATAAGACTTTCTTCAGGCAATAGTGTTAGGCTCAACGTAAAATAACTCCTGGGGAAAGTCCTCTATAGAGAGAGTGTCTTAAAGTCAGGAGAAGAGCAAGAATTTGGGTTAGAAGTTGATTTTTTCCATCAGGATTATAGGTAGAGGGGCTCAAGGGGAGCCAGAACCTAGGACATTTAAGAGGCTAATAATATTATCTCTTTTCTTCTGGATTTGGTGCAGTCCTGTTGCCCTACTATGGAGGACAACAGGGAAATATGGTGCTCGAGAGGATTTCCTCTCAAAGGGCAGATTGGAAACCAGGATACTAACAGCGACTGTTTGAACACAATTTAAAATATGGTATAAAGTAATATTTTGAATGTAGCTTTAGTGTATTCACACATGCAGCGTTCTGTTCTTCTCCTCCATAGAAAAACGCTGTGTAAAGTCTGCCATGATAAGTACATCCACTCCACTACTGTGTATGGTACTGCATCTCCAATCTCCCCAGCAAGACAAAGCAGCAGGGCGTTAGTGGTGGCCTAGGCATCATATCAGCCTTGGATGGGGAACAGTAAATTGCAGTGTGATGTGTAGACTTCTGTCCAACCTGATGCTGTCAAATTCCTTAAGAAGGCCTGACAAATACAAGGAATTGATCCTGGATGTCCATTTCTCAACCAGTACGGAAAACAACAAGCTGAAAATTGAATCAAAAGGTGTGCCAAGTTCAACATCCAAGTCGCAAGCCAACCAGAGCTGGGCACACCTTTCATAACTGTATCAGGTGGGAGCAGGCACTAACTATCAAAAGAATGTGCAGTTCATAGAGTGGTGTCGACATTCTAAGAGGCCTCTGATTTCCAGATGGCTCCTAGCAAAAAACAAACACGGAAGACAAAGACACCTTCACAAATATGTATCAGAGGGCTGACAAGCCAGACATCCCAAGCATGGCTAAGCTTGTCTAGAGTCATTTCAAGAGGCAGAGATGCTCAACAGCAAAACTGGTTTCGGTCAATCTTTGCTCACTAGCACGTCTCAGTCCTGTGGAGACTAAACATGGTATTTCTAAACCCTCTAAGGGCAAGCTACAAAAGCCAGCACGGTGAAGCAGCACAAAAGGCATCACATCTGAGAAAGCCACACAGAGGTTATCTTCCCCCATGTGCTTCAATCATTAGATCCTCATGCAGTAGATGTTCACTAGCTATTTAACAGACGTAAACACAAATTAGTCATATGCCACCAGTCGAAAACCATCACAAACGCAGGGGAAAGATAAGTATGCCAGTTATGAAGACTGGATTTTACATGCAGTGTTAGTGGACTCCTATTCCAGTGTGCAGGTGAACCCTTAAAGTCACTACATTTAACTGAGCTCAATCCACTGGTAGCTAAGTGGATTGGCACAGAGCAGAAAGGCTTAGAGGAGGACATATGTAAAGTACTTATGCAATACGAAAACAGTAATAAATTCAAAAATGTAAAATAATAAAAAATAAAAAAACGAATTAAAAACCCAGAGTGAAATTTAATATGCAAAACGACACCAAAATGCCAAAGGTTCAATATGATGAACCGAATTTCAAGTAGAAATATCGTTAAGAAAATAAACTGCACCAATAGTTATCAATGGTCGTTTTAGACCAGTACCTAGGCGCAAACTAAAGTGGATCGCAATGGCGCGTGGGTCAGACACATCTAACAGGTTCTTCCCGGTTACGCATTTTACCTTCTGACTTAGTCCATTAAGTTACAATCCACCATAGGATACCACTTCCAAAGGGCCTCAGAATCTCCAAGGAGGCACTTGTAAACTCACAATCTGTCAGGCAGAGATCAACAGCAGGGACAAGTACAGGTTCAATTGCCAATGCCCAACAGGATATTTCCAAGAAATGGTCTCTTACAGCGGGTCTTTCTGTAGCCACACAGAAGGTCAACCGTATGACACTTACAATCCACCTCTTTGTCCTGGGAACAAGAGGCTGCAGGTTCAGTCCTTCAGAGCTCCTCTCAGGTCAGGCCCAGCTCTCTTCTGACTTCCACAGGTCCAGAAGTACAAGTTACTTACCTTCGGTAATGATATATCGTGTAGAAACATATTCTAGTTGCAGATTGCTTACCTTAGAGTAATGCACGTCACTGCACTGAGGCGGCATCTATGTACTACTCCGACGTCATCACAGCGACTAAGACACCGCAGAGTCGACCGATGCCACCTAATGAGGCACAAGGTACTGCTCAAAGAAAAATCTCTGGATCCAGTCTTGATGCCTTGATTCTAAGGTAAGGAATATGCAACTAGAAGTCTCTATCAGATAGTGTTCTGCAGTGAGTGCCTGGATGCTATATTTATGCCTGGCTACAGCTACTGGGCTGGAAAGACTTCAGGGCACACCCTTACGAATGGGGTAAGAGTTCCCAGGGCAAACCCTACCCCTCACTGGGCATTTTCAAGATGGCCTAAATCATCGGAGGGAGGGGGGCAGTGTGAGTGAGTGCGTGGGTGTGAGTGAGTGGGTGTGTGAGTGAGTGGGTGGGTGGGTGGGTGGGTGTGAGATAGAGTGAGAGTTGGGGGGGGAAAGAGTATACTATGGTAATCCTGGTATCCACCCAAATCTAACACTAACATCCATTTTGAGGAAACCACTGTACCCAGAACAGACCCAGAGACATAAGTCTGGTAAGATAAAAGCAGAGGCCAGCAAACAGTGGAACCACAAGAATTGCCTTGGTATCCTGTTTTCTCTTCCCTTTCAAGTGTGCCACAAGTATGATATGTGAACCCAGAAGATCTGTTACGCAGGATTTGACACTGAAGCATGATTCGACACTGTAGGGTCAAAAAGGATGTGGAGTTTAGAGGAGTCACCTCTGCCCATTCAAGTTAGTCTATTGTTTGCTCTTGGGAGGCATTTCACATCTCTTCATACCTATTCAATGTTAATTACTGGCTGTGAGAAGCTGAAGAGCCAAAGCAAATTAGCCTACGTGAACTTCACACAGAGAAAAAGTAACTTTCAAGCAGTTAAGTTTCCTTATTTTATATATTGAAAATCCAACTTCACCCCTGAATAGAATTTTTAATAACTATTAAAAGTAGTAGTTGTAGGTAAGTGGAGTACATTATATGGTCTGGTGGTTAGTCCTCCCCATGTAATACTCTGACAAAACCCCAAAGATGGTCCTTGGATTCACATTAGCAAATCCTTAGCTTAGTCCTGGTGGTGTGGCAAAAAGAAGACAGGCTTTACCTAGATGAAAATGTGTTAAGCACTTCAGAGCACCAACATGAATATTAAGTAAATGACACGACTCGAAAGAAATCCGACACAGAGCTTATTTTTATATAAAATTTAGATACCAAAACTAACAGAATTGACAAGTATAAACGGAGTTATAGATTTTAGAAGCAATAATAAATCACAGTAGGACTGGCATTTAAAAGCTGCATTGAAGTCTATGGGAGAAACATCACGAGCCGCCGAAATGCACTTAGAAACGGTGTTTTTGTGGAGGACCAAGTCACAACAGGCATATCAGCTTTACCTGGTCCATGGTGCCCAGGTGCACACGGGACTAGTGTTGAAGTCAATGGCAGGAAGCCACAGATGACAAAAGACCACTTGGAGGTCGAGCTGAAGGTAACCCTTGCAGGGTTAAGGTTCTGCGGGTCCTCAGACTAGGACACAGTACTCAGTTCACTTCTAGATGGTCGTGGGGTCCGGGTGCAGAGTTGTCCTGGCTTTTTAGTGATGCTGAACAGGATTCGCTCTGGTGCTGATTTTACTGCTTACACAACGTCCCTGACAAAGGGATGCAAAATCTCAGCTGGGGCTGGATTGCCAATGTTGGATGCAGGTTGCATGCTGTGACCTGCACCTGCAGCGTGTAGTGTGGGGGTCAGTTACAGACTGCCAAACAACAAGCCTTGGCAGCGGTAAGTGTGCAGAAATCCTTTAGGATCTTCCTAGGGTGTGAGGGAGCGGAGTAGCAGCCTCAAACTCAAAGACAGGCTGGACCACAACTCCCAGAACACATTGGACCACCTGGTTTTCGACTATCCCATCGCAGGCCTGCTGGCTGATGAAGATTCGGAATCTGCAGGTGTTTTTACCTGCAGTTTGCAGGAGACTAGTGCCACAAGTCCAGGGGAGACTGAAGGTGCTTTTAGCTTCCACAGGTGTCCCTCTGGTTGGGAGTGATGAGTTTCAGCCAAGGACAAGGGTCAATCATGCAGTTCCCAGTCTGCTGCCTCAGGGACACGGTTTCCCTCTTTTACTTTCATGCAGTGCGTAGAGTCCGGTTGTCGGCGATGCAGAGTTCTTCCTGGTCCTTCTTTGTAGTTGGTTGATCAGATCTGAGGTTCTGGTGTCAGAGGTGTTCCCTAAATCCCGGATTTAGGGGACTAAGGGGTGTTGAGACTAGCTGTAGGAGCTAACTGCCCTTTGGCCACTAATCTGCCCCCGGGGGTAACCCCACCCAGTAGGATAGGTCGCTTTTACCTACCCAGAACCCTCTATTCTACCACTCCTAAGAAGGCAGAAATCATAATTTAGTGCAGCTCACCCTAAAGGTTGCGGTCAGTCTGCTGGGTTTGTGCAATCTTGCATACCTAATCTCCCGCCTGTCCAAGAGCAAATGTGCCTGGGGTAGAGGGAGGGCTGTTTCCACCACTGGGGGACAGCACAGATGGCTATCAGGGAGGGTGAAGCCTTTGAAGCTCATCGCCCTGATGGCTCTATTCACTAGCACGGCTGGGGGCAGGAGGTGTGACCTTCTTCCTGCCTCAGCCTTCGCTCCAGACTCCTGGGAGCACCCAGGCTGCCTTGCAGGAGGTCAGAAAACTGTATTGGCAGCAACAAGTGCACAAAAAAGTGCGGGCTCCTCAGCCAGAGCACAAAGGGTGGCAAACAGGTGGGCAACCTCTAGCATGCCACCTGGGTGCATGCCAGCTGTCCCTCAACACGAGATTCATGTTGGGGGAAAGAAAGCAAGTTGCTTGACACCAACCTCGACATATCTACGTGTTACCATAATGGAGCAAGCAGCCCTGTTCTGCCAGGGTTAAAGCCCCATGTTATCCTATGCACCGGCCTGCACTTATAGTGTACATTAAAGGAAAGGACGCTATAGAGACATAGAAGCTTGTGCTTACATAGAGGCTTGGGCTTATATGTATGCCTTAAAAATAATGCACTCTGCCTCATGGGTTGCAGAGGCCTACCTTATGGGTGTCTGACATACACATAAGGCAGTGCAAATGGGACCATGCCCCTCATGATGAGGGCACAGTTGAACTTCTGCAGTTAACATCACTCTGGCAATCTGCAATGGCAGACCTGCCACAAGTTCTTTGGAGGGTCATTCAGGGTGGCACAAACCTGTGCTGCAGCCCTGGGGGCCCCTTTACCACCTATGACCTGGGTACCATCTACTAGGGGTAAAGTCCTGCCAATCCGGGAATCACCATGTTGACATAATTTAGGGAGTGTCACTGGAACCTGGTTAGCACGTTTCCCACACCCTAAAATAGTCATACACATCAGCATTAGGGGTGAACATACACAAAAGGGGCATTTTCCATCAGTATTTTATTTATTTTTCTAGCTGGTCCCATTCCCAAGATACAGTATTAGTATTTTAATCCGCACTCTGATTTTCCACATACAGGAGCTAGGCCTGCCATAGTGTAAATATCTGGTGGGCGCATGTCACTGTAAGCATATTTTAACATTACATTTCTACATGTCCTTCATTAAATACCATGCATCCTGCCTTGTGGGCTACATGGCCTACAAAGAGGTGAGTTATTACTTTTTTTTTTTTAAAAGGAGGTTTTGTACCTATCAAAGGGTTTCTTTTGCAGGCTGAAATACAGTATTTACACTGCTACAGTCAGACTACAATGGGAGAACTGAAGCCATGTTTGTGCCTCTACCGTAGTGGATGGCACAATAGATGCTGCAGTCCACTAGGGTATTTAACTTTTGGGCCACTGGGTACGTTTTTAACCATATACTAGGGACTTATGGCAGGTTAAATATACCAATAAGGAGTGTGTAACTTCAACTATGTTAAAAGGGGGAGCACAGACATTTTATTTCTGGTTAGCAGGGGTAAAGCCCACAATGTTCTGAAGCCAGAAATAATATAGGCTCCAGTAAAAGGCAAAAAATCTATGGTGACCAAGCAGAAAAGGCAGATTTCCTACAATCCTCGTTTGCTACTACACAGTGGACTTTTTAGTTCTATGATTTAAAGTTAATTCACCAGTTCCAATGGATTAAGGTCATTGTTTGTATTCACTTAATAATGCATTACTTCACACTTTGCCTCAATTAAAAGAGTGTCTATCACTGATCATATACATTAAAGCATTCACCTTCAGAGATTTCACAGATAAATGCCACATGGAGACTCAAATCCGAATATTAGCATTTCTCCAAAAAGTGCCAGATCAGTGCCAAAGCGCAGTATACATTAAAATTGTTAGTTTATTTGTAGCTCCATATGGGACACAAGGGTGAAATACTTCTACATATTAGAAATGGAAATGAGAAGAAAACAAACTACTGATACTAAAGTAACATGACAAACATATTAGTGAACTTGCCCTTTAAATTATGTGCCATAGTCAATACTATAGATAGTGAGTCTGACAAGAGTGGCTTCACCTCATAATCCACCATTAAAAAGCTACAACAGTACAGCAATCCCTTTTCACATGTAAAAATTAATATGAAGTGTACTACAAACTGATGTGGCAACTACTAGGATACAAGATGAAGTTTGTGAAATTATGCACTCTTTAAGATGGGGTCATACATGTTGATGACCACTCTATTTTCAGATTAAGATACTCCACCCAATCTTTACTGTATTTTAGTGAACCTCAAACTAACGGGGTATCATTTGTGATCCCATAAACCCAGTTACAGATGAAAACAGAAAAGTACTTTTTTATTTTGCTCTATTTAGAGCTTGTCATAGGAGTCTCAACACTACTGGTTTGAAAGTAGTTCCAATTTTACTGCATGGAGATTCCAGACTTGAACAATCAAAAATATGTGGTTTGGAGCAATATTCCCAATGTTCTTTGTACTTGTTTGTTCAAAGCACTTTATGGAGATTTTAAAAACAGACGCAAAATCAAATAATTGTACGATTCACTAAGAAACAAGCCTTGATTCTAAATGAACTCATACTAAAGCAGGAGAAGAACAGACATTATCCACATGATATATAAGATACTGACAGAGCGTAGATGACATACATCTTCACTTACAATACATTTTCATGCCATATTGATATGTTTTCTGGATTTCTGTCCAGAACACAGCCCAGTAGTAGGCTTTCTATACCCCCCTGGCACCAAGTACTTTGTCAATGTGCCAACATGAAACAGAAAGCCAGATAGACTGCAACCACCTCACAATCCACTGAGCACTACTTGAGTGAAATGTGATCTGGGTTAGGATCAATCAATCTAGTGAGGTTTCACAGAGACAGTGGAACCCAACCCCTCTTTCAACAAAACTACTATCAATTTCTAAAATTAAAACTCTATCCTAGTGCATACAGTGTGAATAGAGACTATTAAAAAAAGCAAAACATCAAGGATACTTATAGGTAAGGTGAATAATAACAAATATTATAACACTGTATTATGAAGCTTGCCCCTACCTCACCTTCCTTTCTGCAAACTAAGCTAAAACTTAGCACCAAAAGTGGCCTTCAAGTTTGAGATCGTTCATACCCACATACCTCTTCTGAACAACAGAACCAAAGTTCAGCAAAGTAGTAGCATTTGTTATTCTCATCTGTGTTGGCAGACAGGTAATCCTACAAAGGGAAGGCTGGATACACCTCCCTGCAGCCTTCAAAGGAAGGCGATTACTGCTCTGTTTGGTCCTCTTGTCTCGAGTAACTGGTACGAAGTTACTCTCTAATTTTATTACACTCTGCTCTTAGTTTATATATTTGTATTGTATTGCATTATTGAACATTTTTCAGAACAAACAATTAACAGAAAGGCCCTGGCAGCCTTTGATTTACTTACATTCTGAAACCCTGCCTATTTTTTAAAAACAATACATGAGAAGGGAAGTTACCAGCTTCAATGAAGTCTTGTTCAATATTCAAAAACAACTGCAAAAGAAAATTCAGTCCAACAGAAAAACATGAATATATTCAAGTGGTCTTTATTACCAGATTGCAAATCAATAACAGGAGTAAATGTGCATTTATATTCTAAAATCTTACGCCCAAAAAGCATGAGTAATTCAAGAAGGGGATGGGGATACCTAGAAGAGATAATATGAGAACTGTAACAATGTGACCCATTGTTCAGAGATTTGACAGCATTTGGGGAATGCCTGGCTTGACAGGATGTTCTAACATGGAAAAAGATCTCCTTCGATTTTAAACATCTGTAAAAGTCTAAGACAGGTCAGCCATCATTTTTGCTGCAGAATTTTGAAGGTTATGGGTAGGGCTTGAGAGATCAGATTTTGAATGAGAACTATGACCTGAAATGTCCAATCCGTTCAACAGAATGGAAAGCCTTCAACTTTGATTTTCTCGCAGTGCTATAGTGAAAACATGATTGCTATCATTATTCATTAAGCTGGATCCATGTGTTAGTCGTATCTATCAGAATGGTTCTGGAGTAAGAGACTTTAATTAACTGAAGGCACGGATTGACAGCGAGGGAAGGAGTAAATCCATTGTGAATGTATCAGTAGTTTGAAACCAGAGAGTTCACTGGGAGTATGTAGAATGCTGTCGATACAGTAAAAAAGGCACTCCCAAACCCTTTGACAGTTCCTGCATTTTAGAGAGATTCTAGCACTTTTAGATTTTCAAATTAAGTTTGTGATTAAGGCTGTTTTTCTTTTGCAGAATTTCTTTTCCCATATTAATATGAATTTGGGGGACCAACTGTTAAGGAGGTATATGATTTTTTTAATTACCATCTCCTTCTTACGCTTAGCTCTCTCTATTAAATCATCACTGAACCACACCTTAAGGTACTTTAAATATCTCAGCTGACAATTAAGACAGGTGTCACCAACTACTCCTACAGTACATAAAACCACCAGAGGACGCAATTCTAACTTGTCTTTATTTAGTCCATAAACTAAGGTGAAGGCAAATCATCAATTAATATATTGCTGCTACCAAAGTATTTGCCTCTTCAATGAATACTAATTATAACACAAACAAAGGCTTACAGGTAATTGACTGAAGCTTGATGCCTACAATATTGTTGTTACTGCGGATGGACACCAGGCATGCTTCAATTCCTCTGCTTCCAATACTATTGCTGATGTTGGGGGAAGTAATTAGTTTTGCCCTTTCTCAAATCACATACAAAAAATACTTGTGTAATAGCTCAAATATCTGCTCTTCAAAAAGACTGTTCTTGTAGATTGTAAGAACTTTAATAAGACTGATTGCAGCTTGCTTGCCAATATGTTTGCCTGACTGTTGCAATCAATCTAAGGGATTTTTTTGTCAAGACAGCTGTAGTCCTTCCACCCTTGGAAGCGATGGCCATACCTTTGGTTACAGATGGCGGAGTTGAGTTCTTCTGTTACATGTCTGGTAGAGGTTTGTCTCCCTCCTCTGCATCTGACCTACAATGGCGACGAACAGAGCAAAATCCCCTCACTCTTCCTCAATCCGGGACATGCTCCACAAGACTCCCCACCCTCTGGGCTGGTAGAGGAGGAGGGATCCACAGCTTTAGCCCCCTGCCTAGGGCAGACGTTTGCATTCCCATGCTCCTGCGACTAAAGAGGATATCCAGCTCCTGCTCAATGAATTTCGCAAAGACCTCACATCACTCGGCCAAGATTTTACCAGGGCCATAATCAACCTAGACCAGTCATTATGCCAGATGGATGCCTGCCTTGCCAACGTGGAGACAACAGTGGCTGACCATGTTCTCGACAATGTCAACCAGACCCTCCCCCGCACTGAGAAGCGGCAGAGGGGCAGCTCGCATACCACGACAAGATCAGTGATCTGGAAAATCGTACAAGGTGAAACAACATCTGCATCCGAGGCCTAGCATCTGCCATTTTGCCAGCTGACAGACTCCAATGTTCAGGCCCTCTTTGCTCAGCTCTTGCAGCTGCCGGATGAGTCGCCCGTCCTCCTTGATCACACTCATGGGGTATATTCTGCATTCCAACAACAGAAGAACCTGGAGCCAGACACTCTGACTGAAGTTTACAATTTCCACCAGGAGGAACATATTTTACAGGCTACTCAACAACAAGAACCAATCGTCTTTCATGAGTGCTCTATTTCTTTGTTCCAAGACATCCCTGCCCACACGTTAGCCTGCTGGATAGACTTTAAGGAAGTCACACACCACCTGCAGCACAACAGAATCCTGTATCTTGGGGATTTCCACTTCGTATTAACTTTATACACCAAGACAGAAGATTGTGGTCCACACGCCCCAGGAGGCCTGAGGTCTACCCCATCCCTTTCACCTGATATAGACCAGCCCCATGAGTTGAGAGACCATGCCCTGGTGGATGGGGGTAGGGTGGCTGGCATTTCCAGCACTCGCGACAGGCAAAGAAGAAGACGTGTAAGCAAGAACAGCAAGCAAATAAAGAACGCTGATCCCCTTCTTCAGACAATGACATGCCACCCTGGCCTCTACTTTGAATTCATCAGCAGGACCTTGGTTGTGTTATTTCTTTGAAATTTGGCTGACTCTGGGTTTCTATCCCCTGCCAACTGACTTCTGCTTCTCAACTAGACTTTAAGTCTATTGGGAGGTGGAGGCACATGGGTCTACTCACGTGCCTGCCCCTTCCTTATTGCCTTGTACTATTGTCTTTAAGGTTACTTGTCCTTAAGAGCAATTGTTTATATATCTTTTCATGCCTTTGCCCATCTGGCCTGATCAAGTATGTTTTTTTAAACAAACATTATTCATTTTCCAACATAATGGGAAACAAAGGTACAGGCATTCCTCTTGGTTAGGAGAGGCGAGGCTGAGATATCAGTGAGTTAGTCCCAGAAACTTTATTCATCTGATCACAGCAATAAAAATACAGATGATAAAAACTTTCAGAAATAAACAGAATTACAAACTTTAAAACACTTCAGTAAAATGGAGAGAAAATTCAGTCAGACCCCTAGAAGTCACCACATAGAGGAAATGGCTTGTAAATCTTCACTGGCAACACTTGGGAAACTAAACCAAAAAAACAAAAAAATAATTTAAACTGGATTAGATCCTAAAATACTGATAAAACAAGGGTGGCGAGGTTACAATGATCCATATTTGTTTCTAACCCCCAATGAAAGGCAAACAAAATTTCCTACAGCCAGGCAAACGTTCCGATACTCCAGCCTTTGAAATTGCTCAAAAGCCTTCTAATGGGAGTTGGTATTAAAGGGGAGAAAAATAGGGAACAGAAATTGCTTCACTGAATATGCATACAATGAAGTGCAAAGTGTTTTGAGTGGTAGTGTTACTGCACAGGTGTGGGTCAGCCTGTTCACTGAGTTAGTATCCTGTTATGGTGTATTCACTTGCGGTATATTTGAATACATATAAATGAGAGATTTCTTCTCCATTCAAGGGGTAGATGCCGGAGGCCTCACAAAAATACCCTGCATGGAATTGTTGCAAGGCTATTGGCAGAAGGGTCGAATTGTTAAAATACAGGCTATTGAATTGCTTTAAGAAAATTTGATTTCTGTAGAACATAAATGGCCTAACAAGTTCCCTACACAGATTGATACAGCTCACATTGTAGAATAAGATTTGATTATATCTTGTTAATGTTTCTGCACTTAAAATACATTGTTAGAAGGTCCTGCAAGACTTTTACTTTACACCCACAAGGCTACACAAATGGGTCTGCCGCCCCAATTCAGCGTAGCTTTCTTTCACTGTAGAGAATGCATGGCAGACACTGTTTTTTGCCATGCACATTTCATTAGCACAATATTGGGCATGGATAATTTGGTAAGATCTCCAGAATTATTATACATGTAAGTGTCCGTACAACCCCAGAATTAATAATATTAAGTACCTATAAGAACACTGATTTGGAATATGCAGGGATTTTATTGATGATAAGTTGGCCTTCAAACTACTGCCCCACATTCGGAGGCTCTGATTGCGTCCATTCATTAGTATAATAGTCTTGCAAAAAAGAGCAGGCTTCTACAACGAGTAGCATACCAAAATTGAAATTGTGTGTGTGAGATGAAAATGTGTCTATTTTCAGAACTTATAAGCTGATGTTAGAATAAAAAGGGACTGAATTTCCAAAATTAAATTTAAAGTTCATATCGGGGTGCTAATTCAGTTGGAGTTGGGAAGAGTTATTACTAAAATGAATACATTGGAGGCCTTATTATTGGCGCTATGGCTGTTATACATTATCCATGTAGAGATATTGTACAACGATGCAGCCTTTTTTGCATTACTGCTGGCAACCCTGCCTGATGCCAAGAAGTGATCACAGGAGGTAATCCTGCATATGGTAGCCACTAACGTAATCTTGTTTAATGTAGTCACTATTACACCCTAATAATAATAATAATAATAATAATAATAAGTACCGCAGCATGATTTTCAATAAACATACTTAACCCCTTAGCTGCTGGGCCTTCTACCCGCCCCCCCCCACCTCCCCCCCAAAGACCCCCCCCCCCGTGCCGAGCCCTTTTTTTGGCTATTTGGGGTAGTTCGCACTTAGGCCTTCATAACCTTATGTCCACATAAGCTATCCACGCCCAATTTGCGACCTTTTTTTTTCCAACATCCCAGGGATTCTAAAGATACCCAGAGTCTATGGGTTCCCCAGGGGGAGACCAAGAAATTAGCCAAAATACATCAAACATTTCGACTTTCTCATAAAAATGGGAAAACATAGCTGCTGAAGAAGGTTTGTGGGTTTTTTTCCCTGGAAATTGCATCAACAAAGGGTTTGCGGTGCTAAAAATCACTATCTTCCCAGCTTTCAGGAACAGGCAGACTTTAATCAGAAAACAACATTTTTCAACACAATTTTGGCATTTTACTGGGACATACCCCATTTTTTGTGCTTTCAGCCTCCTTCCAATTAGTGAAAGGAATGGGAAAGGTCAACATTTCTGAAAAGTAGACAAAATTCTGCATTCAGCAAGGGGTCATTTGTAAAGATCCTACAAGGTTTTCCTACAGAAAAAAATAGCTGAAATAAAAAAATATTGAAAATGAGGTGAACAAAAAAAACACCAATTTTTCTCCATGTTTTACTCTGTAACTTTGACCTGCTATGTCAGATTTTTCAAAGCAATATACTGTTACTTCTGCTGGACTCTTCTGGTTGCAGGGATATATAGGGCTTATAGGTTCATCACGATCCCTAGGTACCCAGAGCCAATAAATGAGCTGCACCTTGCAATGGGTTTTCATTCTATACCGGGTATACAGAAATTCATTTGGTGAAATATAAAGAGTGAAAAATAGGTATCAAGGAAACCTTTTTATTTCCAAAATGGCCACAAGATAAGGTGCTGAGAAGCAGTGGTTATTTGCACATCTCTGAATTCCAGGGTGTCCATACTAGCATGCGAATTACAGGGCATTTCTCAAATAGTAGTCTTTTCTTTTTTTTTTTTTTTTTTTTTTTTAAACACACTGGCTTACATTTGGAAGGGAAAAAATGTAGACAAAGACAAGGGGCAATAATACTTGTTCTGCTATTCAATGTTCCCCCAAGTCTCCCGATACAAATGGTACCTCACCGGCGTGGGTAGGCCTAATGCCCGCGACAGGAAATGCAACATGGACACATCACATTTTTACAATGAAAACTGACGTGTTTTTTCGAAAGTGCCTAGCTGTGGATTATGGCCTCTAGCTCAGCCCGCACCTAAGGAAACCTACCAAACCTGTGCATTTTTTAAAACTAGACACCTAAGGGAATCCAAGATAGGGTGACTTGTGGGGCTCTCACCAGATTATGTTACCCAGGATCCTTTGCAAACCTCAAAATGTGGCTCAAAATAAAAAATAAATAAAAAAACATTTTCTCCTCACATTTCAGTGACAAAGTTCTGGAATCAAGGAGGAGCCACAAATTTCCTTCCACCCAGCGTTCCCCCAAGTCTCCCGATAAAAATGGTACCTCACCTGTGTGGGTAGGCCTAGTGCCCGTGACAAGAATAGATCACACAATGGTCAATGTTTGTCCTTACATGAGGGCAACTGTTTACCCTGGGGTGATCCATTCCTGACGCAGGCACTGGGTACAGACACTCAAGTGGGGTAGTGTTATCAGGACAGGTGGGAAAAACACTGGGAGGTAGGAACTTTGTACATCCTAGCATATTCCTGTATTAGGAAATCCACACAAGTCACACCACTGTGGACTCCCCCAGATGTCTAGTTTCCAGAAATGTCTGGGGATGGTATGTTTTCCCTATATGGCTTCCGAGCCGAGGACCAAAAAATGCAGGTGCCTGCCTTATTAAAAAAAATTAAAAAAAAACAGAGTTTCTTTTCTGATAGATAATTTTGATGTCTCCACAATAGAATTTAGGTGGTGTAATTTGGGGCTGAACTAAATTGGGGTGCTCCCAAGAGAGCACTCTCTCTGTGCTTGCCGACACATGCACCTGCTCTATGGGTTGGGCTAACCCGCTATTGTCCCGTTGCACAGACTGTGCTTGCGAAGGGACAGCAGGACTGTCCTCATCACCTCCCTCAGTCACCGGAAGAGGAGTTATCGAATGGGACTCCTCAGACTGAAGAATCACTCAGAGTCTGCGCCATTGTCCTATCCCTCAGATGCTGTCTGCTGTCTCAGTCTATGATCCTGCGTCAGAGCTCTCCTCTATAACCCGAGTGGAGGCTTAAGCAGCAGTCATCCAACGAGATGCCATCTCTGCTACTGGCTAAACTGTTGCTCTAAAACATTAGCCTACTAGGACTGTCACAAAATTGCTGGGGGGGAGGGTGTGTGTGAGAGAGAGAGAGATATGTGCAACAGTAGAGGTCACCTTACATTCGCACATTCTTTCAAGACACCACTCAAAAAAGGCACACTATTACTTCACCTTGTCACATGCCAATCATCACAGTCTTTAGCGCTACTAGCGCTCAGTCCAACAATCATTATTGGTGCTCCCACTCCCATGACCTCCTCTTCGGATTCCCTCACTACCACCCAGCAAAAGTGCCCTTCATCTCGCCATAATCCCCCGCACATACTTTTCATTTGTATTATAGAGCAGGCAAAGGCTGACTATACTAATGTACTCAGCTATTTACATAAACTACAGATTTGATATTTGCAGTGGGCATATAAACCTTCTGCGCTACTTTATGGCATCAAAACTACCACTAGACAAAAGTCTGATCCTTTTATAGCAGAAACATAATCACAAGACTTACTTTACTTTTTTTTATTGCTGCCTAAAAGCTACAGTTGAAACTTATTTTCGAAAAGCGAAGAAGCCCTCCACTAGACTGCTACTGGAGAAACTATTCCATATTTTTTTTTTTTTAAATGAATATCGGGCATAAATGGTTTTATTACAAAATAACTGTACGCCGGGAATACATACAATTGCACAGCAATAAATTGCTTAGGTTATCTCGAAATGTTGTCAACGCCCACGAACTTGTGAGTTTGCTGCCATTACCAAACTACTTACTGACCTCTTCTCACTCTGGAAACGACCGGAGATTTACTCCAGCAAAGGGCAGGAGTGAGTAACTTCTTCCATGATGGTAAATGGAACAAAACACCCTCAAACGCAGAGGGGGGAAAAGAACGAAAAGGGTTTCTCCAACAGGACAACTGTTTCACAGTGAAGAAAAAAAAAAAAAATGCATTTGCAAATCGAGCTGCATTTTCACGGTGTGTAATTGTGCAATATGTACAATTACGCATTGTGAAACAGCAGCCAGAGGGGGTGCAGGGAGATACACAACTAATTCAGAATGCCCAGAAAGCTAGGACTGGACCTGCTTTTCAGGAGGACTAGTACTTCTGCAATTTACGAGTAGGGTAAAATCGTATATCAGCACCCAATTTACTATTCCCTGAGTGAATGGAGCCGCGAGCATCCTACTTTTCGGCTCCAATCGGACTTCAGTCAGTTCTGCAGCAATATGAAACATGGGTACACAGTCTACCAATCCGGGAAATTGCAAGAGGTATATTCATTGCTTCCGGGCTTCAGCGCCAGAAAAACCTTTTGGTCAGTAGTTGCCCTTCACGAATTTCTCAAATTGAATAAAGAATAAACTCGTTAACTATCAACCTTCGTTGTTAGGGCAACGTGAAGAGAGAAGGTGGCTGTGAAAATCTAGTTATGTTGAGTTGTTTCGTGCTGTTAAAGAAATGTAATATTGGTGCATTATTTAAGATGAACACGTTTTAAAGAAATACACGCGTATCCTAAGCGTACCCCTTCATCAACAAATAAGACAAGTTATATGGAAACGGGCAGGAGACCACAGGCCGACCACACCGTAAATGTATAAAGAAAGGAATGACACTTTTAAGTAGCTGTGCACAGTGCGTTGGCATAGTATAATAGAATGTCTAATTACAGGAGCTGAAATTAATCGTTCTACTCTTGGGAGGTTGCATCTTTATCAGGTAGTGTGTGTTTGTAAAGTCTGCAGTACATACTGCAAGTACTTTTAGGCGTTAAAGACAGACGACTCCACAGAAAATGGGTTACAAAGTGCTCTATTGAGAAAAAAAAATAGTAACAAAATATTGTTTCATAGCGCATTTATTTCACTGCTGCACAATGTTTACGACAGTTAGCACAATCCTTTAGTTGCATGCTCTGTATTTGTGACGACCTGTGCGAGTCCTCATTGTGGTATTACACGTAACAGTCCGAGTGACGGTAGAATGGTGCATTAGTTCGTGTAGGATTAGGGAACGCATGGATATGAGTCTATAATACGTTTTGAGTACCTGGCTGCCGAGGAAGTCTGTCTCACGTTACCGCACCATTTCCTTTGTGAGCTTAAGGTGGAACTGTTTCGTTAATCAACAACATCCAACTTTGGAGAAATGTCGGAGTCCACTTGTCAACAACAATGAAACGGAAGGTAAGAAGAGTAACGATTTATCTTCTCCCATCTATAAAGCGTGCACGTCTGCTTCATGGATCATCTCCGACAGCTGTTACAAAACAGAGCTCTGCAACCACTTTCTGTAGAACAGTTCTACAAAATGTTCATGAGGCCGAGGACCTATTTTTCACTAACGGATTTATCCTTTAAACACTTTCAGTGTTTGTATTATTGCAGAGCCTAATAAGCGCAGTGTATAATCAAAAAGCGGATCACTAAAATAGTATGTGATGGGAGCGGTCTAAGTGAACTCTGACACAAGCATGACCTTCACAGTTTCGCCCACAAACCAGTTTATTGTCTTTAAAGATGGTTCCGTTTAGTAAGTGTATGAGTTGGTACAAGCTCACTGCAACAACAAACCTGTTTGTACGCATGTGAAGACATGCCATTTTATTTTCCACTTTTTCCTTCGTAATGTATTTGACCCAGGATTTAAGCCAAAATATATGCTCTTAATTAGCCCCACGGGGTTCTTTACATGTCTGGGGTGACTAAAAATTCAGTGGGCTAAGAGCTAGCACATACAACCCTTAGTCAGGGGTAGTAAGGGCAAAATATAATTACGAGTGCGTTTGCTGCTTGGGCAGCACGTGGGAACACTTGAAAGTCAGCAGGTCTCATCTGATTACAAATTAAGTTACTTTTCAACCTATTGCAGGTCTCTCATCTAAACGCCCTTTTGACCAGCCAGTAACTGCTCGAACGTTAAAATGTCTGCGAATTACTTGACACACAACATACTGTTTTATATACCCCGTTTGTATAAAATATAAATAAAAGTTTACCACGAGTTTACTTTTGAAAACAAGTATTATTGATGAAATGTAAGCAAGTATAATCTTTGTGCCAAGGAAGTAAAACGGAAGTAGATCGTATCAGCACAAGAACCATTTGAAATGAATATAAATATCAAATTCTGGAGAGGCAATCAATTGTTCCGTATTAATTCAGGTGTCAACTCTGCCCGAACCAGATGACAGCTGATACTGACCGGTCTCTAAACCTCACAAAGCAGATGGCAAGAAGCAATGTTGTAAGAATTCAGCGTTTGAGTTTCAAAACTATATATAGCCTCCCGTCTGCTGTCATTCAGCTTATGTAAGGCAAAAGAGTCCGCTTACACAGACAAAGGTTACTATTTTGCTGAAAACAAACCACTTCTAACAGACATTGTCCCTTTCTAAAATAACTCACACCTATGATCCAATGCCAAAACAGAATTAGACTTCAGTAGCAACACATGCATTTTTAAGACCTACCCACTAACAATATCACTTTTCCTGTCGGGCTCTATGAAACAACAATAGCCTAATAGCACTTCTAGAACGTTCTCCAGTGCATGGCGCTGGAGGTCCATCGGCAAAAAAATCTACATTGATAATGCTGCTCATCAAAATGATCCACAACAGTGTCCGTCAGCTAAAAGTGGCTCAAAATTCAAAGCTATGCAATTACGTGCACGACGATGTACAGAAAAATGGTGCTATTATTATTATTATATATATATATTGGATAATGGGTGAAACGTCTGTTAATAGATGGAATCCGGTAGTACTCTTTAGGGGTGGAGAGTACCAGAGTGGGTAAGTAGTCAAGCTACTGTACAGAAAACAAGCATTGGAAATGGCAATAGGTCGCACGTTTGCGAGAGTTAGAGCTATTGGCATTGTAAAGGACATTGTATTTTATCTATGTATTTTGGTTTGGTTTGGAGTGAAGTGGATGTCTGTGGTTTGGCATCGAATTGTGGTTGAACTGGAAATCTTAGTTGTGAAAATGTGTAAGGAGGAATTGGGTGGTGTGTAGTGTATTTGTGTGGTGGCAATATGTAACATGGTGAGTAGATAAGAGTGAAAGTGGCACAGAATAGATAGTAAGGAGGATAGAGGGGGATAGGTAGGTTTATGCATGAAGTGGTGAATACATTCTCAATAGAGGAGCAGAAAGAGATTTTGAGAAAGAAAGGGGGAGAAGGCCACAGATGAATAAAAAGGAAGTACCTGTGTATGCAGAAGAGCATATATGAGAGAGAGAGAGACGTTTTCACAGCGCAGAGCGGTAAAGGAAGGTAGCATGTGTGAGCAGGCAATACAGACAGGAGGAGACAGGGAATGTGAGGGAGGGATGAGAGGGGGGTAGTGGAATTGCAAAATGAGGGGGTTCACTCAGTACCCCCCAGTGCCATCCAGTCGCTGCCCTTTTACAACCCAGCAATCCATACAAAGGCTTCCCCGCCCTTAATTACCACGGGATTCGCACCTAGTTATCAATATTGGATACTTGGCTATGGGTATCATGCAGTATTCTGAAGCTTGTACACTTCAGTACTAATAAACAGTACGGAAGCAGTACTTTTCAGTACCAATCTGTACCCTGCAGAAAAATATTTACAATATCAATCCTCTGGAGCCCATGATTCAATCCTCAAAACAATCAGTACTCTTAAAACAACTGAAAAACACTATCTGTATATATCTACATCCAGCGAGCAGCTGAACCTTTTCAGAGTTTTTTTTATTGCAACATGTGCATCTCGGTCCCTGGGATTGTCAAAAGGTGAGGAGGCTGGTCGGGTTTAAGATAGCAGGATGTCACAGTTAGGAACATTTATTTGGCACAATTCAGCTACCTTTTCCATAATTACACGTTAGAGAAGGAGAGAGCGTTTGTCGCCGCTTGAATTGGAACCCAGATTTCCACATCTGAAGTTGAGAAAATCTGCAAGGTCCACCAATGAAGGAGTACTAGAGTACACTGCTTGTAGTACTCTGTAAGATAGACCAGGTGGTGAGTACTCACATGCACCGCATTCAGTGCCCTGCAGTCGTTCCCTGCTCACAACACAGTTCTAGAGCCCGGCTGTCCATAAATTGTCTGCACGTACTTCACTCTCAGAGAGTCCAAAATTCAAAGCAATGGTAAATTTGGTATGTGTATCAACAGCAGGCAGCAAGTGGGCCAGCAGGCAGCAAGTGGGCCGGCAGGATGGGCCTGTGGTAGCATAGTTGAGGTCAACATCTTTACAACCTAATCGTTTGTGGGGCTTGTGTTCCCAGCTCACACTGGCAATACCCAACTCATACAAACAGGCAGTGCCCGCTCACCCTTGAGTCCAGGACACCAGCAAATGTAAGGAAGCATCTGCATTCTGAAGGCACTCAATTTCCAACAAGGTCTGAGAAGAAAAACAACAAAGGGCTTTTGTATCCTAACCGCTGCCAGACAACTGAATAAACGTCATGCGAGCAGGAGATTTCATACCATCCTTATGAGCGGAAAGAAAAAAGTGGCACAAATAGATATTTTCTGTAAAATGCTGAATACATTTTTTTTCCTGTAAAATGCTGAAATTTTTTTTTTTTTTTTTTTTTTTTTTAACACCCTAGTTCTGCGTTTCTACATGAACGAGTTCCGCGTATTCTATGAAGAACCACTCGAGTCCAGAGGCATGTCCACCATTCAGACTGTAAAGTCACCAACGTTTTGTTTAATTTCCTAGAATAACGAAACTGGCAGTGAAAAAAAACATACCATCATCAAGGTAAAAAAAGAAGCTGCAGGCTGAAGCTTTAAACATAGCACTTCCCTCACTGCTACATTCCTTTTCAGGTATTTCTCTATGAGTGCGGCTCTTCTTACAACCCAGAGTGTACAGCAGTGTGAGTGCATGCCAGTTTGCAGCAGGATGCAAGTGGAATACGACTACATGAGTTCAGAATTGCACAGCTAAATTAACGCGGCGTGCAGAACAAAAGAAAGGAGGGTTGCGCCATATATAAAGATAAAGCGCAACGTGCAGCGCTAATCAAGGGCTGCACACCACTTTTTTTCCTTAATCAAGCACTAATCAATGGAAAGCAATCACAAAAGTTCACGCACAGACCTTAGGCTAACCTGTAATGACACGAGGATGCTACTGCTGGTATTGTGATTACTAAGATTTCAACAGTCTTATTTTGGATGTCTCAAAGTCAGTCCATGAACACTGACACATAAATGAGATATGTCACAAAACGGTTAAAAATGAGTTTCAGGTAACAAAAATAGTTTGTTTACCGGATTGTGAGAATGGGGATAACAACAGGAATGGCAGCTTCACCATGTAAAACAAACTTGAAGTTACTGTGGGAAACAAGGCGAAGAGAGGACAGTTTAAAGGGAACCAGTTAAAGTGGCAATGCCAGTTACATCTCTGTAGGGCCCAGAGCTGCAGTCACAGTGTTTTGTGTATGTTTTTGTGTCTTTTTCTCGTTTCTCACAGGAAATATTTGTCTAAATAAACGGTGAGTTGCAATTTCGGTGTTGTTTTAATGCAGGCTCGTTGGATCATGTCGATACAAACGTCGTACCTGCAGTCACTAAGCAGGAGAGCACCCCCATCAAAGTACATCTGATTGAAGCACAGCAGCTGGTCTTTTCTGGCTATCGGTGCGACGAGGAAATTAAAGTGGGCAGAGTTAAAGCCACAAGAATGAGTTGAACTCCGTTGCAAGTCGAGCCTGGGAGCTGCTTTCGGGATGAATACAAAAGAATATCAGCCACATGGGAGGAACGAAAGCTGCATTAAAATGGAAGCAGCTACGGGCCTGAGCACCCTCAGTTTAACACAAGCTGGGGAAAAAAAAAAAAAACAAGTCCGCCTACGAACTAATGAACACAACAAAGTGTAATGATATCGTACTTAGTCGCTGCTTTGTGGGAGGACCAAAGAGAAGAAAGCATTTGCAATGCAATGGGTCTTGCGTTTGCTCGAATTAAAGCTATTAGCGCTGTGAACTCCTAACCGGACTTTTCTTGCCACATGAAGTGAAAATGAAAAGTAAAACACTTTTACATAAGTGACTCAATGGCCACCATGAGCACAAAGCAGACATACAAAAGGAAACAGAAGTTCACTTGCAGTGAAACGTATCGGCAAAAGTGAAATTATCCATGTAACCTACAAAAGTGCAATTATCCGTGTAACAGGGTCGATGTCATGCAAAGCGCTGGACTATTGCCCAGCGAGATCGCGCTGCCTACGAAATAAAGAGAAAAAGTAGTCCAGAAACCATACGGAAAACATGAAGCATTGTGTGTTTTCAGTAGCTGCCCGGTGCGCTTGAGGAGGGCTAAACACCGGAAAAGGCATGAAGTATGCATGCCTTTCACTAATTAAATCAAGTGAATTTTAAAAGGCAAGCCCACGAACCAAACTGATGGGCGTGGTTAAAAGCCCACAGAGAGATTACACCAGGGACAGAGCGCTTTGTGCTCGACCCTAAAAAGGAGGGACAAAGAGGAAGGACTGGCCACTAGCAAGCAAGGATTGCTAAGGGACACTGAAACAAACAAATGTGAAGCAGTTGGTGGCTTTAACCTGTAGGGTGCCCGGTACAAGATGGTCTAATCCTCACACACCGAGTGCCAGGGACCAGGCCAGCACATCCTGCACCAAGCCCCTAGCACTCCCCCCCATGAGCCTCCTCTCCACACCACCAGGGCAGGGATGGAAGGGGAATTGCTTCCTCTTCCACCCGACCCCCCCACCCAACCCCTCCAGTGACGCATGATGACGTCAGTGCGCAAATCGCACGCTGACCTCATCAGAGGTCACCTCTGATGTGCTTCCAGCGTGATTCCGGAAGAGAAATGCAAAAGCATTTCTCTTCTAACCGGGAGGTGGGGTGGGAGAGGCAAGAAAGGAAAGGCCTTTCCTTTCACGTCTCTCTCAGCATTTATGCTGCCTGATCGCAAAGCTATCGGGCAGAAGAAATGCCCACTAAACACCAGGGAGTTTTTGTTTAAAAAAAAATATATTTCAATAAAGGGAGCGGCCCCTTGGGCAAGGGTCGCTCCCTAGGGAGACAATTTTTTAAAGGCCTTTTCTGCCCCCGTGGGGTCAGATCGGCCGATTGTTATTAGGCTGATCTGCCCCCGTGGGGGCAGACACCTCTAGACGTCAGGGATTATTTATTATTATTATTTTTTTTTTACAGGAGGGGAGCAACACCTTAGGCAAGGGTATCTCCCTTGAGGGGGCAATTTTACTTTAGGCCAATTCTGCCCCCCTTGGGGGAAAATCAGCTTATTTTTCTTAGACTAATCTGCCCCCATGGGGGGGCAGAAACCACTAGACACCAAGGATTTTTTTTTTTTTGTGTCAATATCACTCAAAGGTCGCTCCACTGGGGGGGGGGGGGGGGCACATTTATTTTAGGCCATTTCTGCTCCCCTTAGGGGCAGATCAGCTTATTTCTATTAGGCAGAAACCACTTAGGCACCAGGGATGTGTGTGTGTATGTATGTGTGTGTTTTGTTTGGGGGGAGCCCCTTGGGCAAGGGTCGCTCCCCCCATGGGGGCACATTACTGTTGGCCATATCTGCCCCCCCCCCCCTTTGGAGGCAGATGGGCCTATTTTTGGAAGGCCCATCTGCCCCCAAGGGGTGCAGAAAGCCCACCAGAGACCAGTGAAGATTTATTTTTCATTAAAAAAAAAAAAAAAATTAAAAAGTGCGGGGGTATGGCCAAACACCCACCCCAAATAAATGGGGCCAAGGTTGTTCTGTCCACCGGTGGGCCGATGGGGCAATTACCCCAGATCCACTTCCCGGGGGCAGAAAGTCTACTAAATGCCAGGGAATTAAAAAAAAAAAAACTGGGGTTGTGGCTACCAACCAGTATGGACATGGTTATGCCCCCACTCCAACTGAAGGGGGGTAACAGTCTTTCAGCTCTCCCCCACACACGAAAACATCTTATCCTAAGGCAAGCAAGAGGACATTTGATTATTTTGGGGTTTGGTTTTACATTTGGGCCATGAGAGCTCGTCTAACTCTTAAAATCATCCCACTTGGAATGGTGAGGGCTGCACTTTTTGGACTTTGGGACGTTGCCATGTAGAAAATCCATAAGACCTTTCTGGGTGATTCTAGGGTGGTGTGCTACACATGCACCTTGCATCATTTTCTTACCCGCAATGCCCTGCAAACCTCCAACTATGCTGGAAATCACATATTTTAACACATTTTTGTGATGGAACCTTACGGAATCTGCAGGAATCCACAAAATTCCTACCACCCAGCACTGTCGCATCTATACCAATAAAAAGTCTGCTCCACTTGTCAGCCTAGTATATATATGTTTTTCCAAACTGCCCTTTTGGACCCGCTTTGGTTCCCCCTCAATTTCGACACATTTTTAGCGCTTCCCAATCAAAGGCACTTGGCCCACCTACACAAGTGAGGCATCATTTTTACAGGGAGACTGAGGGGAATGCTGGGTGGTAGGAACTTTGTGCCGGTGCGGTGATCCCACACAGAAATGTGGGAAAAATGAGATTTGAGTTAAATTTGAGGTTTGTTGAGGATTCTGGTTAAGAAAACATTGGGGGATTCACACAAGTCACACCTCCCTGGACTCCCTGGGGTGTCTAGTTTTCAGAAAGGTTTGGGTTTGGTAGGTTTCTCTATATGGCTGCTGAGCCCAGGACCAAAAACGCAGGATTTTTATCATCTAGAGACTTGGGGGAATGCTGGGTAAAAGGAAATGTGTGGCTTCTCTCAGATTCCAGAACTTGAGGGTTGCAAAGGATTCTGGGTAACAGAACCTAGAGAGAGCCCCACAAGTCACCTCATCTTGAATTCCGCTAGGTGTCTAGTTTAAAAATGCACAGGTTTGGTAGGTTTCCAAAAGTGTCGGCTGAGCTAAAGATCAAAATCCACAGCTAGGCACTTTCCAAAAAACATATCAGTTTTCAATGTAAAAATGTGATGGCCCATGTTGCGTTTCCTGTTGCGGGCATTAAGCCTACCCATGCAAGTGAGGTACCATTTTTATCGGGAGACTTGGGGGAAACAGAGAACAGCATAACAAGTGTTATTGCCCCTTGTCTTTCTCTCCATAGTTTCCCTCCAAATGTAAGACAGGGTATAAAAAAGCCGTCTATTTGAGAAATGCCCTGTAATTCACATGCTTGTATGGGCACCCTGGAATTCAGAGATGTGCAAATAACCACTGCTTCTAAACACCTTATCTTGTGCTCATTTTGGAAATACATTGTGCTCCTTTTGGAAATACAAAGGTTTCCTTGATAACTATTTTTCACTCTTTATATTTCACCAAATGAATTGCTGTATACCAGGTATACAAGGAAAACCCATTGCAAGGTGCAGCTCCTTTATTGGCTCTGCGTACCTAGGGTTCTTGATAAACCTACAAGCCCAATATATCCTCGCAACCAGAAGAGTCCAGCAGACGTAACGGTATATTACTTTTGAAAATCTGACATCGCGTGAAAAGGTTACAAAGTAAAACGTGGAGAAAAATGGCTTTTTTTCCAACCACAATTTCATTTTTTTTTTATATATATTTTTTTATATATTTCCGCTGTTATTTTTTGTAGGAAAACCGTGTAGGATCTACACAAATGACCCCTTGCTGAATTTAGAATTTTGTCTACTTTTCAGAAGTGTTTAGCGTTCCAGGATGCAGCATTTATTTCACACCCATTTCTGTCACTAACAGGAAGGAGGCTAAAAGCACACAAAAAAATAGTAAAAATGGGGTATGTCCCAGTAAAATGCCAAGATTGTGTTGAAAAATGTGGTTTTCTGATTCAAGTCTGCCTTTTCCTGAAAGTTGGAAAGATGGTGATTTTAGCACCACAAATGCTTTGTTGGTGCAATTTCCAGGGGAAAAAAAACACAAGCCTTCTTCTGCAGCCCTTTTTTCCCCATTTTCTTAAACAAAATTTTTGCTGTATTTTGGCTAATTTCTTGGTCTCCTCCAGGGGAACCCACAAACCCTGGGTACCTCTAGAACCCCTCAGATGTTGGGAAACAAGGATGCAAATTTGACATAGGTAGCTTATGTGGACAAAAAGTTATGAGGGCCTAAGCGCAAACTGCTCCAAATAGCCCAAAAAAACAAAACAAAAAAAAAAGGCCTGTCAGTGAAGGGGTTAAGTCCACAGATATGTATACTAACGTATACTTGAGGTCGTATGCCTACGTTGGACCTAAAAACATGGCCGCAATACTTAGGAGAGCCAGACACAATCGTAGGTAAGATCCAGAAACAGGGCAAAATCCAATGAACGAAAAATAACAAATAGGAGGCTTTGCAGTCGAGGAAGATAAGCCAGCAAATTCACAGGCTGAGCAAAAGCGTTTGACCAGAGTATGAGAGCCAAATACGAGCAAATATATTTAATGAATTGTCATGTAAATATAATTTGAAATTACTCGAATCCCTGCATTGACACATATTTAAGTCAGTAATTTTGTAACAAAAAATTACAAAGATTCCAGAACAAACTCTCTCTAACGTCTAGAACATGCTCGATCGAAAAAAACAAATGTGCGATATGTACGTTAAAATTGCCAGCATTGTCATATATAGAGCAACATTATGATCTTTCAAATGATAGAAGGATATTTTTTTCGGTATAGTTCACACTCTCAATAAAACTAGTGGGTGGTTTTTAACTCGCACTCTGGGAAAATTAGGCATACAAAAGCACAGCAATTTTCTTAAGGTCATGCAATATGTGCGAGTGAGGATTTTAGCCAGGATTTACAGTCACAAAGTGTGCACCTCTCACAATGGACAATACCCCTTCCTTTCTCCAACCTTACACAAAAGAGCAATTCGTTGATCTTAGATGTCTGCTGAGATCTCTATATTAGTGTACAGTGTCCAAAAACTTTGACTTGCAAAACATACATATCACATGCTAAATCAATCTGACAGTATATTAAGAAAATTATTTCCAGATGCAAGCTAGGCAAACCATCTATGATACAGTCCATCATAAGGCAAGACATCAGAACAGATTGAATATTAGACTGTATGAATTAATCCACCAAACCACACTAATTTCAAATGCATCTGAGCAGCTTTCTAAAATATAAACTTAATTATACGCAAGACAGATCACTCAAGTTATGCTTTAATAAAAGATGTGTTGTCCTCTCACTGAAAGAGAACTATTTCAGCAGAACAAAACAATAAAATAAAAAAAATAAAAACACGAGGGCAGAATTTCCATGGTTCTTGCCGTCAGGTTGCAAGCTTTCCAATGGTACAGATGTGAAAATTAATCTATGGATCTACCTACATTTGATGTGCAACTTCTGTGAGAAAGTAAAGGAAAAACACTCCACTAAGACTGTATTTATACCCATGTGCAATATACTTGTTAGCCAGCTATTCTTTAACCTGACCTCACATTTTTCCTTAAAAATGTTTAAACAGCCGAGAACATGGGCACGAGCCAAGATGCTGGGATCAACTCTGAAATTGTTCGACATTCCTAAAAGAAAAGAACTGACTGATACATTTGGTGCAAGTTATGCTGAAGCCTTTGTTGGTTCATGTACCTATAATTTTAAAAGAAAAGGTACAGCATGGGAAAAGAGGTGCAGTTTCCACGTAATGTGCGATAATGAACATGTTCCTACGGTTTTCAAAGAAAATGTACAACAGGGAAAAGAGGTACAGTTTCCTCGTATTGAGCGATAATTATCAAGTAACTACACCTTAGTTTAAGGATTGGCAGGAAAGATGTCAGTGGGTCTAGCACAAATGGAAGTTGTCTGACATGCTTCTTCACACGCATGCTGGCTGGAATAACAGTGATATGCATGTAATGCGGGGGCTGACGGACAGGAACTGGCATGCACAGAGGCAGAAGGAGAAACAGGTTGGCATGCAATGAATGGCAACGTACACAAATAAACTAATATAGAGGCTTAGTGTGGAAAACAGAACAAGATGCTATTCAGGGTAATGGATGATGGAACATGAAAGAAGCTAGCAAGCAGCGGACAGAGAAGTGCAGGAAAAGCAGTTAGCATGCACAGGAGTGGACGCACAGGACGGAGCTTATGCGCAAAACATGCTGGCAGGCAAGAATAGGGAAATTGGATTGACACGCAATGATGTTCACACATGTGATGCTAATTGTCAGCCGGAGAGGTATAAAGAAGTTGGCCTGGCAAGCTGGGTTTTTACGTCACTTGGTACAGAGGTGTAGTATTTCTATCTCCCGACCCCGAGGACATACTGTTTGGGGTCAAGGACACGTTTCCATATTTATTTTGTCCACTGGATAACTAAGCCCAAAACACCGCAGCACAAACACTTTGGCTGCCTGTTTACAATACCACCGTATGATCCGTGAAAGAGGAATACCTGCCAATAAGGCAAAATGTGCATCCATATGCATACATTGTTCTAACTTGAATATATGAATCATTAATACAAAAGCCTTCATTATTAAGGTGAGCACTCCAAACAAATGCAGTGAGCTCATCTTGCCAACGTAACCGTGGTCCAAGTGCAAAAACATGCATGCATGTTCAAAAATGTAACAATTTTAAGATATACTTATAAAGTTCCTAGATTACTTAAAAAACATATGTACAGAAGCATGAAAATAAGATTGAGGATGATTTTGAAAATACAATTTACATAAAATTTCAACTTGAAAAAATGTTTCGCTAAACTACTGTACAACTTTAAAAAACAACATTTCTCTGGGTCATCATTTAGTACATGTCTAATGCATAGCATTAAAAAAGCCACTTAAGTGCATCTGGTGGTTTATGTCCTTGCATTAGTGCATATTTAAAACTTTCAAGAACGCACAACAGTTTATATATATATGGAGAACTAGCAAACTTTTTTGATATCCATTTTCACATGAGCAAATATGCACCTGTATATCTGTTCATGCGAAAATCTGCTGAGCAAATGCAAATGTACTTTCCTTACCCCCTTTTTCTCTATGGAGAAACAGTTTTACTCCCCTTCCATTGTAGAAGGAGGTTAGAGAGAAGTTAGTTAATACCCTTTAACATGTAAGTTTGCAGGTGTGCATACACTCACAGGGCATTCCAACTCTGAAACTACCACTTCCTCTTCCCCTATATGCCCCAGATGAAGAGTTGGCACAGAACTAATGTGGTAGTAAATCTACACCCTTAAAAACAAGTACCACTGCTAACAACCTATCAGTACTGCGCAATTACGCTTTTAGCACAATGGAATGGGGACTAAACCTACAGGCTTGGTTTTGCCTGGCACAATTATAGACCATATTCCCTTTTCTTTCACTATTATCGCTTACATTTACCACCTGCTCTGGACAGGTTATAAACATGGGGGCGACAGTGGGATAGAAGGATGGTCAGGCGGGCAGGAGACACTGTAGTCGGACAAGGGGAAGCATTATATCCTCTCCGTTTGCCATAGCTGACGGTTTGGTGAGCCAGGTTAAAAGGTTCACTTTGTAATGCAGCCGGTTCCAAAAATGATTTTACTAGCTGGATTTTCTGTCAGGTTATATCCAGGTCTGGCAACACAGGCTCACTCATGATTGAGTAGAACAGAATTCCCTATAGGAATTATGCTCCTCTCAACTCATGACCGGGATCTAAATAGATTTACAGAAAGGTGGTAAACTTAGAACCTTGCTGGAATCCAAACCCTAATATAACATAAGCACTGGCATAATTAGAGACGCTGTTACCAAAACGTTTAAATAATGGGAATACTTCTATAATTTGTCTCCTCTCTTCATAGCACCAAAAGGAAAAGTGTTATTTTTTTTTTTTACAGGATGGATAGAATTCAGAACCGTCCTATCACTTGTACAAGTATATATATTTTCTAAAGTTGCACACCCCTGCGGTGGGAAGCCAGTGGTGGTGAAGTGCAGGGAGGACTAGAGAAAAGATGATACAGGCGCACGGAAAGCACAAGAAGGAAGCCTGGCGCACAGGCATGCCAGGCAGCAGAAGAAGGGCTGGTGGGTAGTATGATTAAGTGTTGGCAAGCTGAGAGTGTAGGCATACAAGTGTATAGTGTGCTGGCACTCACCAGCAGGGAAGTGACAAGCCGCGACTGAAAAGTGAAAGGAGGGGAGTGTTGGCAGGTAGGATGGGCAAGGAGGAGGCTTGGTCAGCAACAGACCTGCCAATTTCACCAAAAACCTCACAGTGAGGAGGGGGCAGGGCCTTTGAGGGGGCATGACCTTGTGCCAAGAAGCACCTAAAAGTCACTTTGCCGCCACCCCAGCCCCAAACCCCTTCCTCCTAATAAAATAAATGAAAGCTTGCGCGGAGGCTGCTGCCGATGCCCTGGGCAGTTATAAATCTCCGAAAACGAGCTGAAAACCACTGTGTACAGAGGGTTCATGTTATGTTGATATGTTATATAGTATATATGTGATATAGTTTATTAGCGCTAGTGTTGTATTAGCGCGTGGTTAGGTATTTAGAATTGTTTTCGTTCGTGTGTAGTTGCGTGTGGGGATTCGAATTCGAGGTGGTTGGAGATCGGGAGGGGAGAAGGCAGAGAGAGACCTGCGAGAGACACACGCTTTTACCATGATCGCTTGTTAAGCCTTATTGTTTTTACAACTTGTAATAAAGAAGATTTTAACTTGAAGTCTCCGACTTAACAATTCTGGCGACGAGCTTAATTGTGGAACCTACGGTGGAAACGGAGTGCGAAGTGCCGGAAAGAGTTATTACTTTCGGTTTGGAAAACAAGGAGAAATCTTACACGACGATGGAATTTAGAAATATAAAACTGTAAGGCTTGACAAGACTAGTGATTTATTGAGGATCGTTTTGCAGGAAATAAACAGAAAGTATTGAAGGAACTTGCCGTTACAGAGATGGGCGATATTCAAGCTGTGCTCTCCGTTCCATTCCTCGAGAGTCTGATTTAGAGAAGTGATTGGACGTATTCACGTACATTAGAGGAGTGGACCTTGGCAAAACTTGTTTTTTTGGAAAGGCATATCAGCTGGGAATCGGAACGTTATTTTGTGTGTTATTCACACGGAATAGGACAGAGGAATAGCGTGAGTGACATTTGAGGCGTAAAAGAATCAGCGTGCGTGTCATTGGAAATGTACAGAGGAACAGTACAGTAATTTACAGGCAATTCACAGATGAATTCTGGATAAAAGGACATATCCATTTGAAATGTGTATTTTCACTGATTGAATTCTTTTGCAACAGTTTTTGGAAACTAAGTGGAAGGAAGTTCATTATCTGGACAATTACATATGGTACAGCACAATTTTCTTAGAATAATTAATTTAAACATATATTTTGCATTACAAAATTTTTAATGGCCACACAACAATTTTCGCTTCAGCCCCCACAAGCATTCTGGCCAGCAGGGGGAAGTCCATGTATGAAATGGACAGAATGGAAATCGTACTTTATAAATTTCTTGGAGACTATTGATGAGGAAGGAAAAATGAGTCCGGAGAGGAAAAAAAAGATTTTCTTGCATTCTGTGGGACCAGAAGGACTAAAAGTATTTGAGTCTATGACGAAAACTAACAGCAACGAGGACACAAATGTATTTGAAAATGTTTTGAAAGAATTTGATAATTATTTCGCACCTAAAGTGTGTATAGGGATTTTAAGATATACATTTTTTCAAAGAAAACAAGAGCATGGTGAGACTGTGGATGAGTATGTAGCTGCGCTTAGAGTTTTGGCAAATGATTGTAAATTCGATCATTTGCAAAACCAGTTAATTAGAGACCAAGTAGTAATGCATATCCGTGACCCTGCGATTCAAGAAAGATTGTGGATAAATGGAGATACTGAGCTGGATGATATTTTAGCGATTGTTAGAAAAGCTGAGTTATCTAGTCGAAGTGCGAAAGCAGTTAAAACAGAGCATTGTGATATTAATGAAGATACAGTAAACAAAGTAAAGTATAAAGGAATGGGCAGAACAAAGAATGAAAGTGGAAAGAATCAACAAGCAAATAAGTATAATGGTCAAAGGTGTTACCGTTGTGATAGCACTTCACATTTAGCTTCACACAAATATTGTCCTGCATTGAAGCAGAAGTGTGCGGCGTGTGGAGTTATAGGGCATTTTGCTAGGGTGTGTAAAAAGAAAAAGAAGAATGATAATGTGAAGTACGTAGATGGACTGAGTGACAATTCAAGTGAGGATGAGAGTAGGGTAAATAAAATTAAGCAGGACAGCAAGAGTATAAGTAAAGATCAAATGTTTGTATTTAATGTTCAGGAAGAGTCTGTCAGTAACAAGAAGAAACCAGTATGTTTAATGCACATAGGAGGGGTTGAGATTCAGGTTTATGTTGATTCAGGTTCGCCTTTTACCATCATTAATGAGGGAGTGTGGAAATCGAAGTTTATAGGAAAAATAGGTAGCAATTTACAAAAAGCAGATGTTAGTCCAGAAGGATTTTCTGGAGAGAAAATAGAGTTATTGGGTTTCAGAGAACTTACATTTGTTTTTAAAAACAGAAAATCTGTGGGAAAGTTATATGTAGCAAAGAAGGGACCTTCAGTTTTAGGTTGGAAAGATCAGGGTGATTTGCATATCACTCTTGATCCGAATAGTCCTGAACCAGTTATGGTTGTGGACGAGGGAGAATGCATTGCAAATGAAATGTTTAAGAATTTTCCTAAAGTTTTTAGTGGAAAAATTGGTGTTTTGGATGATTTTGAACATAGTATTGTTCTTAAAACTAATGCTAGTCCAAAGATACATAAGGTAAGGAACATTCCCATTTTAGTTAGGAGTGAAGTGGAGAGAGAATTGGATAAATTGGTAGAAGCCGAGATCATCGAACCAATTGAGTCTTCAGAATGGATTTCTCCTATAGTAGTTGCTAAACGTGCGAATGGAAAGATTCGGTTATGCATAGATTTGCGCCATCTGAACAAAAATATTGTAGTAGATAAATTTCCTCTGCCAAAAATTTCAGAGATGTTAACGTTAATCAAAGGAGCAAGATGGTTTTCCACTATAGATTTATCTGCTGCATATCACCAAATCAAATTAAGCGAAACCAGTAAGAAATATACTGCTTTTATTACTCCTGTGGGATGTTTTCAATATAAAAGATTACTGTTCGGTTTAGCTTCAGCAGCTGCTATATTCCAGAGGTTAATGCATCAGTTATTTGGGAGACATACTAATGTGAGATGTTTTCAAGATGATATTTTACTATTTGGCAAGGATAGGAAGGAACATGACGCAGTTTTGAGGGAGGTTTTAAGTATTTTGGAAAAAAAAGGTTTAACTGTGGAACATTCGAAGTGTAAGTTTGGGGTACAATCTGTAACTTATCTAGGACATGTGTTATGTGGGGACGGTGTAACCATGAAACCTAAGCTGGTGGATGCCATTATGGATTCACCACATCCTACGTGCAAAGAGGATATTAAGTCATTTTTAGGAATGGTTGAGTTCTATGCAAAATTTGTGAAGGGATTTTCTAGCATGGTATACAATATCAGACAATTGCTGAAAAACCATGTAAAATTTGGTTGGTCTAGAGATTGTGAAATGGAGTTTAATAATGTAAAGAGAGCAATTGCACAGGCCCCTATTTTGAGTAGCTTTGATCCTGAACGTACGAATGTAGTAACTGTAGATGCCAGCAATAAAGGTTTAGGTGGTGTGTTAACACAAATCGATACTTCTGGAAAGGAAGTTATAATTGCTTTTGCATCTCGTGCGTTATCACCGAATGAAGAAAAGTTTTCGGTGATAGAGAAGGAGACACTTGCATGTATTTGGGCACTGGAGCATTATAGACAGTTTGTGTGGGGAAAGGAATGTATATTACGTACAGATCATAAGCCATTAGTGAAATTGTTGACCACTGAAGGAATGTGTAAAGCAACAGCGAGGATTGCTAGAATGTCTATGCGTTTGCAAGATTTTATTTATGTAATTGAATATGTTCCTGGGAAAAGTAATGTGCTGGCAGATTACTTGTCTAGAATGCCTACTGAGATTGTAGAATGTGATATTGGTGAAGGAGAAGAGTTACAAGTGGCATTAATTCATGATGACGATGGCATAAGTATAAAGGAGGAAGTGTGGAAGGAGGAATATTCTAAGGATAAGGATTTACAATCAGTGTCGGAATGTGTAATGAAAGGTTGGCCCAACAAGTCTAAAATGTCCAATATACTTAAACAGTTTTGGGAGGTGAGATGTGAACTTTCATTGGTTCATGGAACTATTTTTAGAGGTGATAGAGCTATACCACCTAAGACACTTAGAAATACAATTTTAAAATTATGTCATGAAACTCACTGTGGCATAGTTAAAACAAAACAGAGGGTGAAGAGATGGTATTGGTGGCCTGGAATTGATGTTCAAGCTGAAAGGGTGGTAAGGGAATGTGTCATTTGTGCCAATTCAGATAAGACTTTAAATACTTTAAAACCAAATATGTGTGAACCTATTATTCCGAGTAAGCCGTGGCACACTATTGCTATAGACATCATGGGTCCCATTGGGAATCCTGGAAGGTATATTATTGCCATGATTGATATTTTTTCAAGGTGGCCAGTTGTGAAAATTGTGGACAAGGTGGACTCTTTGGAGGTTTTAACATTTATGGACAATACCTTTGTGGAGGAGGGTTTACCTGTACAGATTATTAGTGACAATGGAGTGCAATTTACGTCCACTTTGACAAAAGAATATTTTGAAAGGATAGGAATTAAGCATAGAACTACATCTTTATACAATCCTAGTGGCAATGGAATGATCGAAAGGTTTAATAGGGTTATGAAGAATGCTATTCAGATTGCGTGTAGGAATGGGGACGATTGGTCGGTACAAATTTAGAAAACGTTGTGGTCTTATAGGACATGTTATCATGAAGCCTTGGGTTTATCTCCTTTTGAATTAATGAGAGGAAGGGTACCAAGGACTAAGTGCAACCCAGAGTGGTTGTTGGAAGTCGATGAATGTAGGGTGCCTTTTGGAAGTGTGAGAGATCAAATTATGAGGAAACATATGGCTTATAAACAGACTTTTGACAAGAGTAGAGGTTCAAAAAGAGAGGTGGAAATTTGTGAAGGGAATTGGGTTAAGGTGAAGAAACCGTGGAGAGTAAGGAAGGGTGAGAGTCAATATTCAGAACCTATTCAAGTAAGCAAAGTTTTGCGTAATGCAGTCCTTCTGAGTGATGGCAAGGTATGGAACCTTAAAAGGATTGCTGTGTTTAAGGGTCAGCCAACGAATAGAATGAATGTAAGTGATTCTCTAGATGAGATTGGGGTAGATAAAAATAATAAAATGAATGTCAATTTGGGAAAAGAGATGTGTTTGAGTGACAATGTTGAGAAAGATATGTATAGAAGGAATTCGGAGCAAGTTTTGGAAGAAGGAGCTCCGGAAGGTGATTCGGATTGTATTACTAGTGACGTGGAGGAGTGTGCTAAATCTATGGAAATAGGCAGTACTTCCAATGATAGTAACAATGAAGAAACAACAAGTAATGGTAAAAGGATTGTTTCCAAACCGAAATGGTTAAATGATTATATTGTGTAATAATATAATTATGTTCTTTTTACTGTGTGTACTTTTGTTTTTTTTGTTTAAAGGAAGGAGATGTGTTATGTTGATATGTTATATAGTATATATGTGATATAGTTTATTAGCGCTAGTGTTGTATTAGCGCGTGGTTAGGTATTTAGAATTGTTTTCGTTCGTGTGTAGTTGCGTGTGGGGATTCGAATTCGAGGTGGTTGGAGATCGGGAGGGGAGAAGGCAGAGAGAGACCTGCGAGAGACACACGCTTTTACCATGATCGCTTGTTAAGCCTTATTGTTTTTACAACTTGTAATAAAGAAGATTTTAACTTGAAGTCTCCGACTTAACAGTTCATCAGCTCGTTTTCTCTGCCACCGTGTGATATTGGCTCCTCGCCGGGTGAGGTGAGCCAATACTGTGTCACATGGTGGCACCGTGTGAGTTGACAGATCTACTGTAAGATTGGGGGAGGGGGTGTTAGCTTCAGATTTCCAGACAATCATGCTGACATCTAATGTTAAAATACATTATACGACAAGCAGAGCTCATGAGAGGGGCTTAAGAGGCAGTGGAAAGGGGAGGTATGCGGACTGGTAGGAGTACTTAGTGAGAAAAGCATAGTCTTTTGTAAAATTATCAACTTTTTTTAGGGCTTTCAAAACGGCGGTAAGTGTGTGTTTTGAGTGAGTGGGCGTGCAAAGATTCAGGGTGAAATCCACCAGATACCACATCATACCCGACTGAAAGTACTTGTACACAAATATTAATCAGAAAAGACAATTATAGGAGGGGGTGTAACACCCGCCGTACGTAAGCAGTCCCTGACAAACAGGGCAGGCTGTCACTTATGGGTATAGGACTGGCACATCGAGGGAGTAGGTGCTAGCACAAGTGTTTGTGGTGGATATGTTAGCCGGCAAATGAGCAGACTGTAGACTACGGTGCACAATACTAGACTGTAGACACTCACCCACTCTCCCGCATGACGTTGCTGTCCCCACAGTCACAGGCGCCTCCTGCCTGGCTGCGGAACATGTTGAAGTCGTGGCCGGCATGCTCGCCCTGGTGGAAGCACTCCGCGCACAGGGACATGCAGGGAGAAATACCGCACGTTCTGCACCGGTACGCCACAAAGTTGGCAGTCCAGACCAGGCCGCAGAGTGCCGCACTGTCGTAAGCTCTCACGCTCTGGCAGAACACCTCGAAACTGTCTCCGCCAGCCAGGAGGCAGCGACACCACTCCAACACCTCCTCCTGTCCCGAAGGCGGTGGTCGCCCGGCGCCCAGCAATGAGTCCAGCAGCTCCCGAAGCCTTCGCGCAGCGCTGCCCGAATCAGCCCGTGTGAGCTCTGCTTTGAGCTGGGCGGCCGTGGCCCTCTTATCCCCCAGGAGCAGAGCCGCCATAGCAGCGGCGGCTCTCGGGGGGTCCTGTCCGACCCTTCACTTTCTGTTATTGCTCCTCTGCTACCAGCTGCCTCTCGCGTCTTCTCGCGATATAGGCACCTGTCACTGGTTGAGGAGGCGGGCATTAGAGAAGGCGTAGCTGGAGGCGGGCATTAGAGAAGACGTAGGCAAATGTCAAAGTGACGTCCATGTTAGGATCAGGCAAAACAAGTGTCTGAAACGGAGCCATATAGGGTAGCGTAGCCCAGGGACGTATTGCCTGACTCTGGTTTGAACGCCACTCAGTAGGCGACCCCGCCCACGCGCAGTGCTCCGAAGTGAAATGTTAAAGATGGAACGGTCTTAATGTAAGAGATATTTACCCCGGTGCTGGTTTTAAAAAGTTACGACTTGAAGGCAGCAAAAACTGAATGTTCATATTTTCTGTAGAAGAGCGGTAGACTAGATTTTGCTTTGATTTCATAATCTCCGCCTACAGTAGCGTGTTATATTTGCAGGGGCGTAGGAGACAATACATTTCTGGGGGGGACAGGGACATCCTTGGGGACTTTCAATCAACCGTATACAAATCGCTCGTTGTTTACGAACCGCAGGCTCGATAAATATACACAATCATATATATTGGAAGTGAAATAGGGAGAAAGGAAGGGATGTTTTCACAGTCTGAAAGTATATTATTGTTATTTACATTCACAAAGTAATTAGCTCAAATGTGAAAATAACATGTTGATTAACCTTGCATCTTCATGCACCAAGCAAATCAAGGTAGGAGGGTAAAAAGGAAGAACATACCCTTTGCACCCCACACCCATCATGCCCATCGCCACATGCCAATTGGAACCGCACTGGAGAGCTCAAAAGCGATTAGGCACAATAGTTGTAAACTGTGCTCGGAAACCATATTTCTAATAACACTTCTACTCCTGTGTGTGATCTTGGGAAACTCAGCTCCACATCAGTCATAACTAGAAGCATTTCAACTGAAGACGCTCTTGGAGTTACAGGATATATAAACATGGATTCTCTAATCTCTGTTTAAACTGCAGTCACTAATTTCTTTAGAAACGGCTGTTTGTGATGCACCAAGTCACAGCGTGTAAAGAAAAGACATTCACTGATTATAAAGAAAATACATCGGAAAATGACTATGATAGAGTTATTACAGTCGAGTTCTGACATTACAATGCCTTCTGCCAGAGCTAGCAGCCAAGGTAAAAGGCAGATCATATCACAGAGCATAATTAATGCAGCTGTTTAAAGCAAAAAATGGAATGTTGCTTTTCTTTCTTCTGCTCTACTTTAATAGCTTGGAATGACAGAAGCTATGCACTTAGGTTTTAAGTGGTTTGTGGGAAAGTTGGTGATGTTACCATGTATCATATGGGGTAAAATACCCCCTGTGTACATAAGGATATTGCAAGTCACCTTAAAGTTCATACCTTATAAACAAGCATTGGCAAAGCCAATAGGTCTCGCCCATGCAAGTTCTATTGCCTTTGCCAATGTGTTTTAGCCATGCTGTACACTAGTGAGACTACTATTCAGCATGGCTCAAAGTTAATGGCATAAAGGAGAATGATGTGTCATCGACTGGTGTGGCGTAGTATCCTGGAGTAAGTAGAGTGTCCTAGAATGGAGCAGTAAACTAACTTTAAAGGAACAGGGGTCCCTTGGAAAAAATGCAACACCATTCCCATAAACAATGATATTAAAGTAGTATGCAAATGGAATGTTTTATGCATTTATTCAATCAAAATATAAAAGATCAAATGTAGTGGGAAAATATCAACAGGGGAAATCGAGGAAGACTGGTATTCCGGCATTACACAAGTTATCTGGATGACCCAATGTCACCAATTACAAGAAAAATGTAAAAAGTAACCTATATAGTACAGTGGTTTGGAGGAGGCTGGCCTGGTTTGTAGTGCGTGCCTACGGTACTTACACCTTATACCACGTCCAGTTATCCCTTATTAGTGAAATGTAGGCAGTGTCTAGACGCCAGGCTCTCTAGGGGTGGCTGTAGCCAAGGCTTATCTAGGAGACATGCAAAGCTCATGCAATACCACTGTAGTCACACAGAACTCACACACATGAAAGAAAATACTCAGTGTTACAAAAATAAAGATACTTTATTTTAGTGACACAAATGCCAAAAATACCATAGAGACTATACTCCCTTAGGAGGTAAGTAATACACCAATTATACACACTAGTATGCAGCAATAGCAATAAAAACAGTTAGAAAACAGTGCAATTAGTGAAAATCACAATGGTTAGAAATGGGCCTAGGGGAAACACAAACCATGTACTAAGAAAGTGGAATGCAAATGTCGGTTTCCCACCTAGGCAAGTGTGGTGTGTAGAGGGGTGCTGGGAGTATTAGAAAACACCAAAGGTAAGTAAGAGAACCCACCTCAGAGCCCAGGAAAACAGGAGTAAATCACAGTAACTTTCCTAGAACACACAAGAAAAAAGATAATGCAAGAACCAGAAGAGACTTCAAGACACAAAGGGTGGATTCCTGGACCTGAAGACCTGTGCAAGAATGGGACTAAGTCCAAGAAGCACAGAAGAGTCCAGGGAGGACAGGAGCCCCTGCTAACCCGAATCAAGGTGCAAAAGAAGAACCACTGGTGAAGAACAACAGTCAGTACTTCACCCAAGAAGATGGATGCAGGTTCGTGGTTGGTGCAGATGATATCCCACACCGGATGGATGATTGCAGTCTGGTTTGCATCACTGGATTCCACTAACAAGTCTTGGCACAGGCAAGGCTCTTGGTTAGCGTAAAATGGCACTGCCCGGGACCAGGAGGGACCTGGTGGACTCTACCCAGGAGGAGGAGTCAGAGGGGGCTCCCAGCAACTCAGAGAGCCCACAGAATACCAGCCAGTGCACACAGGAGTCCCCCAGCATGGGGACAAAGGAGTTGCGAAAGGAGGCCCACGCAGCACAAAAACAAAGGATCCCATGCCGCCAGAGAACCACTCAGGAAGCTGTGCAACTCAGTAAGGAGTGCTATGGGCCAGAGCTACATTGTGCACAAATAATTTCATAGAAGGATGCCACACGCCTTGGCAACTGAAAAACATGTGGTGCACGGGGTACTGTCTGGCGTGCGAAGGCAAGCTCTTACCTCCACCAAAGTTGGACAGTAGGACGTCAGGACCATCGGGATCACTTCAGTCTACCACCCGTGATGCAGGATCCATGCAACTCGTCAGGAGAGGGGACCCATGCCGATGGTCTCCTTCACTCCAAGGGAGATTAGTTCATTCTTCTGGTGCAGACTGAAGACAGGCTGTCCTCTGAGGATGCACGACCGGGAATCAGTTGCATTTGCTGGCAAGAGCTGAAGATACAATGTTGCAGAAGTCGTCTTTGCTTCGTTGTTGCAGTTTGTGGAGTTCCTTGAGGGTCCAGATGCAGTTTCTTCGGTGAGAAGTTGAAGTAAAGGATGCAAAGGATTCCTGCTGGGAGTCTTGCAATCTGAATCTGAAGAACCTCCTAAAGGACAGACCCTAAATAGCCCTGAAAGGGGGATTGGTCAGCTAAACAGGTAAGCACCTATCAGGGGACGGCTCTGACACCACCTGCTGGCACTGGCCACTCAGATGCTCCCAGAGTTCGCTGCCAACTTGGAATCCAAGATGGCAAATGTAGGAAGTTGGCTCTGTATGCAGTATTTCAAAGTAAGGAATAGTATGCACAGAGTCCAAGGGTTCCCCTCAGAGGTAAGATAGTGGCAAAAAGAGATAATACTAATGCTCTATTTTGTGGTACTGTGGTAGAGCAGTAGGCTTATCAAAGGAGTAGTGTTAAGCATTTGTTGTACACACACAGGCAATAAATGAGGAACACACACTCAGAGACAATTCCAGGCCAATAGGTTTTTGTATAGAAAAATATATTTTCTTAGTTTATTTTAAGAACCACAGGTTCAAATTTTACATGTAATACTTTAAATGAAAGGTATTGCAGGTAGGTACATTAGGAACTTTGATTAATCAAAATAGCATATACAGTCTTCACATAAATCACATATAGCTATTTTAAAACTAGACACAGTGCAATTTTCAACAGTTCCTGGGGGGAGTAAGAGTTAGTTAGTTTTTGCAGGTAAGTAACCCACCTGCGGGGTTCAAGTTTGGGTCCAAGGTAGCCCACCGTTGGGCGTTCAGAGCAACCCCAAAGTTACCACACCAGCAGCTCAGGGCCGGTCAGGTGCAGAGTTCAAAGTGGTGCCCAAAACGCATAGGCTTCAATGGAGAAGGGGGTGCCCCGGTTCCAGTCTGCCAGCAGGTAAGTGCCCGCGTCTTCGGAGGGCAGACCAGGGGGGTTTTGTAGGGCACCGGGGGGGACACAAGTCAGCACAGAAAGTACACCCTCAGCAGCGCGGGGGCGGCCGGGTGCAGTGTGCAAACAAGCGTCGGGTTAGCAATAGAAATCAATGGGAGACCAAGGGGTCTCTTCAGCGATGCAGGCAGGCAAAGGGGGGGCTCCTCGGGGTAGCCACCACCTGGGCAAGGGAGAGGGCCTCCTGGGGGTCACTCCTGCACTGGAGTTAGGATCCTTCAGGTCCTGGGGGCTGCGGGTGCAGAGTCTTTTCCAGGCATCGGGATCTGAGGAACAGGCAGTCGCGGTCAGGGGGAGCCTCGGGATTCCCTCTGCAGGCCTCGCTGTGGGGGCTCAGGGGGGGGCAACTCTGGCTACTCACGGTCTCGCAGTCGCCGGGGAGTCCTCCCTGAAGTGTTTGTTCTCCACAAGTCGAGCCGGGGGCGTCGGGTGCAGAGTAGCAAGTCTCACGCTTCCGGCGGGAAACGCAAGTTGTTTTAAAGTTGCTCCTTTGTAACAAAGTTGCAGTCTTGGGTGAACAGAGCCGCTGTCCTCGGGAGTTCTTGGTCCTTCTAGAGCAGGGCAGTCCTCTGAGGATTCAGAGGTCGCTGGTCCATGGGGAAAGCGTAGCTGGAGCAGTGTCTTTAGAAGGGGTGAGACAGGCCGGTAGAGCTGGGGCCAAAGCAGTTGGTGTCTCCGTCTTCTCTGCAGGGTTTTTCAGCTTAGCAGACCTCTTCTTCTTAGGTTGCAGGAATCTGAGTTCCTAGGTTCTGGGGAGCCCCTAAATACTAAATGTAGGGGTGTGTTTAGGTCTGGGGGGTTAGTAGCCAATGGCTACTAGCCCTGAGGGTGGGTACACCCTCTTTGTGCCTCCTCCCAAGGGGAGGGGGTCACATTCCTATCCCTATTGGGGGGGAATCCTCCATCTGCAAGATGGAGGATTTCTGAAAGTCAGTCACCTCAGCTCAGGTTGCCTTAGGGGCTGTCCTGACTGGCCAGTGACTCCTCCTTGTTTTTCTCATTATCTCCTCCGGCCTTGCCGCCAAAAGTGGGGCCGTGGCAGGAGGGGGCGGGCACCAGCACACACAAGCTGGCAAGCAGTGTGTCTGTGCTGAGTGAGGGGTCCCCAGGGTGGCATAAGACATGCTGCAGCCCTTAGAGACCTTCCCTGGCATCAGGGCCCTTGGTACCAGGGGACCAGTTACAAGGGACTTACCTGGATGCCAGGGTGTGCCAATTGTCAAAACAGAAGTACAGGTTAGGGAAAGAACACTGGTGCTGGGGCCTGGTTAGCAGGCCTCAGCACACTTTCAAATCAAAACTTAGCATCAGCAAAGGGAAAAAGTCAGGGGGTAACCATGCCAAGGAGGCATTTCCTTACAGCAAAACCCAGGGACCCTCTGGAGGAGCTCTGAGCACCATACCTGGGGTGGTGATGGATAGAGGAGTGGTCACTCCCCTTTCCTTTGTCCAGTTGCGTGCCAGAGCAGGGACTGGGGGTACCTGAACCGGTGTAGACTGAATTATGTAAAGAGGGCACCAAATGTGCCCTTCAAAGTATTTCCAGTGGCCTGGGTAAGGAAGCTACCCCTTCAAAACCTATTTCCAAAGGGAGAGGGTGTAACACCCCTCTCCCAAAGGAAATCCTTTGTTCTGCCTTCCTGGGCTTGAGCTTCTCAAGCAACAGGAGGGCAGAAACCTGTCTGAGAGGTGGCAGCAGCTGGGGCTGCCTGGAAAACCTCAGAAGGCTGGAATGGCAATACTGGGGGTCCTCTAAGGAGCCCCCAGAGTGCATGAAATCATACAACCAATGCTTGCAAAAGCCTTGGGGTATGATTCCAACATGTTTGATACAATACATACCTATGTTCGGAGTTACCATTATGTAGCTGGAATAGGGAGTGACCTATTTCCAGTACATGTGTAAAATGGCATCCCCGCACTCCTGAAGTCTCAAAAAATGGTCCTGGAGGTCGTAGGGGCACCTCTGCTAGTGCAGGGGTGCCCTCACACACAGGTATTCTGCACCCTGCCCTCAGGGCTGGAGGGCCTGCTATAGGGGTGACTTATAAGTGACCCAGTGCAGTGTAACTGGCAGTGAAAGGGTGCATGCACATTTTCACGCAGGCTGCAATGGCAGTCCTGCAGAAGCCTTTGCATGGGCTCCCTTTTGTGGCAAAAGAAATGCTGCAGCCCATAGGGATCTCCTGGAACCCCAATGCTCTGGGTACCTAAGTACCATATACTAGGGACTTATAAGGGGGCACCAGTATGCCAATCTTGGGTGAAATACTGGGTTACCAGTATGCAACAACCATAATTGAAGGGAGCGAGCATAACTAGTGGGGTCCTGATTAGCAGGATCCCAGTAGACACACTCAAACACACTGGCAAACAGGCCAAATGTGGGGGTAACCAAGCTAGAAAGAGGCTACTTCCCTACAAGGTTAGCATCCACAATAATGATTTACACGCTTTTATACACCCACTTTTACATGAATGACTCAAATAGTGAATCAAGAAGTCATTAGCTCATAGTACCTATGCTTATGCCAACTTATGTACAATATCACAAATTCAAGTCAAGGTACTTTGGCCGACGATATTTCGATCCCCTAGACAAGTATCAGGATCATCCTAAGCCTTCGTTAAGCTTGAGTTAAAAGGGTTACAGAGTGCTTGTAACCAAAATGGCGAAGATAGATCTGACTCACGTCTCATATGAGTGACAAGGCAATCAATGAAGATCTGAATCTCTAATCAACCACCAATGCCATAAAGTAGTAGTAGAGTGGAGTAGTGTCACAATGTAATAGAGTGTCAGAGAGTGGAGTGGCAGAGTGTCGTAGAGTGCAGAGGCATAAATAAGAGTGAACTGGAGTAGAGTGAAGTAAAGTAACGTGAGCTAGCATAGAGAAAGTTGGGTAGAGTGTTGTTGAGCATAGTACATTGTTGTATAGTGGAGTGGCATAGAGGGTTGTGCAGTGGCGTTGAGTAGAGTATCGTAGATTGAAGTGGCATAGAGTGGTGTGGAGTGGCATAGAGTGGTGTGGAGTGGCATAGAGTGGCGTATAGGGAGTTGTGTAGGGAGTTACAGAGTGGAGAAAGTGTTACAGTTTAATGGAATAGAGTGTCAGAGTCTAGTATCGTGGAGTGTAGTGTCAGAGTGAAGTGTCATAGAGTGGAGTTGGGTGGCATAGAGTACAGTGGTGCAAAGTCGATTGGTGTACAGTGTAGTGGTGTAGAGTGCATTGGCGAAGACTGCATTGGTTTAGCGTACAGTGCAGTAGTGTAGAGTGGTGGATAGTAGAGGGGAGCAGAGTGGAGTGGCACAGCATAGATTGCAGTGGTTCAGAGTGATGTGTCATAGAGTGATGCGGTGCATGGTAGAGTGGAGTGGTGCAAGGTAGAGTAGACTGGTGTAGAGTGCAGTGGTGGAGTGCAGTGATGCAGAGTAGAGTGGCATAGAGTGTAGTGGCATATAGTACATTGGTGTAGAGGGCAGTAGAGTGGCATATAGTTGAGCGGTGCAGAGTAGAGTGCCGTGGCGCAGAGGAGAGAGGAGTATAGTTCAGTGGTAGAGTGCAGTGTTGCAGAGTAGAGTGTCATAAAGGGCAGTGGTGTACAGTAGAGTGGCATAGAATGCATTGGTGTAGAGTGCAGTGATGTAGAGTGATGCAGAGTAGAGAAGAGTGGCTTAGAGTACAGTGGTGCAGAGTAGAATAGAGCTGCATAGAGTGCCGTGGCATAGAGTAGATTGCTGCAGAGTACAGTATAGTGGTGAAGAGTAGATTGTTGCAGAGTGGAGAATAGTGATGTAGAGTGCAGTAGCATAGAGCAGTGCAGAGCTGATTGGATTGGCGCAGGGTACATTGGAGTGGTGCAGAGTAGATTAGACTGGCATAGCATAGAGTGGAGTTGCGTAGATTGCAGTGTCATAGAGGAGATGATTTCAAAGTAGAGTGAAGTGCCTACAGTGGAGTGGTGTAGAGTAGAGTAGATCAGAGTGCTGTGGTGCAGAAAAGAGTGCAGTGGAACAGAGTACATTGGCATTGAATGCAGTGGTGCAGAGTACAGTGGCGTGGAGTTCAGTGGCAGAGTGCAATGTTGCAGATAAGAGGGTCGCAGAGTACAGTGGTGTATTGTAGAGTGGCATAGAGTGGAGTCGCCTAGAGTGCTGTGGCACAGAGTACAGTGGCATTGAAAGCAGTGGAATAGAGTGCTGTGGTGCAGAGTAGATTGGCATAGAGTGCAGTGGCATAGAGTGCATTGGTTTTGAGTAAAGTGGTGAAGAGTGCACTGGCAGAGTGCAGGAGTGTAGTGTACAATGGTTAGAGTAGAATAGCATAGTGCCGTAGTGTAAAGTGCTGCAGAGTAGAGTGGTGTAGAGTGGAGTGGTACAGCATAGATTGCAGTGGCATAGAGTAGCACAGAGTGGAGAAAAGTGGTGTAGGGTGCAGTGGCATAGGGTAGATTGTTTCAGAGTACAGAGAAGAAAAGATAATATACTTCAATATGCTGAAGTATATAACGATAACAACAACATAAATAACGCTAGGCATAACGGCCCAAAATGAAATATGGCTTCTCCCTGTTAGCCACGCTATAATCAAGCCCTTCATTACCTAGATAACAAAACATTAAACATAAATCTTAGAAAAATATACCCTTCTAATAGCTAAATTGTTGTGTGAAAAGGTAAAATCTGGGCCCAATCTTGACTTCACTGTTTCACCAACTGGTGTGATCTTAGCCAAATACAAATATTGTGTTTCACAGAGTCTCCTTTCTAGCCTGCGGGCACCAGGCTGAGTGGGACTCTGTTTCCTCTTTAGATCTTCCTCGTTGTGTTGCAGCTCCTCTTGAGGGCATCCTGCAGTGCTCCTCTTCAAGGCGGCAGGTGATGCAGACAGTAATCATCCAAAACTATTTTCTCCTCCTCGTGCCCTTTGTTCTTATGAGCACCCTTAATCCCCACAGCTGTAAACAGGACAAACACAAGGGCAGAGGGAGCAGGGGGCCTCCTGACTCACCTTCATTTTGTTACCATCAGATTGGAGGATGGTAGGTACAGGGCTATTATAAGTAGCGCTTTTGTGCGCTAATGACCCTCTGAATAATAGATGTAAAAGGGGAAATTATTTTGGCCCCTTGTCCCCCCCCACCTTCGTCCCCCGTGTCCCCCACCCTCCAAAATCTGGGGGGGATACAGCCCCCGCGTCCCCCACACTTCCTACGCCCATGTATATTTGGGCAAGTTATGCCGACGACCGCTCCTCATATAAATCCATCGTCTTACGCTTTTGTTCCTAGATAGGACTAAGTATGTAAGAAAGGTTGTCATTTCTGCTTAAATGTGATTTGAAGTGAACATTTTCATAGCCGACACGGAAAATTTGGATTTTTATTAAGGACAAGGAAATAGGTTGTATATGTGGTACTGTTTGCATTGATATCTCTCGGTAGTCGACTATTATGGAGAAAGGTAATGTGATGTTAGAGTTCCAAGACTCCTGTTTGCGTAGATACAGCCGACTGCGTGCCCTCAAGGTGAGAGAACTCTTACCTGTAATAAACAGAACCTCACCAGGAAAAAAATGTCGTAACAAATGAGTATGGCATTCAACCTGATCAGTGTTTCTCAAATTGTGGCTCGCAACCCTTTTTTTGGTGCGTCACGAAAGTCCAAGCAGTAAATAAAGATGCCTTTAAATGTATTTATCTTGTCACACTTGCTGCTCTTCAACACAGAGGTCAAATGTCAGGCTATGTTCTATGACAAATTGCTGCTTATTTTTTAACATGGAAACTGGCATTTACAAACTCCTCTCGCTTTGCATCAGAGAAAGTAAGAGGAATTGTGTGACTAGGGTACATGAAGTGTGAAAGGAAAGTAGGATGTAATTTTTTCCGTAACACAATACAGTAAACTGAAAATACCTGTAAATGAACTGTACGCATTCAGCTGTTAGGAAAGCAAAAAAAAAACATGGTTATTTTTTTTGCGGTTCTGAAGTGCGATGGAAGCAGAGATTTTAATAGGATCAGAACAAATTATGATACTTTATTGGTAATGCACAGATACTAAATAGTCACTGAAACATGGTTCTATTACAAGGCCAGAGGCTCATAACATGCAGTCTTTTCTTGCTTTAATTAAACAGCAGCCAAGCAAGAACTACATTTCCCAGAAAAAGTCACATTAGAAACTACTAAGTGACATCACAAAGTGAACAACCAACAGGACATCGAGTAACCTAATAATTAGGTTGACTGCAAACAAGTCCTCTTTTCTTGCTTCTCGCAGTCAAGATAAGTACATTCAATTAACCTACAATATTTAACTTCTTTGTATTTTTGAGTATAATAGTCTAATTTACTGTTATTAACATTGTTTTGCCTGCCTTTATTCTTTATTCACCACAGGCTCATCACACGTCTTTGTATGCAATTTATTTCTGCTCGCGACCTCGTAACGGTTACTTTTTACTGTTACGAGCCACGTTTACTCAGACACACTTGCCTGCTTAACGGCAATCCTGTATGCGTCTGTTTGGCCTCCGCTTGTCCTCCGTTTCTCCTCATGTTAAACTTGTCTGAAGTCGTGTGTGTACTTTCAATGTACACCAGCATTGAATTGCCTTTTTTCCTCAGACGCTCTGCCATGAGGCACAGCCTTCTTCATGTGTTCCTCATACCCTTGTCCTCTGCATATGGTGGGAGGTTATATGACTAATTCCTCTTTCCCTAGTCACACCCACAAGTCCTTGTCTCCTTTTTTCTTAATAGGATATTGTTTTTTTCCACCTGTTTAATGGCAGCGTTTAGTTTTTCCTTCTAGTTGAACCCTTTTCATTCTGTTTTTTCTCCTTTAGGTCTGTTTATATTATTTAGTGTATATTTATATTTCACTGAATTTATTACAGTGGTCATATTATTAATTTAAAAGTTATTCATAAAGTCTGAGGAAGAGGAGACACTCATTTTCAAAGATAATTTAAAACATTAATTAAAGATACTGTCCAGCAGGCTGTCTCAGTCTCCATGCTGGATGATTAAAAAAATGTAGAAGCTTCAATTACAAAAATGTTCCCTTCCTCTAATGAATTCCCTTCAAAGATCAAGAAACGTGCAGCTCCCCTAATTGGGTCTCCTAAAGATGTTTACTTAAGTTTGCCCCTCCCACCCAAGAGGTTTCTATGTTGGGGCCACCTTCTTCACCTTTAGTAATATCCCATTTAAGAGACATTGATGATGATGATGATGTATTGAGGAATACAGGTGACATAGACGGATCTTTGGATCCTATTAATGATGGGCCTCCGCAGTAAAGGTGCAAAATTTCTCCTGATCCCGGTGGTGTTTCTCACAGGGTGTCTCAAGATCTTATTGAACACCTTGGGCAACCCATGTTTAACATCCATCATTCCAGAGCCACCAAATGGATACTTGCAGACCATGTAGCAGAATATGTATCCTTCTATTTATGTAATCTGTTAGATACATCTTCTAGAAATAAACTAAAATCTGAATGTCGGCGCCCATCCTTACCCAATCATATCACAGCTACCCCTGTTATTGACCCCAATATGTTGATGTTTTTAACAAAATTCTGCAAGGATCCCAAGGAGAGTGTGGACAGACCCTGGGCGGCTTGTCTGGACAGAATGCTGGATTTGTTGGGTCTTCTCACTAGAATTCTGGACTTGGCTGAAGAAGCTAAAATGGAGAATACATTGATTGATCCTGAAGATCTTTCCAAACGGGCCCAACATGTGATTTGTATTTTGGGCAACACAAATGCACATATTTCTCAAGAGAGAAGGAAGAGTTTGTTACTCAAAATTGAACCCAAACTTGGATCTCTAGCTGCTAAAGAATAGGCTCCCTTGAATAATGGTCTATTGTTTGGAGACTCTTTTATCAAGAAATTAGGAAAATACTTTTCTAACTTTGCTACAATACATAAAGCCCAGCTTTCTCTAAAAAGATTTTCACCTCTCGGGGTTTCATTAGGGCCGGCAAAGGCAGGAGTCACCTTGCTGGTTGCTACTCCAGGGAGTAGTACCCTAACAGAGGTTCCTTCAAACAACAATACCAATCAGGTACATATACTGGATTCAAACTGCAATTCTATCCCTGTTCTAGAGGATTCCGCTCCAGGGGATATAGGAACAAAGGAGAACAATCCTCAGGTAAGAGCTTCCAATTCTGGCTTTCTCCCGTAGAAGGCAGATTGGCTCTATTTCTAAATGCATGGTTTTCTCTCATTACAGATCCCTGGGTAATTCAGTCAGTTCAAGGGTATCTCATAGAATTCTATAGGAAACCAGTTCAGTCTCATCTCCCTCAATCTCTTATTTTTTCCTCAGGATCAGAACCTGCTCATTTACAAAAAGACTCAGGGGGTCATTCTGACCCTGGCGGTCATGGACCGCCAGGCCAACGACCGCGGAAGCACCGCCAACAGGCTGGCGGTGCTTCTGGGGCCATTCTGACCGCGGCGGTAAAGCCGTGGTCAGAAAAAGGAAACCGGCGGTTTCCCGCCGGTTTCCTGCTGGCCCAGGGAATCCTCCACGGCGGCGCTGCAAGCAGCGCTGCCATGGGGATTCCGACCCCCTTCCCGCCATCCTGTTTCTGGCGGTTTTCACCGCCAGAAACAGGATGGCGGGAACGGGTTTCGTGGGGCCCCTGGGGCCCCATTAAGATTTTCAGTGTCTGCTTGGCAGACACTGAAAATCGCGACGGGTGCAACTGTACCCGTCGCACACCAGCAACTCCGCCGGGTCCATTCGGAGCCGGCTTCATCGTTGCTGGTGCTTTCCCGCTGGGCGGGCGGGCGGCCTTTTGGCGGTCGCCCGCCAGCCCAGCGGGAAAGTCAGAATGACCGCCGCGGTCTTTTGACCGCGGTACGGTCTTCTGGCGGTGACTGCATGGCGGGCGGCGACCGCCGCCCGCCGTGGTCAGAATGACCGCCTCAATCTCTTGTATCAAAACAAGCTATAAAACCAATTTATTTTGACCACTCAGGTTATCTCAGTACCATTTTCTAGTTCAGAAGAGGAACAAGAAATGTCATCTTGTCATCAATCTCAAGACATTCAACAATTGTGTCATATATTATCACTTCAAAATGAAGAGAGACGGTTCTCCATCTCAGAGATATTCTCCTTCAAAACAATTGGCTTGTCAGACCAGACCTTCAAGATGCTTATCTTACCATTTCAATTCATCCATCTCACATGACATAGCTCCAGTTTCAATGGGGAAGTTCCTTTTATTGTTACAAAGTTCTCCCCTTCGGCCTCCCATCGGCTCGTGGTGTTTCACCAAAATCCTCATACAAATTGTGGCTTTTCTCAGAGCACAAGGAGTGTGTCTAATTGTGTATCTCAATAAATTTCTGTTAATGGCCCAAGACAAGAACCTTCTTCTTTCTCATTTACAATTATACCAAGATCTTCTTCTCCGTCTGGGTTTTCTCATCAATATCCAGAAATCCGCCCTAATTCATGCCCAACAGTTGGAATTTCTGGCTTTCCTCATGGACATATCTCTCTCTACTCTTCAACTTCTTCAACACAAAGCCACTCTCTTAAAAAAGAAAATTCTTAATTCTTTAACTCTTACTCACCTTTCTCTCAGGTCTTTAGCCCATTCAGTGGGTCTTCTAGCCTCTTCAATTCAGGCTGTCTTTCCGGGGCCCCTTCATTATCTGGCTCTTCAAAGAATAAAAATACGGCTTCTTCACAAAGGACTTGCCTATTTAGATCCAGTTGCTTTGGGTCACAAGTCCAGAGAGGAACTCCTTTGGTGGGTAGCTAACTTAGATGTTTGGAATGGGAGAACGATTTTCTCTGCCCCCCCCCCCAGATCTTGTCTTAGAGTCCAGTGCAAGTCGGACAGGTTGGGGTGCTAGATGTGGACAGTTCTCAACTTGCAGTGCATGGTGTTAGAAGGAGTCGTTCTTGAAAAGCAGCAGTTTATAGATGCTTGCAGGTTTCTTTGCCATCCACTCCTTCACAAAAGAAAGAGTCAGTTGCTCCATTCTGCTGAGAATGGACAATCTGAAAGCTGTCAAATATATCAATCATCTCAGGGATCCAAGATTCTGTCAGATGTCACCAAACATCTTTGGGAATACTGTTTACACTGGAATATTTCAGTCAGAGCAATTTATCGTCCGGGAAAATTAAATGTCATAGCAGATTGGTATTCCAGACATCTTCAGGATTCAAGCGATTGGCAATTGCACCCTTCAGTGTTCAATCGACTCTCTTCTCTCTTCCATCTTTGCAAAATGTCAAGAGACCTTTTTGCTTCTTGGCTCAACTTCCAGCTTCCTGCGTTCTTCAGTTGGAGACCAGATCCTCCAGCCTTTGCTACAGACACTTTCCTCCAATCTTAGCTTCAAACTCTTCTCTGTGTTTTTTCTCTCTTTCTACTAATTGCACGAGTTCTAGCCCAGACTCCCAGACAGCGTTCTTCCCTTGTCATAGTAACGCCGTTTTGGCAAGCTCAACCATGGTATCCAACTCTGTTGGAGATGGCTTCCGACTACCCTGTTTGACTTCTGCATTTACACAATCTCTTGCTCAACTCTCTGGGTCTTCAGTACAACATGACTCTGGAAGGCTCCCTTTTTCTAATCTCTTGGAATATTTTGGGTTGTCCTGGAGAACCCTAGGGATTTCAGAAGAAACTATCAAGTTCATTCAACAATCTTGGGCCCCTGGCACTTCAAGGATATACAAATCAGCCTGGCTCACTTGGTGTATGGACAGGAATTCAGATTCCTTTTCAGCTGATGTAACTCTTGTAAATTTCCTGGCCTCTTTGGCTTCTCAAGGTAAGGCATATCATACCATCAATACTTATAGATCAGCTATTTCAGCAGAACAGTACAGAGTAGATGGCAGACCCATCGGAGAACATCCTCTGACTTGTCGACTGTTAAAGGGAGTAAGATGTGTTAAACCTTCTATTCCTAAATATAACAAATTGTGGGATGTTAATTTAGTTTTGGAACTGTTTATCACATGGCAAGACAATGCATCACTGTCCCTTAAGCACATTCTGCAAATTTAACAATGCTTTTATGTTTAACTTCGTTAAAACGCGTTTCAGATGTTCAAGCTTTAGATGCATCCTCTTTCCATTACTTTCCTCTTGGTATTTTCTTTCAAGTCCACAGATGTACCAAAACCAATTTGTCTGTGATTCATTATCCTTTTTCCCTTCTCAACCCAAGTTGCGTGTTTACAGACTAAAATTATTTGCATACAGATTTCAGATCCCATGCCGCTAATCAGTGACTCGTTTCTTTTCAAAACCCCACAAACCTGTTTCTTCTCCTACCTTAGCCCGTTGGAGTAGATGGGTTATGTCCTTAGCTGGTATGGAGATTGAGTCCTTTGGTGCTCATTCAGCTAGAGGAGCTATGGCTCCTAGAGCTTTCTGGGCCAGTACTTCATTACATGATATTCTCAAATCCACAGATTGGTCCAATGTAAACACTTTAAAAACTTTTTATTGCAAACCGAAATCTCATGTATCTGATTCTGTTATTGCAATGCTTTGAACATGCATAATAGGAGCCACTGGTCTTGTAATAAAATTGAGATTTTCCTAGCCTTGGTGTCAGAAAGGCTAGATTTTATTAAAGACACGGAGGCAAGTATTATCCCACTGCTGTTTATTAACCCTCCCTGGTTTCTTTTTCTGCAGTTTCAGCACTATCAACCAGCACTGCTTCTTCCTAAGTCAGATGGTTTAGTTTCTCCAATGCAGGATTCTCTGTATCTCCTGTATTTTTCTTCATGAATCAACTGAATGTTCCTCATCTTCCAATGGACATTTTCACCGACTTGATTGTTCATCATGTTATTTACATTTTATTCCATTCTCTTGTTTACTTCTGTTCCTCTTTGATTTACTCGCTTCAAGAAAAGAGGACTTATTGTTTGCAGTCAACATAATTATTAGGTTACTCAATTTCCTATTGTTGTTCCATTTGTGATGTCACTTAGTAGTTTCTAATGTGTCTTTTTCTGGGTAATGTAGTTCTTGTTTGGCTGCTGTTTAATTAAAGCAAGAAAAGACTGCATAATACTCACCTCTGTGTCTTTAATAAAATGTAGCTTTTCTGACACCAAGGCTAGGAAAACCTCAGTTTCCACACATTATCATTTGTGCTCAACCCAGATTTCTTAATAATACTGTATGTCACATTTAGTGACCGTTTAAGTGGAAAAGGTGTTGTTTGTAAGTGACAGTGCACTACCGCACAATTATTTGGTTACATAAAAAAATCATCCACCTTATGTCCATTTAAAGCTAGGTGGGTTACAAAAGTTTGTGGTTCTAAAAAGTTTGGGAAGCACTGAATAGATCATTGGTCCCTAACCTTTGTGAGCAATGAGCAGCGTTTTCTGGTTGTCCAAATGATGGGCAACAGCTGAACAACAAAGGAATATATCTATATGAAGTGCTGTAAAATGATTATAATATTAATTACTATGATAATGAACACATTACGCATAACTAAGCGCATACTTACAACCCTAGCGGTAAATCCCGCTTACTGCCGTGCCGACAGTCAGCAACATACCGTGCCCACGGCGGTATTCCGCTACGGGTATTATGACCCACACAGAGAATACCGCCACCATACAGACACCCACACAAGTCTGCCACACCAAAGGTCAGTGATAAACTGGCGATAGCAAAACCCACACGTCACGCCAACAGGAATATGCCCACAGTATCACGACCCACGAATCAACGCCGCGGTCTTTCAACCGCGGTAAACCATTGGCGGTACACACCGCTGCGCTCAAAATACACACACACTTACAAAACAACACCACATTGGACAATTCAAAATACACACACCTGGCACACATATACACACCACACCCTCACACACATACAATTATAAAACACACACCCACATTACCCACAACCCTTTCAACGAACAAATCAGAACAAGCAGAGAGAGAAAAGCAAAGAGCACACCTTCATCCAGAGGCACAGAACACTATCACTCATACACCATCCACCCACATCACATAATACATCATAACACAGCACCCCACACATCACCTCACACATATCACTCACACCACATTATGGCACCTCAAAGACACCACAGGTTTTCTGAGGAGGAGCTAAGGGTCATAGTGGAGGAAATCATCTGGGTAAAGCCACAGCTATTCGGATCACAGGTTCAGCAGACGTCCATTGCAAGGAAGATGGAGCTGTGGCAGAGAATAGTGGACAGGGTCAACACCATGGGACAGCATCCAAGAACCATGGATGATGTCAGGAAGAGGTGGAACGACCTACGGGGGAAGGTGCGTTCCGTGGTATCAAGACACCAGATAGCAGTACAGAGGACTGGTGGTGGACCCCCACCTCCTCCCCCACAACTAACAACATGGGAGGAGCAAGTCTTGGCGATCAGGCATCCTGAGGGCCTCTCAGGAGTAGCAGGAGGACTGGACTCTGGTAAGTCAAATCTTTACTACTATATCTCCCCACCCTACCTGCATGCCCTCACTAACTCCCACCCCTACCCTCTCCCCATCACTCCACCACCTCACATATACCCCACTAGCACAACACACCCATCCCAATACCAAGCCCTGCATGCAACAACAATGCATGGACACCCATCACAGACCTGCATGGACACCCATCACCACAGCATGCACACTAGAGAGACTCACCCACCCCACACAATCAGCAGTCACACAAGGCCAATGCGACAGGGAAAGCACAATTCCATTAGGGAAACACACCCATTGCACAAAATGGCACATACAGATACAATAACAATGAATTTGCATCCCAACAGGACCCCTACCCAACGTCACCGGATACGAGGTGCCAGCCACATCCAGTCCCCCCACAGAAGAGGCCCACAGTGACGACAGCAGCTCTGCACGCCTGGATCAGGATGACCAGCCTGGCCCATCAGGGACCTCTGGACAGTTGGTTCCCCTGCCACAGTCCCAAACCACCACAGAGCCTCCCCTCTCAGGAAACACCAGCACAGCACCCACCCAGCGGGCCCATGCCACTGTCCCCAGGACACGTCAATCAGCAGTGTGTCCACCACTACAGGGACCCCAGGCAACCCCACTAACCCAGGATGATCAGGGACCTGGGGTCAGTGGCAATGGGCGCACAGTTCAGGGGACAGAGGCACAGGACAACAGGGAAGCTGGGAGGACTGCTGTGCAACGGGGGAGGACAGGCCCAGGAAACCCACTCTCCAACATCATGGGAGCATACCACCATTCACAGGACACCATGGGCACGGTACTGGCCAAGTTTCAGGAGACCCAGCGGCTGTAAGAGGGACAGTACATGGGGATCAGGGAGGACCTCACAAAAATCTACAGCATCGTGGTCACCATAGCAGGGGTGCTGGCTGATATGGGCAAGACCATGAGGGAGGCAGTGGCTCAACAAAGGGCCCCTGACACTAGCCAAACCGAGGAACAGCCTTCCATCTCTGATGGCGTTAGTGGACAGGAGGCACCGCCACAGGAGCAACAGGGCACCAGCACCCCACCCCCTGCAGAAGGAAAACCACCCCGCAAACGGTCCCTGCGATCCAGGCAGAAGACAGAGAACATTGTCAAGACCCCCGCCAGGAAACAGGACTCTCCTGATTGTCACCCTTCTTTCCCACTATGTCACCCTGTCCACCTTGAACAGCCATTGCTCCCCTTCCTATGCCCCATTGGACAATGCACCTGTGATACCAAGAGACTGGACTCTACCATGGACCTTCCTCCACCATCACCCCAGCCCTTTTGCCGTACCCCTATGCCCATTAGCACCTAAATAAACACCCTTTAATCATATACCAATCTGGAGTCAGTCTGATGATTCACAAATGTATTACAACAACATTATCAAACATTTGCAAGGTATATGTTCATTAGCTCATACCAATGTATGACAGTTGTTGGGCAGCAGTACACATAGCCGAAGGCAGAATGGGGTACACAGATCTGAAAAAAAGGAAATCCAAACAAAACAGTCAGTGTCCATAGACCGAGGTTAAGAGGCTACCATGTACAATGCCCCAAAGTAAACTGATATGTGAAGAGGAGTTACAGTGTTTTACCTGTGTGTCACTGGAAGTACTGCAGGATGATGTTTGTTCGGTTGTCAACATCTTCTTCCTCTGCCACAGGCTCCACCGCTGCCACAAGACCATCACCAGGGTCATCCTCCAGCAGAAAAGGCACCTGGCATCTCAATGCCAGGTTGTGCAACATACAGCATGCCACGATGGCATGGCCTATCTGGCACACCTTCTTGGGTGAGTAGTACAGGGAGCCACCTGTCAGATGGAGGCACCAGAATCTGGCCTTCAGGAGGCTGAGTGTCCTCTCAATAATACACCTATTTAGCCCATGTGCCTCATTGTAGAGTTCCTCTGCCCTTGTCCTGGCATTCCTTACTGGGGTGGGTAGCCATGAGAGGTTGGGGTAACCAGAGTCACCTGCAAAATTCGAGGGATACCTGTCAGACACACACTAGCCCTTAGGGACTACCCCATACCCAGACACCTACTCATATTGTGTGGGGACCTTTGGCTCACCTATTAGCCACACCCGGTGCCTCAGGAGTTGGCCCATCACATAAGGGATGCTGCTATTCCTCAAGATATAGGCGTCATGCACAGAGCCAGGATACTCAGCATTCACATGGGAGATGTACTGGTCCGCCAAACACACCATCTGCACATTCATAGAGTGGTAACTTTTTCTATTTCTGTACACTTGTTCATTTCTGTGGGTGGGGGACAAATGCCACATGTGTACCATCAATGGCACCAATGATGTTGGGGATATGTCCCAGGGCATAGAAGTCAGCTTTCACTGTGGCCAAATCCTCCACCCGGGCGAACACGATGTAGCTGCGCATGTGTTTCAGCAGGGCAGACAACACCCTGCTTAACACGTTTGAGAACATTGGCTGAGACATCCCTGATGCCATGGCCACTGTAGTTTGGAAGGAGACACTTGCCAGAAAATGGAGCACTGACAGGACATGCACAAGAAGGGGTATACCTGTGGGCTGGCGGATAGCTGGCATCAGGTCTGGCTCCAACACAACACAACACAGTTCTTGGATTGTGGCACGATCAAGTCTGTATGTGATTATGATGTGTTTGTCTTCCATTGTCGACAGGTCCACCAGGGGTCTGTACACTGGAGGATGCCGCCATCTGATATGCTGCCTCAGCGGTTGTAGCCTATGGAGGAGAACGGTGAGCAGAAGGCTATTTACCACATAGATAGCACAACTGTGTCTGAACTATAGTTACAGAATCCGTGTGTGAAATCGTGAGTCCGTATATGTGCCAATATGTGCTGTGACGCAGTTAGGTGCCATGCCATGTGCTCCCCTGAAGTGGTGGCTGCCTGACTTGTGAGAAGGGACAAGGGGAAATGAGGTAACTCGCTGGCATTGTGTAGCGTTGCGGTAGGCGGTCGAAGACTGCAGCGCAAGTCCACATTGGTTATCATTGGGCCCTATGGGTCTGAGGAGCCAATGGCGATGTACGCCGGCGGTATCGGTACACACCACCACGGATGTCACCGCCATTTTCTATCTCTTCACTTACTTGATACCTGACCATCAACAGGAGAGGACCTACACTGCAAGTGCTGCTGTGACCTGAGTCTGGAAGCGACAATGGCTACAGTGTCTGGGAAAAGGGCCCCTGCCTTCACTTGGAAGGAGTTGGACAAACTGGTGAGTGGGGTCCTCCCCCAGTAAACGCTACTCTACGGTCCTCCAGACAAACAGGTGAGTACATTGTGAGCATGATGCGTGGGCAATGCCTGTTTGGAGTGGTGTGGATGAAAGCCACATGTTGGGGGGTGGCCTGAGTGCTGCATGTAAGATGCAGTGTATGTGCGTCAGGGCATGGCTGTGAACGGGGGGACAATGAGTATGACAGTCCGGACTGGTGAGTAATTAAATTTGTTTGCTCTGTTTACCCTCTAGGTCAGCGCCCACCAGAAGAAGGGTATTTTGCGTGCCATCGCCAAGGAGGTGCGGACCCTGGAAGTCTATCACAGACGGAGTACCCACTGCCGCAAGAGATGGGAGGACCTGCGCCACTGGAGCAAGAAGACGGCGGAGGCCCAGCTGGGTCTGGCCTCCCAAAGTGGCAGGGGGACCATCGCACTATGACCCCCCTGATGTTCTGCGTTCTGGCGGTGGCCTATCCGGAGTTGGATGGGCACTTGAGGCCATCACAGCAGCCACAAGGGGGTGAGTACAGTTTCAGAAAGCTGACTTTCTGCAGTTTAGGAACTAGCTGGGTGGGGGTTGTGTGGGCTGTGGGTGCCACAAGTCCCTTATTTGCAGGCTCTGAACTACCCCTACCTCCGTGGTACAATTGTGCAGCTACTAGTGTGCAGGGTCCTGTGGGTGTCAGGTCTGCATGTGCTGGTGTTAGCCTTTGTACCCCATGGCCTGATGACTACCATAGTATCTGGTTGGGCAAGGCCTAGTGCATAGGGCAGCTCAGTGTGTGTTGCGTCAGCCAACGGTAGTGGTGTTGCTGGCATTGACAATGTGTGTCCTCTGTCTTTCACCCCCTTCTTGTTTTGTC